>NC_081364.1:310000-612500 GCF_030684315.1 Stegostoma tigrinum
CTTACCTGTCATAGTCCACACATTAAAACAAATACACATTAGACCATCAGTCCCAACACGTTCAATAACATCTCTCTGTCTGTTGCTCCTCTTAGCCTTACTCACCTTAGTCTCCAACTCCTCCTTTGTCATTTCACTTGTTGACCTTCTGCACCCATTCCCAAACTCCTGCCACACTAGTTCAAATGACACTAGCAAATGTCCCTGCCAGGATACTGGTGCCCCTCCAGTTTAAGTACAACCTGTCCTAATTCAGGACTCAGTTGTCCTGGAAGTGATTCCGATGATCCACATACCTGAAGCCCTCCTGCCTACATCAGCACTTTGGCAATGTATTTAACTATTCCTATTCCTAGCCTCACTGGTAACAAAAAATGTCAGAGAGTTTCAAGCACAAACAGCAGTATGCAACCATGTGTGGCAACAATGGAAATTAAGCTTAAAATAGTAAGAACTCGGCATTTAAACAAGGATACAAACTGTCTGAAAATATAGAGAAAGATAAAAGGGTTGTGGGATGACAGTAATAAATAAGAAAACATTGTAATGTTGAAAAGAGAGGGCATGTCCCTGAGGGGAAAATAACAGAGTCCAATTGGTTACAACAGAGAAGCAAAAAGTGTAAGACCACACTTATTTGTGTATTCAATACACCTCCAAAAATGTCAGGGAGAAATGGAATGCAAGGAATTCATCGAGTTGTGCAAGAACTATACAGCAATGATACTGAGAAATTTTAATTACGCAAATATAAATCGGGATAATGTTGGAGTAACAGGCGAGGAGGGGAGGAACTTTGGAAATGTGTTCAGGAGAATTTGCTCAATTAGTGAATGCTCATTCTTGAGATAATGCTGGTTCTTGTGTTAGAAGTTGCCAAGTGGACCAAATATCAGCGGAAAATAATGGAGTAAGAGAAACAAAGATATTGGGGGGAATGGATTGTGTGGAAATTGAAAGGAAGGTGACTACGGTGGAAAGGGTGGCCATGGTTAGATAGGAACAGTCACTTGATAGCTACAATGCCAGGTTGTCAAAAGTGGGAGTGAAAAAAAACAGCAGAAAAGGCTTGTCTTAACCTGCCTTAAACTTGGCAAAGTTTCTAGCGGATTGAAGACTGCAAATATGGCTCTATCATTGAGGAAAGAGTATATGGAGAGTCCTAGAAGTTACAAACTGATTAGTTTAACACCAGTGTTAAATAAGGTTTTAGAAACAGCTGATACCTGAAAAGATTTAAGGAATGACAACATGGTTTTTTAAAAGCCAGATGACGCTTGACTAATTAAATTAATATTTTGATGAAGTATCAGAGAAAATAGATTAAGAGAATGCAGTCGATATTGTTTGTTGTGGATTTTTGAAAAATTTTTTGACGAGTTTTTTTCATGCAAAAGGTTGGTTAACAAATTTGAGATTTGAAATTGGAGGGCCAGTGTGCGGTGGATTAAAAAAAAATAGCTTTAGGAGAGAACACAGCAAGTCATGGTAGATAAATCAAAGTGTCAGAGAAAATCAGGTCTGGCAGCATCAGTAAAGAATGAAAAACAGAGTTAACATTTAAAGTCTGATATGACTCTTATTCAAATCCAAAGAAATGGGATTGAAACATAAACTGTTTCTTCATCACCACCTTTTTATACTTCTCCGGTATCCACAGCATGGTGGGTGATTGTTTCAACTTGGTTCTTGGGAAATAGAGTAAAATTTCAAAACTCAGCAATGATGCCAAACTTGGAAAAGTAACAAAATAGAGAGGTTTCATTCAAGACACTGAGCACATTGGAAGACCACACTGGGTACACAGGGGGTCCCTGGAGACAGCATACAAAACCCAAACAGCTCATCTGTTCAAGCCTTCAAGCACAAACTGCTCTATATGTGAGAGTTAGCAAACAGCACATTGGACTTATTGGAATTCTCAGAACTCATTGAACAGGAGTGAAATCAAATCATTCTTGATACATAGAAGTCAGAGGCTAATGCATTTGGGCACATGGAATAGGGAGAGGCAATATAGACTTAATGACATAATCCTTCAGATTGTTCAGCGACAGTGACCTGAGGGTGGATTTGTATTAATCTTTGAAGGCGGCAGGACATACTAAAAGTGGTTATCATAGCATATGGGGTCTTTGGCTTCATAAATAGAGGCTGAGCACAAAATCAGCAAAGCTATGCTAATCAGAGGACAACCAGAATATTACATCCAGTTGCAGTCACTGCATTTTAGGAAAGACGTGATGATCCTCGAGAGGGTGCAAAGGAAATTTATTGGATTAGTTCCAGGGATAGGCGGTATTAGTAAATAGCAGAGGTTGAAGTGGGAATGCAAAAAAGCATGTTTTGTTTTATACAGAGAGTGGTAATTAGGTGCTTAAGATGGACAAGAATGCAGACAGCACACCTGCCTTCATCGGCTGGGGCACAGAATAAAAAAGCTGGCAAGTTATGTTACAGCTGTACAAAACTTGAGTTAGGCCACGTATGGAATAAACAAAGAACAAAGAATAAAGAACAAAGAAAATTACAGCACAGGAACAGGCCCTTCGGCCCTCCAAGCCTGCGCTGATCAAGATCCTCTGTCTAACCTGTCATCTATTTTCTAACAGTCTGTGTCCATTTGCTCCCTGCCCATCCATGTACCTGTCCAAATATATCTTAAAAGACGCTAACATGTCTGCATCTACCACCTCCGCTGGCAACGCGTTTCAGGCACCCACCACCCTCTGTGTAAAGAACTTTCTACGCATATCTCCCTTAAACTTCTCTCCTCTCACCTTGAACTCATGACCCCTAGTAATTGAGTCCCCCACTCTGGGAAAAAGCTTTTTGCTATCCACCCTGTCTATACCCCTCATGATTTTGTAGGCTGTGTACATTTCTGATCACTACACAATCAGAAGGATGTGGATGCTTTGGAGAGGGTGCAGAGGTTGGATAAACTCGGATTATTTTCACTGGAAAGACAGAGGCTGAGGGGAGGCCTGATAGAGGTCCAAAATTATGAAAGGCATAGTTCGGGTGGATAGTAAAAGGCAGGGAGGAAAGGTCAACTACAAGAGAACAAGGTAAGCGGGGGCGGAATATTTTGGTGAGAAGTGTGGCAAAAATTTTTCACATAGCGGGTGGTGGGTGTCTAGAACGCACTGCCAATGGAGGAGATGTAAGCAGGCATGTTAGTAACATTCAAGGCATATCTTGATAGGTGCATGATGCAGAGGCGAGCAGAGAGATAGAAACCACATTTGGGCAATATGTAGCAGGTCAAATAGGGATTCGCGGGCTTGGTGGGCAGAAGGGTCCATTCCTGTGCTGTATTGAATTGTACCATATTGTAATAACCTAGAACCAGCTGCCAATGAAGAATTCAGATACGAGGTCAATCAATGATTTCCAAAGGAAATTGGATGGATATTTCGACAAAACAAACTGACAAGGTTATAGTAATTGAACCAAGTTGAAGGATTAACTGAATTGCTCTGTGTGGAACTAGCATACTCAATTGGCCAAATGACTTCCCTTTGTGCTATAAATGTCTCTATGACTAAGTTACTCTAATATATTTTCTTTACTGGCATTAAGAATATTACATTTCTCACCCTAAGGAACTTTTTGGATACCTTCTATTTTTGATACATAACTTGTGGCTTCTATACTGTGAACAAGGTCAGAAATCACACGACACCAGGTTATAGTCCAACAGGGATAGTAAGAACTGCCGAAGTTGCAGTCTGAGATAACACAGTGTGGAGCTGGAGGAACGCAGAAGGCCAGGCACCATCGGAGGAGCAGGAAAGCCGACATTTTGGGTCGAGACCCTTCTTCAGAAATGGAGGAGGAGAAGGGGGCTCTGAAATAAAGAGAGAGAAGGGGATGGTAATAGCAAGTAGATAGTGGAGCGGATAGGTGGGAGAGAAGACAGACAGGTCAAGGAGGCGGGGATGATGCTGGAGGAACAGCCCCTCATATTCCACCTTGGAAGCCTACAACCCAATGGACTCAATATAGACTTTACTCGCTTCAAAATCTCCCCACCCCGGATCTCATTCCAAGACCAGCCCTCTTCCTTATCCTTGCCTCCTTGACCTGTCCGTCTTCTCTCCCACCTATCTGCTGCTCCCACCTCACTGACTAATCCCCATCACCACCTAGCTACACTGACCTTTACTAGCTTCATCCCCGCCTTCTTGACCTATCCAACTTCTCTCTCACCTATCTGCTCCACTATCTACCTGCTAACACCAACCCCTTCTCTCTCTATTTATTTCAGAGCCCCCTTCCCCTCCCCCATTTCTGAAGAAGGTTCCTGGCCCAAAACATCAGCTTTCCAGCTCCTCTGATGCCGCCTGGCCTGCTGTGTTCATCCAGTTCCACACTGTGTTATCCACAGTCCGATAGGTTTATTTGAAAACATAAGCATTCTGATCCTCATTCTTTCTTCAGGAGTTAGTGACAGAGTTAGTCATAATCATGCCTTAATCATAATTAGGGTGGCACGGTGTTTCAGTGGTTAACACTGCTGCCTCACAGCGCCAGGGACCCGAGTTCAATTCTGCCTTTGGGCCACTATCTGTGTGGAGTTTACACATTCTCCCAGTGTCTGCGTAGGTTTCCTCCGAGTGCTCTAGTTTCCTCCTACAGTCCAAAGATGTGCAGGTTAGGTGGATTGGCCATGCTAAATTGCCCCAACTGTTCATGGGACGTGTAGCTCAGGTGGGTTATAGGCACATGGGTCTGGGTGGGATACTCCAAGGGTCGGTGTAAACTTGTTGGGCCAAAGGGCCTGTTTCCAAACTGCAGGGATTCTATGATAAGCAAGTAAGATGCTGCTAAATCTTTAATCAGTTAGAAGGTTTTAAATTGATTAATATGTATTTGTAAACCCCCAAATTCCTTTCAAGTCACTGTCCTGAGAGAACTAAAGGTTTTATCAGTGTAAAGAAGAGGTGACATTTTAGCTCATACAGTGATGTTAGGTGTGACGCCTTGTTAGAATCTGTTTGTGTCTTAATTTGGAGTCAGACTACTTTTTTTCTAAAATAGGAACTTATAAAATGTTACATTAACTGACTATAAATTGTATGTTTTTTGAACAAAATAGAATGTATCTGCAATTACAAATTCGGCCCATAGATTCACTTGTGTGAGCGGCTGAGATGTGATGTGTTTTGTGAGGAAGAGAGAGAGTGATGTGTTTGTGTGTGCACGCGAGAGGGGGGAGAGAAAGCGTATGTGCGCGTTTGGGAGAGGTGACAGAGAAAGAGTGTGTGTGGGAGACAGAGCAAGAGAGAAAGAGAGTGTGTGTGAGAGAGTGTGTGAGAGAACACGCTCTCACACACACACACACGCACACGCACACACACAGTCTCTCTCCCCAACCCGCGTGCACTCTCCCTCTCTCTCCAACGCCCGCGCACACACTCACTCTCCCTCCAACACACACACTTCCACACAATACCACACATACTCGCATACACACATACACACTCTCTCTCTCCCCCCCCAACACAAACACTCTCCACTCCACACACACATCCTCTCTCCCACCCCTCCCCCAGAGACACACACACACACACACACTTTCGCTCACACCCCCTTTCTCACACATGAATCTATGGGGTGAATTTGCATATGTAGTTACATTCTATTTTGTTCAAAAAGCACACAATTTATAGACAGATAGTCAGTCAATGTGGAGTTTTATACATTCCTACTTGAAAACTTAAACCAGTCTGACTCAAACCAAAACACAAACAGATTCTAAACAAGGCCTCATACCTAACATGCATTGTCTGACCTAAAATGTCACCTCTTCTTTACACTGATTAAACCTTTAGTTCTCTCAGGACAGTGACTTGAAAGGAATTTAGGGATTTACAAATATATATTAATCAATTAAAACCTTCTAACTGATTAAAGATTTAACAGTATCTTGGGTTTGTTTAATATATCCTTATCAATGGTGTGACCCTTTGATCTTTTACTTACAAATTCTGTGTCTGATACTACCTCTCTCACTAACACCTGAAGAAAGAGTGAGGCTCTGAAAGCTTGTGTTTTCAAATAAACCTGTTGGACCATATCCTTGTGTCATGTGATTTCTGACCTACTCCACGCCCGTCCATCACCGGCACCTCCATATCATTTCTACGGTGAAGACAGATATAAAACATTATTCAATGTCTGAAAATATTGTCGTTATGACACATAGACACATTTCTGCACCAGAGATTACGCAAAGACATATACAGAATAAATCCAAGGCTTCATCGTGGCAGATAAACATGTGCAAATTCATTTGAT
Source organism: Stegostoma tigrinum (assembly GCF_030684315.1). NCBI lineage: Eukaryota > Metazoa > Chordata > Chondrichthyes > Orectolobiformes > Stegostomatidae > Stegostoma > Stegostoma tigrinum. The sequence goes on from NC_081364.1 coordinate 316,307, forward strand.
CCCTGTCTGTAACCTGTTCACACCTTCTGTCAGCACCTGCTTCAGAAAAGATTGTTTGTAGAAGGTCCAAGTAAGAACAGCCAGTCTCAGATCAATGATAGGCTGAAAAATAAAATCAGTTAGCAGAATTATATTGGCATGTAATCACACTAGAAATTAAAACCGCTTTCAACAAAATCAGATGTGCCAAACTGTATGTATCACAATAAATTAAATATGATTGAGAAATCAAAACAAATGTTGAGACCATCATTATCTTTGTTTTATTTTTGGTTTGAAACTGAGAGTTGAAATTGAGAACTGAACTTTGAATAGTAGCTTGCTTTGAAAGAACAAAAAACAGATGTTTGCTTTTGGGAACTGGCCTGAAAAGATAATGCGTGTTAATTACTGCTCTAAGAACACTGTTACCAATTTGGCACCAAGATGCTGTTAGGCTCAAGGACTGGCAGCTGGATGCATGATAAACTGAATCAGTGATAATGGGAACCGCAGATGCTGGAGAATCCAAGATAACAAAGTGTGGAGCTGGATGAACACAGCATCTCAGGAGCACAAAAGCTGATGTTTCGGGCCTAGACCCTTCATCAGAGAGGTCCAGAGGGAGGAGGGTAACTTCTTCAGGTTAGGCATCCCTGGAAGAGGCTTCGCAGTGGGGTTAAAATTGTATCAGCGATAATGGGAACTGCAGATGCTGGAGAATCCAAGATAACAAAGTGTGGAGCTGGATGAACACAGAGCTCTCTGATGAAGGGTCTAGGCCCAAAACGTCAGCTTTTGTGCTCCTGAGATGCTGCTTGGCCTGCTGTGTTCATCCAGCCTCACATTTCATTATCTTGGATTCTCCAGCATCTGCAGTTCCCATTATCACTGGCCTAGAGTCACCTTTTTTATTGTCTCCTTCCCTTTTTCTATAAAAGAAGTATTACTTCAGCAGTTTCCCAAACCTCTGGGACTTTTCCAGAACCTAAGGATTCCTGGGAGATTACACTATTTCTGTAGCCTTTTCCTTTAATATCTGAGGATACACCTGATCAGGTCCAGGGGATTTATCTGTATGTAGCCCCATTTGATTCCCTCATACCTTTTCTCCAGTAATGGTTATTGTATTTATTTCCACTACTTTTTTTGCCCCTTGAATACTTAGTAAACTTGGATGCATGAAGACTGATGCAAAGTACTTTTTTAACTCCTTTGCTATTTCCTGCCTTCCCATTATTACTTCTCATGTCTCCTTCTCCAAGGGGTCCATATTCATTTTAGCTTCTCTCTTCCTTTTTACACATTAAAAAGAGCTCTTGCTGACTGTCATGACTTTATTTGCAAGTTTACCACAAGGTTTATTTTGTCCCTCTTTATTATATTTTATGTGATCTTTTGCTGGTTTATAAAACATTTTCAATCCTCTGACTTATCACAAATCTTTGCCCCACCGTATTTCTTTTCTTTCAATTTGAGGCTTTCCTTAACTTTTCTGATTAAACATTGTTGACTTCCTAAAAATCTTCTTCCTCACTGAGAGATATCTTTGTTGTTAGCCATGAGCTATTTTCTTCAATGTCTGCCATCATTTCTCAAGTGTCTTTGCTGCTAAACTCCTTTGCCAGACTATACCAGCCAGCTCTGCCCCTCATTGTTTTGTAATTGCCCTTATTTAAAATTAGCACAGTTGTTTCGAAGCGAAGTCTTTCTCTCTCAAACTGAAAGCTAAATTCTGCCATGTTATGATCTCCGCTTCCTTGGGAATCATCTACTCTAACATTATTTATTAAGCCAGTCTCATTACACAACACCAGATCCAAAACAAGTGGACCATAATACCATAAGGAACAGGAACACGAGTAGGCTATTTGGCCCCTCAAGCCTGCTCTCTGGGGAATAATTCCTCTGGTCTCTGTAATGGACGGCATTGGGAGATAGGTTAAAAAAATTTGTCCTGATCTTTGTGTTAAGATCTTTCTAACTTGTATTTCTGTTACTGTATATTATAATTACATGACATAATCACAAAAAATAAATATATGGCATATCAATCCAAGGATCATTGTTAGATCCGATGTGTTCAATATGGCTTTTAGCTGAGGCCATAATACAATCAACAGTGAGGGAGGGGGCAGTGAACAGTGAGGGAGGAGACAGTGAAAGTCAGTGAGGGTGAGGGAGAGGGTGAGGGTGAGGGAGGGAGCAATGAACGGTGACAGAGGGAGCAGTGAACAGTGAGGCAGGGGACAGAGAGGGTCAGGTAGGGCAGTGAACGGTGAGGGAGAGGGCAGTGAACGGTGAGGGAGAGGGCAGTGTGGGAGGGTCAGTGAGGGAGGGGTGTTGAGGATGAGGGAGGGGGAAGTGAACAGTGAGGGAGGCGCAGTGTGGGTGAGGGAGGTGTCAGAGGACAGTGACAGAGGGGCCAGTGAATGGTGAGGGAGGGGGCAGTGAACAGTGAGGAAGAACAGCAGTCAGTGGTTTAAGCAGGGGTGTTATTGAACAGTGATTGAGCAGCAGTTCACTTACCTGGTGACAGTGATACTTAGGCAATATGTCGCTTACTGTGGAGAGAGGGAAGGATCTCCTTTGTGCTTCCTGTGAACCAATATACTTCATAAAATACAGGATGTAACAAGTAAGGAGGCAACCCGAGTACAGCAACTGTCAGAGAAAGGAAACAGTTAATAAATTTACAGGAGATTATGCCAGCAGAGTTCTGTAAATAAATAATAGATGAAGGACCTGTTCTCTCTGGCACCTCTGCTTCCCCAGCCATCACCCCCCACCAAGCAGGTTGCCCTCTCTTTAATCTAGCACCATGTATCCCACATCCATCAGTATCAACATCCTGTGCCCAGGGACACTGCCCAAGGCCCAAATGGCTGAGAATGTGACTGAGGGCATCACTGCAGGACTAGCCTTTGCTGTAAAACTGGATTGAAGACAGTCAAGCAGTTTTAGCTGAAGCTGAAGCATCTGAGATTCTTGTCAGGTATTCAGTTGCATTAAACCTGAGAACCAACAAATGTCCACATGCCAAGAATACCTGGAAGAGGGCAGCAGAGTGATAACATTGATTAGCCAAAGTGGGGCAGATCTGCATCAGTGCAGTCACTGCTTCCAGAAGGTGGTTTGCAGGGGGGCTGTTGTCAAGTGACAATTCAGAAGGGGAAGGGAATACGTGTCTGATAGAAGTATCTGAGAGTTGGCACTCAGCCCCTGCAATTTAGAGGTCAGTGTGCCAGACTACAACAGCACCGGCAGGCTTAATAACAAAGTCAGGGTTAGATCTGAATGCACAGAGTGCAGTCCGTTTTGAGGGAGCTAGATTGGATTTGGTGAGGGGCCAGAGAAATTGAGGTGACTAACATCATGTCGACCGTTCTCAACAGACAGATCGAGTGCAGGTAAAAAGCCAGAGGGAGGGGTCCAGGTGGAGGGATAATGTTGGAGCTGTGCAAAGGGGTCTGTGGGACAGGGAGAGGACTCTTGTCCAAAGAAATGGGCACGGGGGCGAAGACGGTGGAAGAAGAGTTTCATTAAGGTGGGGCGCAGAGGAATAAAACTGAGATCTTTGCTGAGTACAGAACATTCGGCATCAGAGAGCAGCAGGTTAGGATGGATGGTGAATACCTGACAGGAGGTGGGTTGGGGGAGGGGATTTACCATGGATATGTAATTCCTTTAAACGCCCATCCCCCACCAGGATGGCCTTCGGGCTCTCTGCTTCTTCCTGGAATAAAGGCCTGAACCGTCCCTATCCACCACCACATTCCTCCACATGGCCAAACTCATCCTCACCCTCAATAACTTCTCTTTTAACTCCTCATATTTTCTTCAGGTCAGAGTGGTGGTCATGGGTACTCGCTTGGGTCCCAGGGAATATGCAGAACATTGCTTGTTCCAGTCCTAATCTGGCCCCCACCCACAACTCTTTCTCCTATATATCGAAGATATCATCAGTGCTGCTTCCCTCTCTGGTCCGGAATTCGAAAAATTCATTGACATTGCTTCCAATTTCCACCCTGCCCTCACTTTCACCTGGTCTATCTCTGACTCCTCTCTTCCCTTCCTCAACATCTCTGTTTCCATTTCTAGGGATAGGCTGGCCACTAAATTCACAATAAACCCACTGACTCCCACAGCCACCTGGACTATACATCCTTACAACCTGCATCCTATAAAGATACCATCCCATTCTTTCAGTTCCTTCACCTTCATTGCATATGTTCAGATGAGGCTAACTTCAACAAGGGAGCCTCCGAAATGTCCACTTTGTTCCTCAGCCAAGGATTCCCCAGCACCATTATCAACAGGGCCTTCGACCTAACTGACCTCTCTCCCGCACTTCTGCCCTCATCCCCCCACTTCTCTCCCACAACAGCAAAGGGGTTCCCCTTATCCTCACCTACCACCCCACAAGCATCCACATCCAGATTATCAAATGTCATTTTCACCAGCTCCAGCGAGATGCCACCACCAGACAACTATTCGCCTCCCATACTTTGTTTGCCTTCCGCAGGGACCATTCACTCTGGGGCACCCTGGTACACACTTTCTTCACCCCCAACACCTCCCCACAGCCCTACGGCATCTTTCCCTGTAACCGGAGAAGGAGCAACACCTGCCCCTTTACCTCCTCCCTCTCCAGTATCCAAGAGCTCAAACGTACCTTCCAGGTGAAGCAACACTTCTCCTGCACTTCCCAGAATCCACTCTACTGCATTTGCTGCTCACAATGTGCTCTCCTCTACATTGGGGAAATGAAGCACAGACTGGGTGACCACTTCACAGAGCATCTATATTCTGCTTGCAAAAAAAAACACGAGCTTCCCATTACCTACCACTTTAACAAACCACCCTATTCCCTGGCCAACATCTCTGTCTTTGGCTTGCTGCAGTGTTCCAGCAAAGCTCAGCGCAAACTGGAAGAACAGCACCTCATTTTCTGCTTGGGGGCCCTGCAGCCCTCCAGGCTCAATGTCGAGTTCAATAATTTTACAGCCAAAACCTTCCCATGTTCCACCCCCCTACCCCACACACCAGACCTTGTTATCACATAGCCTGCCACTACACACCCACCGTTGTCAGTCACTAACAGTTCCCATTAACAACTATTCACCCTCCTAGTCAAATTGTTTTTTTCTTATTCAGTTATGGGGTGTGGGCATTGCTGGCTGGGCCCAGCATTTCTTGCCCATCCCTAGTTGCCCTTGAGAAGGCGGTGATTAGCTGCCTTCTTGAACCGCTGCAGTCCTCCTGCTGCGAGTTGACCCACAATGCTATTAGGGAGCGAATTCCAGGATTTTCACAGTGACAGTGAAGGAACGGCAATATATTTCCAAGTCAGGACGGTGACTGACTTGGAGGGGAGCTTGGAGGTGGTGGCGAAAGCACGTGTCCGATGCCCTTATCCTTCTAGGTGAAAGCAGTCGTGGGTTTGAAAGGTGCTGTCTATGGAACTTTGGTAAATTTCTGGCATGCATTTTGTAGATAGTACACACTGCTGCTTCTGAGTGTCAGTGGGGACACAGTGAATGCTTGTGGATGTGGTGCCAATCAAACAAGCTCTTTTCCTGAATGGTGTCAAGCTTCTTGAGTGTTGTTGGGGCTGCACTGACCCAGGCAAGTGGGGAGTATTCCATCACACTCCTGATTTGTGCCTTGTAGATGGTGACAGGCTTTGAGGAGTCAGGAGGTGAGTTACTCACCACAGTATTCCCAGCTTCTGGCTTGCTCTTGTAGCCACTGTGTTCATGTGGTGAGTCCAGTTGCGTTTCTGGTCAATGATAATCTTCAGGATGTTTAAGTGGGGGATTCAGTGACGGTAACACCATTGAGTGTCAAGGAGTGGGGTTTAGATTGTCTCTTATTGGTGATGGTCATAGCCTGGCATTTGTGTGGTGTGAATGTTACTTGTCAGCCCAAGCCTGGATGTTGTCCAGATCTTGTTACATGTGAACATGGACTGCACAAATGGTCTGAACATTATGCAATCATCAGCTAACATCCCCACTTCTAACCTAATGATGGAGGGAAGGTCATTGATGAAGCAACTGAAGATGGTTGGGCCTAGGACACTACCCTGAGGAACTCCTGCAGAGATGTCCTGGAGCTGAGATGATTGATCTCCCACAGCCACGACCATCTTCTTAAGTGTCAGGTATGACTCCAACCACCAGAATGTTTGCCCTCTGATACCCATTGAGTCCAGTTTTGCCTTGATGCCACACTTGGTCGAATGCATCCTTGATATCAAGGGCTGTCGCTCTCACCTCACCCTCTGGAGCTCAGCTCTTTTACCCATGTTTGAATCAAGGCTGTACTGAGGTCAGGAGCTGAGTGGCCCTGGCAGAACCCAAACTGGGCGTCACTCAGCAGGTTATTGCTGAGCAGGTGCTGCTTGATAGAACTGTTACTAACACCTCCCATCAATTTACTGATGATTGACAGTATACTGATGGAGCATTTATTTGCCAGGTTGGATTTGTCCTGCTTTTTGTGTACAGGACATACCTGGGCAATCTTCCACATCATCGGGCAGATACCCATGTTATAACTGTACTGGAACAGCTTGGATCGGGGAGCGGCAAGTTCTGGAGCACAAATCTTCAGTACTATAGCTGGAATGTTGTCAGGGCCCGTAGTCTTTGCAATGTCCAGTGTCTCCAACCGTTTCTTGATATCACGTGGACTGAACTGAATTGGCTGAAGACGGGTATCTGTGACACTGGGGACCACTGCAGAAGGCTGAGATGGATCATCCACTCGGCACTTCTGGCTGAAGATTGCTGCGAATGCTTCAGCCTTATCTTTTGCACTGATGTGCTGGGCTCTTCCATCATTGAGGATGGGGATAGTTGTGGTGCCTCCTCCTCCAGTGAGTTGTTTAATTGTCCACCACCATTCACGACTGGATTTGCAGAGCTTAGAACTGATCCGTTGGTTGTGGGATCACTTAGCTCTGTGTCACTTACAGCATTCGCTGGTTGGCATGCCAGTAGTCCTGCCAGACAACACGATGGAGGCTGTTATCAATGTGAACGTGGGACTTGGTCGCCACAAGGCCTGTGCGATGATCACTTTTACCGATATTGTCATGGACAGATGTAACTGCAGCTGGCAGATTAGTAAGGATGAGGTCAAGTATATTTTTCCCTCTTGTTGCTTCCTCACCACCTGCCGCAGACCCAGTCTAACAGCTATGTCCTTTAGGACCGGACCAGCTCAATCAGTAGTACTGCTGCCGAGCCACTCAATGGGGGACATTGAAATTCCCCCACCCCAGAGTACATTTTGTGCCCTTGTCATCCTCAGTGCTTCCTCTGAGTGTTGTTCAACATGGAAAAGTACTGATTCATCAGCTGAGGGAGGACGGTACATGGTATTCAGGAGGTTTCTTGCCCATGTTAAACCTGAAGTCATGAGGTGTCATCGGGTCCAGTGTCAATGTTGATGACTAGCAGTCAACACCCTCCTGACGGTATACCACTCTGCCGCCCCCCTCTGCTGGGTCTGTCCTACCAGGTGAGACAGGACATATCCATGGATGGTGATGGTGGTGTCTGGGACATAGTCATACTTATGGAATCACAGCTTACAGACAATGTCAGGCTGTTGCTTAACTAGTCTGTGAGACAGCCCTCCCAATTTTGGCACTAACCCCCAGGCATTAATGAAGTGGACTTTACAGGGTCAACAGGGCTGTTTTTGCCGCTGTCTTTTCTGGTGCCTAAGTCAATGCCAGGTGATTTGTCCAGTTTCATTTCTTTGAGACTTTGTAGCGATTGGTACAACTGAATGGCTTGCTGGGCCATTTCAGAGGGTAGTTGCGAGCCAACCACATTGCTGTGGGTCTGCAGTCACATGTAGGCCAGACCAGGTGAGGTTTGCAGATTTCGTCCCCTCAAGGGCATTAGTGAACCAGATGGGTTTTTCCCGACAATCAGCAATGATTTCACGGTGATCAGTCGATTCTTAATTCTAGACTTAATTTCGAATTCCAATTCCACCATCTGCCATGGTGGGATTCAAACCCGGGTGTCCAGAACGTCAGCTGAGTTTCTGGATTAAAAGTCTAGTGATAATACCACTCGGCCATCGCTTATCCTATCTACTCCTTTGTCTATCCCACTGCCCTTCCCTCTCTTCGGGTTCTATCCTTTACCCTATCATTTATTCTCTACCCCATCCCCTCCCTATTTTCTGCATATTAACTGACATTTTCCCAGCATGAATTCTGAGGAAGGGTCATCGGACTTGAAATGTTAACCCTGATTTTCTCTTCACAGATGCTGCCAGGCCTGCTGAGCTTTACCAGCAGCTTCTGTTTTTGATCCTGTTAAACATTTTCTGTACTCTCTTCAAAGCAACCACATCCTTCTGGTAGTGTGATGATCAGAACCATACCAATATTCCAAGTGTGGCCTAACTAAAGTTCTATCAGGTTGCAAAATAACTTGTCCATCGTTATACTCAATGCCCCTTCCAGTGAAGGCAAGCATGCCATAAGCCTTTTTTACTGTCTTGTCTGGATGCACTGTAACCTTCAGTGATCTGTGGACCTGCACACCCAAATGCCTCTGCATATCGATACTCCTAAGGGTTTTGTAATTCACTATGTAATTTCTACCTCTGTTTTTCACCTATGTCCCCCAAGTTTTATACATCTCAAGCATGCTCCCCCTCAGCTGACCCTGCTCTAAGGAAAACAACCCCAGCCTGTGCAACTTTTCTTCATACCAATCTCTCCAGATCAGGTAATGGCCTGGTAAATCTCCTCTGCACCTTCTCCAGTGCTATCACAGCCCTCCAATAAGGTGGATTCCAGAACTGCATACAATGCTCTAGCTACGGCCTAAGAAACATTTTATGTAGTACTAACATAACCTCCTGCTCTTAAACTCTATGTCTTGACTAATAAAAGCAAGTTTACAATATGTCTTCAATGCCACTTTATCCACCTGTCCTGATACAATAAGGAACTGGCGTACATGCACACCAAGGCCCCACTAATCCTTGGTGCTTCCCACAGTTCTACTATCCATCATAGATCATCGAATCCCTACTGTGTGGAAATAGGCCATTCAGCCCAACAAGTCCACAACAACCTTCAGAGCATCCCACCCAGACTCATTCCCCTACGACCCACCTAATCTACACATCCCTGAACACTACAGGCAATTTAGCACGGCCAATTCACCTAGCCTGCACATCTCTGGACTGCGGGAGGAAACCCATGCAGACACGGGGAGAATGTGAAAGCTCTACACAGACAGTCACCCCAGGGTGGAAGTGAACCCGGGTCTCTGGTGCTATGAGGCCCTGAGCCACTGCACCACCTCTTTTCAAATTTCTCCATCTACCATGGAGGGATTTGAACCCATGACCCCAGTACACTGGACTTGGGTTCCAAATTACTCATTCAATGTCACTAGGCCATTATATCCACCCCACAGAATCCCAGAATCCCCACAGTGTGGGGACAGGCCAATCGGCCCAACAAGTCTGCAGTGACCCACGGATCCTCAGAACAGCATCCCACACAGACCCATCCCCATGTATTCCCTTTCTTGTTTGTCCTCCCTAAGTGCATCACTCCACATTTGTCCGGATTGAATTCCGTTTGCTACTAATTTGCCTTTCTGACCAGCCATCTATATTCTCCTCACTATTTACCATGCATTAATTTTTGTACCACCTGCGAATTTACTGATTAACCCTCCCACATTCAGGTCCAACTTATTCATATATTCACCACAAACAGCAAGGGCCCAACACTGGCCCTGTAGAACAACACTGGACACAGACTTTGAATTGGAAAAACACTCCTCACCCATCACCCTCTGGCATGTGCCACTTTGCCAACTGTAGATCCAAATTGTAAGATTTCTTTGGATCCTGTCAAATCTACCTTTGCTATCAGTCTCCCTTGGGGAAGGTCAGGAAACCCTCAACAATCTTTATCTTTTCCCATTTAAGTCCAAAATCAAAAATACAGCAAAATAAAAAAACGTCATACAGCTCCTAAAGTACAGTGTACAGTTTTGGTCCATGTATTAGAAAAGGATTATTGGCGAGGGGAAAGGAGCAAGGGGGGTTGCAGTTCAAAAGAGATGCACTAGGCTGACTGCTGGGATGAAGTGGTTGACATCAAGGACATCTGAACACGTTAGATCTTTATCAGGAGAGTTCAGAAGAATGAGTTTGACAGGGTAGATGTAGAGAAAATGTTCACTCATGTGGGAATCTCTAACTCAGGGGCATAGTTACAGAATAAGGAGACACTCATTAAGAACTGAAATGCACGTGATTTTCTTCTCACAGAGGGTAGTGAATTTCTACAATTCTCCACTTCAGGGAGTTGGTAAGGCAAGATCACAAAAAGTACTTCAAGAGGATGTAGATTTTTCAAACATGAAGGAGTTGAGGACGATGAGCATGTGTCATGAAATAGAAGTTAAGACCTGGGGCAGATCAGCCATGATGTTGCTGAATGGTGGGGCAGCTTTAAAGGGTTGAATGGATGTCCCCAGGCACCATTTCCTTTGCTCTTACATTTTGGAGCAGAGAGTGAGTGAAACAACTGCGTCACCAGAGGGAGCCAGTAACTGGAACAAAAGCATTCAAACCCAAGAAGCGACAAAGAGAGTGATTTGAAATAACTCCCAAATACGCCGCACCCGGAAAAACACCCACATATGCTGCACCGGGAAAAACACCCAAATACGCCGCACCCGGAAAAACACACAGACACGCCGCACAGGGAGAAACACGCAGACACGCCGCACGGAGGAAAACCACACAGACACATCGCACTGGGAGAAACACACAGATACACTGCACCCAGAGAAACACAGACACACCGCACCCAGAAAAACACACAGACACACCACACGGGGAGAAACACACTGACACGCCGCATGGGGAGAAACACGCAAACACGCCGCACCCGGAAAAACACACAGACACACCACACGGGGAGAAACACACAGACACGCCGCATGGGGAGAAACACACAGACACGCCGCACCCGGAAAAACACACAGACACACCACATGGGGAGAAACACACAGACACGCCGCATGGGGAGAAACACGCAAACACGCCGCACCCGGAAAAACACACAGACACGCCGCACCCAGAAAAACACACAGACACGCCGCACCCGGAAAAACACACAGACACATCGCACCCGGAAAAACACACAGACACACCGCACCCGGAAAAAAACACACAGACACACCGCACCCGGAAAAACACACAGACATGCCGCACGGAAGAAAACGCACAGACACGTCGCACCCGGAAAAACACACAGACACGCCGCATGGGGAGAAACACACAGACACACCGCACCCGGAAAAACACATGGGCACGCCGCACCCGGAAAAACACACAGACACACCGCACCCGGAAAAAAACACACAGACACACCGCACCCGGAAAAACACACAGACACGCCGCACCCGGAAAAACACACAGACACATCGCACCTGGAAAAACACACGGGCACGCCGCACCCGGAAAAACACATGGGCACGCCGCACCCGGAAAAACACACAGACACACCGCACCCGGAAAAAAACACACAGACACACCGCACCCGGAAAAACACACAGACATGCCGCACGGAAGAAAACGCACAGACACGCCGCACCCGGAAAAACACACAGACATGCCGCATGGGGAGAAACACAGACACGCCGCACCTGGAAAAACACGCAGACATGCCGCACCTGGAAAAACACACGGGCACGCCGCACCCAGAAAAACACACGGGCACGCCGCACCCGGAAAAACACATGGGCACGCCGCACCCGGAAAAACACACAGACACGCCGCACCCGGAAAAACACACAAGACACGCCGCACCCGGAAAAACACACAGACACGCCGCACCCGAAAAAAAAACACAGACACATCGCACCCGGAAAAACACACAGACACGCCGCACCCGGAAAAAAAACACACAGACACGCCGCACCCGGAAAAACACACAGACATGCCGCACGGAAGAAAACGCACAGACACGCCGCACCCGGAAAAACACACAGACATGCCGCATGGGGAGAAACACACAGACATGCCGCACCCGGAAAAACACGCAGACATGCCACATGGGGAAAAACACACAGATACGCCGCACCCGGAAAAACACACAGACACGCCGCACCCAGAAAAACACACGGGCACGCCGCACCTGGAAAAACACGCGGGCACGCCGCACCCAGAAAAACACGCGGGCACGCCACAGCCGGAAAAACACACAGATACACCGCGCCCGGAAAAACACACAGACACCGCCCCCCACCAAAAAAATCACCCAAATACACTACATCCGGAAAAACACCCAAATGCATCTAACCCAGAAAACAACCAGACAGACTGCACCCAAAAAAGCATCAGGATACACCACACTGGATAATTACCTGAGAAACAACCAGATACACTGCACCTGGAACAACACCCAGATACACTGCACCCGAATTCACTGGAAAAACTCCTCAATATACCACAACTGGAAAAGCACATCAATACAACACACTCTGAAAAACACCCAGATACACAACACCCAGAAGACACCTGATAACATCTAGATACACACATCTGGAAAAACATCCAGATACCTGGCACATGGATACACAAAATCCGAATAAACATGACGATACATTCCACCTGGAAAAACACTGAACTGTTGTGATCTGGAATTCAACGTGGATTAAATAGTAGCTTGTAAAAGGGTGGACTGGATAAATTATTTTATTCTTGCATGGGATTGAGTATTGCCTCATTTGTTCCTGTTCCCTTGAAATGAGTTTGCCTGTGTCATTTCAGATGGCAGTTAAGAGTTAAGTACATGTCTATGGGACTGAAGTCACACACAGGCCAGACCATGTAAGTAGGATGGATTTGCTTCCCTGAAGATCATTAGCAAATCAGATGGGTTTCCATTACGATCAGTAATTGTTTTATTGTCACCACATCTGAATTACCTTTCAATTCCAGATTTATAACATAATTGCTAGGAGTAGGCCATTCAGCCCCTAAAGCCTGCTCCAACATTCAATACGGTCAATGGCTGATCTCTGCATCAACATCACTTTCATGTCTGCTCTCCATATCCTATGACTCTTTAACAATCTTATCGCCTCAAATTTATTCAATGTCCCATTGTCCACCTCAGTCTGTGGTACTGAATTCCACAGACTCACGACCCTTTGAAAGAAGTAATTTCTTATCAAATCTGCTATCCCTTATCCTAAAACAATCATCTCTCATTCTGGATTGCCCCACATGAAGAAACATTCTTTATACATCTACTTTGTCAACCTTCTTGGCATCTCATCCACCTCGATTCAATCTCCTCTCAGTTTTCTAAACTCTAGAAAATAAAGCCCTAAACTGCCCAATCTCTCTTCATATGACAAACCCCTCACCTTTGAAACTAATCTAGTGAACATTCCTAACTTATTGATTAAATTTAAATTACACCAGCTGCCAAGGTGGGATTTGAATCCATATACCCAGAGAATTAGCTTAGGCCTCCGATTACCACTTCAATGATATTGTCACAATGTCCCATTGCGTCCTGGAAGCTAAACATTGGATGAGCTATGAAGAAGAGCAGGATGTGTGAAACTAACTGTCGGTTACTGCCTGCAACAGTACCACACTAATGGACATTCTGTTCATCAAAATATTGGCCTAGTGGCAAACCCTTTAAACACTGGGCATAATTATCATACTATCACAAGTAAGTAACAGTCTACCCAAACATGATTGTGGAACTTGACTTAGGTAAGCAGCTTTCTTTTAACTCATTCTAGTCTCGGCAATCCGTATATTTAGACACTCAATATAAAACCCCACCTGAGCCATAGAGAATATGTTGAGACCCCAGTGTGGTACGATTGTGACACACAGAACAGTCAGCACACACTTTACAACAATGGCGAGACTCTCAGCAATCACCTGCAAAGAAACAGAAATGCAAACAAAAGCATGAATGCCAGCAGCCACAGATACTCTCCCCAGCCAGACCTGAGGATCCAAAAACCAGATACCAAACACCCACCCATCCCCACCCACACACCGTGGGTTGAAAAGCCACAGACACTGACGCCCTCCCAGGCCAGAGGAAATGCAAATCATTCAGACAGATCCCTGTCCCAAACCTTGTCTTTCATTTGTTCACAGGATGTGGATATCATCTAGATCATTAATGTATAATGTGAATACTTGTGGTCCCAAAAGTGACCCCGATGAACTTCAAAAGTCACCAGCTGACACACTGACAAAGACCCTTTAATACCCACTTTCGACCTTCTGCCAGTTAGCCAGTTCTCTATTTGTGCCAAAATAGTGGAAGACTCAGTAATGACGACACCATTGAACATCAAGGGGCAACAGGTACTCTTGCTGGAGATGATCATTCTCTGGCATCTGTGTTATGCAAATATTACTTGCCGCCTATCAGCCCAAACCTGCATATTCTTCAGGTCCTTGCTGTATATACAGGTGGCATAGTGGCTCAGTGCTTAGCACTGTTGTCTCACAGCGCCACTAACCCAGGTTCGATTCCACCCTTGGACGACTGTCTATGTGGAGTTTGCACATTATCCCTGTGTCTGCTGGGATTCCTCTGGTGCTCTGGTGTCCTCCCACAGTCCAAAGATGAGCAGGTTGGGTGGATTGGCCATGCTAAATTGCCCATTGTGTCCAGGGATGTATAGGTTAGGTGGCTTAGCCACGGGATGCGAAGGGTTACAGGGATAAGGGAGGGGGTGGTTGTGGGTAGCATGCCCTTTGGTGGGTTGGTGTGGACTGGATGGGCTGAATGGCCTGCTTCCACACTGTACGGATTTTATAATTATATTCTTATAGCCATGAACTGCTCCACTATCTCAGGAATCACAAATGGTGCTGAATATTGTGTAATCATCAGTAAACATCCGCAATTTCGATCTTATGATGGAAGGAAAGTCATTTGAAATGGGAGTCCCCTTTAAAACTGAAAAGGAAACGTAGAATATAGGAGAAGGAATAAGCCAGTCAGCCCTTCCAGCCTGCTCCACTATTCAGCATGATCATGGCTGATAATCCAATTCAGTACAATGTTGACCACTTTGTCTCCCCATCCTTTGATCCTTTTAATCATAAGAACTATCCCTACATCTTTCCTGAAAGTCTTCTATATTTTGGCCTCAATGTAACAGAGTTCTGCAGGCTCACCACTCTCTGGGTGAAGAAATTGCTCCTCATCTCTGGCCTAAAAGGCCAACACCACATCTTTATGGCTCTAAACTCCCCAGTCTTTGTGAACACCCTACCTTCATCTACCCTATCTATTCCTGTTGGAATTTTATCGGTTTCTAAGAGATTCCTCCCCTTATTCCAAACTCTCATGAATATGGCCCTAACCGATCTAGTCACTCCTTGTATAACAGTCCCGCAATCCCTGGAATCTGACCGGTAAACCTCATTGTATTGCCTCTATAACCAGAGCATCACTCCTCAGTAAGGAACCATTATGGCAAAAAATACCCCAGGTGTGTTCTCACCAAGACCTTACATAATAAGCAGCAACACATCCCTGCTTCTATACTTGAATCCTCCCACTATGAAGGCCAACATGTCATTTGCCTTTTTTCACCTGCATGTTTACTTCCACTGACCGGTTTATGAGGTGGCCCAGATTTCATAGCACCTCATCCTTTCTGGAACTATATCATTCAGATAATAACATGCCTTCCTATTTTTGCTACAAAGTTGGATAATGTCACACTTATTCACGTTATACTGCTCCTGCCAAGTATTTGCCCACTAACGTAACTTGTCCCAATCACCATAAATCTTTTAAAATTTCATATTTAGTATGTTCTGTGTCACGAGATATATTTAACAGTTACCGTAGTAACTAGTCTTTTACAAACGTAAATAAATTATTTATCAGGCATCACATTACCAAATTACCAATGCAGCATTTGGTTTTAGAAAGAATGGCAACTAACCTTCAAACAGCGGTGAGCAGGGGGACAACAGTCATCGTGACATCATGAGTAGCTACTTATGGTCATTGGCCATTTGGGTTCAAACCTGTGACTGACACTGCACAGACTGCCAGCCACAAGAAGAAATATTAGCAGAAGTAGAAGGTGAATGGGAGAGAGGAGAATTCAGGGGAACGAGCTATCACTTTCTTAGGAGATGGCCGAGACTTTGAAAGAACAACAAAAGACTGTGGAACAACTGCAACGAGCACCCTGCTATTCCAAAGCACAGGGGCCCATCTCCCCTGCTTTGTCATTCCACAAAACAGCTTCAGGCTTGATAAAACATTTTCATCTACAACAGGTTGTACATTTCCTTTCTGTGTCTAATTAAATAGCACATTGTATCTAAACTGCTGTTTAACAAATTCAATTAACTTTCTGAAAATTGCTAACAAATAGTTGCCTATTAGGTACCTTCTGCCGTCCATTTTTGCTTCTGGTATTACATCTTTCTCTCTTATATTTCTAGTTAATCCATTTTTTTGTTTTCTATTTCAGTTTTTGTTTTCCTCGCTTTGTCTCCATGACTGGGTTCCCAAGCCACTGCCACAGTGCTAATGACATTTTACAATAACCCAGAAACCCACTCTAATGCACTGGGAACATTTGTTCAAATATCATCAGGGCAACTGGTTGAATTTAAATTCAATCAATAAATCTGGATTTGAAAGCTTGTCTCAATAATAGTGACCATGACAACTAGCCATTGATTGCCATACTTATGACTTCAGACTCACAGCAATATGGTTAATCATAACTACCCTCTGAAGTGGCCAAGAAAGCCATTTACTTCAAGGGCAAGTAAGGATGTGAAACAAACATTGGGCTGTCTCACAAAAAGAATAAAGCAAAACCATCTAATAACTTGGTCAAACAGGAATTTCTTCCTTATTCTTTTATGGAATGTGGGCTCCACCATTTGTTGCCCATTCCTAGTTTTCCTTGAGCCATGTAACTTTCTTGGCCATTTCAGAAGACAGTTAAGACTTAACTCCATTGGTGGTCCATGTCACGTGAAGGCCAGACTAGGTAAGAATGATAGACTTCATTCACGAAAGACCATCTGTGAACAGGTGGATTTTCTCCAATAATGAGTGATAGATTCACAGTC
Organism: Stegostoma tigrinum; assembly: GCF_030684315.1. Classification (NCBI taxonomy): domain Eukaryota; kingdom Metazoa; phylum Chordata; class Chondrichthyes; order Orectolobiformes; family Stegostomatidae; genus Stegostoma; species Stegostoma tigrinum. The sequence continues at coordinate 333,455 of NC_081364.1, forward strand.
ACTATTACTGAGACTAGCTTTCTTTTCAAGAGATATTTATTAATCAAATTTAAATTCCATCATCTGCTTGGTAGAATTCAAACTTGTGTCCCCAGAGCCTTGAAATGACTTATCCAGCAACACTATCACTATGCCGATGTCTGCCCGTAAAACCATGCTGATTTGTTCTAATAATACTAAGCTTTTCTACGTGCATTATTAAGACTTCCTTACTATTAATTTCCAACACTTTCAAGATGACTAATAGCAAGTGACCTTGTTTGTAGATTGTTCTCTCCCTTTCTTGCATATCGCTATTATCTATGTGACTTCCAATTTGCTGGGACCATTCCAGAATTAGGAAATTTTGAAAAAGCATAGGCAGTATTACTCCATCTTAGAATAATAGGACACAGACCAGTAGGTTCTGGTGATTTGTCCAATGTTAGTCCCTTAAATTTCTCTGGTACATTTACTCTGCTGATATTAACTATCATAATTACACTGCTTGTCAGCGAACTGACTCCCCTGGTGACGCACAGCCAACCTAGACCCGTGGTCAAGGAATTGGCCAATCCCCCACCACCTCGTAACCCTACCAGGGGTGATAAATCAATGCAAGGAAAACATTCCCAGATACAAGTTTCCATTTTATGATGTAATCAGTCCGTCTGCTTTGAAAGTAACTGCAACAAACCACAGCTAGAGAGATCAAATGAATTACATTTAAATGCTTACAGAACCAGCTCCAACCTGGGACATCAATGATATACTGATCAGCTGGCCAATGGTTCTCATAAATTATTGATAATCCGTGAAGCTAGCAGGCACTTGTTTGAATTGGCAAAAATCAGCCAGGTTTCCTGCACTGTGTCATTATTCAATGACCTCTGTGGGTGCAGAAATTAGGTCAGGCAGATCAGGCTTACCTGTGCTGCCACACAGGGTAGAAAAGTGCCAATGCGCACTGACCAGCACCACACAAAACAAGCAGCCACATGGGCACAGCAATGAAGCTGTCAGCCTCTCAGGGTCAAGACCACAACATTTCAGCAAGTTTGGGGGAAGGAAGTCTTGGAAAAATAACAACATGAAACAAAAGTTTTGAAGATCAACAAGTCAATCACAATTAATGAATTGCTCACCTTCAGCCTCACCAACATATGCACCTGTGCCAAGATCCATAATGGCTCAGAGAGGAGTTCTACTACGGCTGAGAGACTGAATGCCACCACGCCAAATTCATAATGAGGTATCACAGCTGGGTCTGGGGTTGTTACCAAATGAAGCCAGACCCAGCCCAAAAGTAAAGACCAGAGCACTCCAAGTGGAACACTGAAATAAACAGCAAGCAAACAATCATTACTACAAAATATAAATAGGTTGTTTGAGAGTGGTATAATAGTTCTTGGTCCTCATTGATCTGATCCTAATTCCCATTCCAATCTGAAGTTTTACATAATTTCAGTTTGTGAAATAAACTTGAGAACAGGAAGAACTAGTCAACTGGACACAAAATTGGCTTAAAGGTAGGACACAGAGGATGGTAGTAGAGGGTTGCTTTTCAGACTGGAGGCCTGTGGCCAGCAGTGTCCCATAAGAATTAGTGCTGAGTTCACTGGTTTTCATAATTTATATTAATGATTTGGATGTGAATATAGGAGGTATGGTTCGTAGGTTTGCAGATGGCACCAAAATAGGTGGTACAGTGGACAGTGAAGAAGGTTATCTCAGAGTACAATGGAATCTTGATCAGATGGGCAAATGGGCCAAAGAGTGTCAGATTGCGTTTAATTTAGATAAATGTGTGGTGTTGCATTCTGGTAAGCCTATCACGGCAGGACTTGTACAATTAATGGTAGCACTCTGGGTAGTGTCGCTGAACAAACACAGCTAGTGGTGCAGGTAAATAGCTCTTTGAAAGTAGAATTGCAGGTGGACAGGCTGGTGAAGAAGGCATTTGACACACTTGCCTTCATTGGTCACTGCATCGAGTACAGGAGTTGGGACATCATGTTGCGGCTGAATAGGATATTGGTGAGGCCTGTTTTAGAATACAGCGTTCATTTCTGGTCTCCCTCCTATAGTAACGATGTTGTTAAATTAGCAAGGGTTAACAAAGATGTTGCCAGAATTGGAGGGTTTGAGACAGGGAGAGGCTAACGAGGCTGGGGCTTTTTTCGCCCCCCCCCTAGAGTGTTGGGGACAGAGGGGTGACCTCACAGAGATTTTTCAAATCATGAAAGTCATGGATAGGGTGAATAGCTACATTCTTCCTCCCAGGATGGGGCAGTCCAAAACAAGCAGGCATAGGTTTAAGGTGTTGGAGGAAAGATTTAAAGGGGCCTGAGGGGCAACTTTTTCATGCATTGTATGGAGTGATCTACCAGAGATGGTGGCGGAGGTGGGTACAAATATAACATTTAAAAGGCATCTGGATGGGTACACGAATAGGAAGGGATTAGAGAATTATGGGTTAAATGTGGGCAGACAGGACTAGATCAGTTTAGGATATCTGGCCAGCATGGGGCAGTTGGATCGAAGGGTCTGTTTCCATGCTATATAACTCTAAAACTCTTCATAGTTCTCACACAATTAGTCCAGTGAACAAAAACTGCTCAGAATTTGGCATTTATTGATCTTTTCATTGGTCTTAACCTGACTTCACAGATCATTACAGCAGTGCACACTTATTACCCGATTCAACATACGATAGGGCAAATAATTGCAACAATGGTAGAACAGAAGACAAGATTGTGACTGGAAAAGGGCAGATTTTAGCAGTCAAAAAGTTGAACTGGATCACATTAATTGGAAATGCATTTTGGTGAATAAAACAGTGGCAGAAAATGGGAGAATTTCAAAAGAGAGTTAAATAGGGTGCAAGTTAGGTATATACCCATGGGAAATAAACAATAGACAATAGGTGCTGGAGTAGGCCATTCGGCCCTTCGAGCCAGCACCGCCATTCATTATGATCATGGCTGATCATCCACAATCAGTATCCTGTTCCTGCCTTATCCCCATAACCCTTGATTCCACTATCTTTAAGAGCTCTATCTATCTCTTTCTTGAAAGTATCCAGAGTGTTGGCCTCCACTGCCTTCTGGGGCAGAGCATTCCATATATCCACCACTCTCTGGGTGAAGAGGTTTTTCCTCAACTCTGTTCAAAATGGCCTACCCCTTATTTTTAAACTGTGTCCTCTGGTTCTGGACTCACCCATCAGCGGAAACATGCTTCCTGCCTCCAGAATGTCCAATCCCTTAATAATCTTATATGCCTCAATCAGATCCCCTCTCATCCTTCTAAACTCAAGTGTATACAAGCCCAGTCACTCCAATCTTTCAACATATGATAGTCCCACCATTCTGGGAATTGACCTCGTGAACCTACGCTGCACTCCCTCAATAGCAAGAATGTCCTTCCTCAAATTTGGAGACCAAAACTGCACACAATACTCTAGGTGTGGTCTCACCAGGGCTCTGTACAGCTGCAGAAGGACCTCTTGCTCCTATACTCAATTGCTCTTGTTATGAAGGCCAGCATGCTATTAGCTTTCTTCACTGCCTGCTGTACCTGCATGCTTGCTTTCATTGACTGATGTACAAGAACACCTAGATCTCGTTGTACTTCCACTTTACCTAACTTGACTCCATTGAGATAGTAATCTGCCTCCTGTTCTTGCCACCAAAGTGTATAACTGCACATTTATCCACATTAAACTGCATCTGCCATGCATCCGTCCACTCACCTGGCCTGTCCAAGTCACCCTGTATTCTCATAACATCCTCCTCACATTTCACACTGCCACCCAACTTTGTGTCATCAGCAAATCTGCTAATATTACTTTTAACGCCTTCGTCTATATCATTAATATGTATCGTAAACAGCTGCGGTCCCAGCACCGAACCTTGTGGTACCCCACTGGTCACTGCCTGCCATTCCGAAAGGGACCCGTTTATCACCACTCTTTGCTTCCTGTCAGCCAGCCAATTTTCAATCCAAATACAGGTATCCAATGGCAGAGTACCCTAAATGCCTTAGGATATCAATAAGGAAGCAAGAAAGGAAAAAAAAAAGAGGCATCTGATGCATACTGGAATGAAAATAGCAACAGAAATTAGAAGAGTGTCTCAAATGCAGGGGAGAAGCTAAGGCTGAAATAAGGAAGGCTAAGAGGAAGCATCAGGAAAGGATGGCAGGCTGCACTAAAGCAAACAGTAAATTGTTCTTCAAATATATTACAGGGACTTCTGCTATAGAGTGCATTTCTTCAATGAAAATTTGCTTTAACACAATTGAAGAATTTAGACTGCTATTCGTAGAACATAAACTTTCTCTTTCTGCATTAGCTATAACGTGATTACGGCCCCATTAGTTTAAATGGGGCGGCTACTATGTGATTTTCTTATAATGCAAGATTGCATGAGAACAGAACTATTGCATTGTTTCAGAAGTGACTGTAATTGTAAAAGATTAATGAAGGATAGAGTGAGGCCCATAAGGGCTTGGCAGAGGTAATAAATCAGTGCTTTGTTTCTGTCTTTAACAAATTAGAAAATGATAACAATGGGCCAGTTGAAAACATGATGGTTGAACAACTGAGCATATAATCCATGTAAACGGAAACATCCTAGGCTGCTGAGAGAGTTGAGGGAGCAATTCACAGAGCTGTTGACTGCAAGTTTTCAGATCTCTCTGAACACAATTTAGTCTCCGGGTCATAAATCATAGAATCCCTAGTGTGGAACCAGGCCCTTCAACCCAACAAGTCCATACCAACCCTCAGGCATCCCACCCAGATCTATCCCCCCATAACACACCCAATCTACACATTGCTGAACACTATGGGTAATTTAGCATGGCCAATCCATCTAGCCTGCACATCTTTGGGCGATGGGAGGAAACCAGAGCACCCAGAGGAAACAACGCAGACATGGGGAGAATGTGCAAACTCCACAGACAGTCGCTCAAGGGTGGAATCAAACCCGGGTTCCTAGCGCTGTGAGGCAGCAGTGTTAACCACTAACCCACCGTGCTGCCCGATGCAACACCACTGTTTAAGAAAGAGGCAAAGGATAACACAGGAAATGACAGAGCTGTCAGCTTGACATTAATAGTGGGAATAATGTTGGAGATCATAATATGGGATCAGGTAAATATACACGTAAGAGAAAAATAAGTTAATGCTAGACAGGCAACATGGCTTTATCAAAGTCAGATCCTGCCTGACAAATTTAATAGGTTTCTTGGACAAGGTAGCACAGACAGCGGATGAGGGTGGTGCTGAGGATGGTGTATTTTTAGACTTTCAAAAGTATTTGATACAGTGCCACATTTTAAGGTTGGTGAGCAAATTAGAAATATTTGGGAGTGATGGGTCCTTGGCAGCATGGATTAGAAGCTGTCTAAAAGATAGGAAAGAGAGGGTTGGTTATGGATGGGCATTTCTCAGATTGAAGATTAATTGAAAGTAGTATTCCCCAGGGATTGGTGTTGGGACCCTTGCTTTTTCTGATTTCCATAAACAATTTGGAGATGGGTGTTGAGGGCAAAACCTCTAAACTTGCAGATGATACAAAGCTAGGGAGAATATCGAATTATGAGGATGATACTAAGTGATTCCGAGGGATACTGACAAGTTGGCCAAAAGGGCAGACACCTTGCACATGAGTATCAAAGCAGAGAAATGCAAGATAATGCATTTTGTTAGAAGAAACACAGAGAGACAACACAGGCTCAAATGGTAAAACTTTAAAGGAGAGTACAGGAGCACAGGGACTTTCAGGTTCATATGCATCATTCTCTGAAGGTGACCAGACATATTGAAACAGTTGTTACAGAGGCTTATTTTTGGGTTTATAAATAGAAATATAAGGTACAAAAGAAAGGAAGTGATGCAACACCTCTAAAATCATTGGTCAGACCATGTTTCAATTTCAGTTATTCATTTTGTACGATGTGGATGTCACTGGTTAGACCACTATTTATTGCCCATTCCTCGTTGCCCTTGAGCAGGTGGGGCTGAGTTGCCTTCTTGAACTGCTGCAGTCCTCCTGTTGTGGTTGACCCACAACACCGCCGGGGGGAGAATTCCAGGATTTTGACCCAGCGACAGTGAAAGAATGGCAATATATTTCCAAGTCAGGATGGTGAGTGGCTTGGAGGGGAACTTGAAGGTGGTGGTATTTCCATATATTTCCTGCCCTTGTCCTTCTAGATGAAAGTCGTCGTGGGTTTGGAAGATGCTGTCTGAGGATTTTTGGTGAATTCCTGCCGTGCATCTTGTAGACAGTACACACTTCTGCAAATGAGCGTCGATGGTGGGAAGGAGTGGATGCAGTGCCAATCAAGCGGGCTGCATTGTCTTGAATAGTGTCAAGCTTCTTGAGGGTTGTTGGGGCTGCACTCATCCAGGCAAGTGGGAAGTATTCCATCACACTCTTGACTTGTGCCTTGTAGGTGGTGGACAGACTTCGGGGAGTCAGGATGTGAGAATTCTGAGCCACTGAGCTGCTCTTGTAGCCACTATGAGTGAGTATGTCGTGAGTTTAGTTTAGTTTCTGATCAATGATAACTCCCAGGACGTTGATAGTGGGGGATTCAGTGGTGGTAACACCAGTGAATGTCAAGGGGTGGTGGTTAGATTGTTTCTTGTTGATGATGGTCATAGCCCGCCATTTGCGTGGCATGTTACAAGCCACTTGTCAGCTGAAGCCTGTGTATTGTCCAGATGTTGTTGCATTTGGACACGGACTGTATTCAATATTCCAAACATTGCTTAACTAAATTTTATACGTAACTTGCTAACTTTTACATTTGCTGCTCCAACTGATGAAGGCAAGGGTGTCGAATGCCTTCTTGACCACCTTATCCACTTGTGTTGCTACTTTCAGGGATATGTGGACCTGTATGTCCAGATCCCCCTGTATGTCAATATTCCTAAGGGTTCTGCCATTTATTGTATAGTTCGCACTTGAAATTGATCTTCCAAAATGCATCACCTTGCATTTGTCCAGATTAAATGCCACATGCCATATCTCTGCCCAAATTTGCAATCTACCCATATCTCACTATATCCTTTGACAATCCTCCTCACTGTCTGCAACCCTGCCAATTTTGGTATCATCTGCAAACATAATGATGAGACAATATATATTTTCCTCCACATCATTTATGTATACTATAAACAACAAAGGTCCCAGCAGAAAGGGATTTTATTGGAATCTCCACCATTAGTGGAATGTTCTTGAAGGAGAATTCAAGCTGTACATCACTGTCTCCAGAGAAGTGACGTTAGCCCGCGATAATTGATCCAGGAAGACACCTCAGAGCTAAAGATGTGTGCAAAGTAACTTCAGCTATGGAACAAAGTTTGGATATGTATGAATTTTTTTTCCTGAATTTAATAGCTATTTGGTCAAATTATTTTTAAGACAATGCTGCAGAATTTTATAGCTCAAACCTTCAATAAATGACTTTTACATTAACTTCTGCATGCAATAAACTAGTCTTCATTTTTTACTTGAAAAAAAACCTGGCTGACTTGTTTCAGATATTAAGCAATATAAAAACTGAAATCCCTTCTTTTTTTAAATTCCAGTGCTCTTATAATCAGTGGACAAGTGGGACAAAGAGAGAAATCAGTTCATGACCTCTCCAAACTAATCATATTAATAAACACAAATAAAGATACTGATTACACAGCGTTGAGCTGGAGGAACACAGCAGACCAGGCAGCATCAGAGGAGCAGGAAAGTTGATGTTTCGGGCTGGTTCTGAAGGAGCGTTCTGAAGAAGGGTCCCAGCCTGAAAAGTCAACTTTCCTGCTCCTCTGAAGCTGCCTGGCCTGCTGTGTTCCTCCAACAATACACTGTGTTATCTCTGACTCCAGCACCTGCAGTTCTTACTATTTCATAAGGTTACTGATGTTTCGTTGTTAAAGCTGCATTTGACAAAATAAAGGGTTTTATAATCCTTGCAAAAACACACACTCAAGCACATGCATGGGGCTGTCCCAATTGTCTATTCTCAGAAAGGACATACTAGTCCTGGAGCGTGTCCAGCGGAGATTCATACGGATGATCCCTGGAATGGTAGGTTTAACGTATGATGAACGGCTAAGGATCCTGGGATTGTACTCATTAGAGTTTAGAAGGTCGAGGGGAGATCTAATAGAAACTTACAAGATAATGTATGGTTTAGAAGGGGTGGACGCTAGGAAGTTGTTTCCATTAGGCGGGCAGACTAGGACCCGTGGGCGCAGCCTTAAAATTAGAGGGGGTAAATTTAAAACAGAAATTAGACGACATTTCTTCAGCCAGAGAGTGGTGGGCGTGTGGAATTCATTGCCACGGAGTGCAGCGGAGGCCGGGACGTTGGATGCCTTCAAGGCAGAAATCGACAAATTCTTGATCTCAGAAGGAATCAAGGGCTACGGGGAGAGTGCAGGGAAGTGGAGTTGAAATGACCATCAGCCATGATTTAAATGGCGGAGTGTACTTGATGGGCCGAATGTCTTATGGTCTTAGCAGGTATAATTTAGAATTGTTATAATTGCAGTAGGATAAACATACAATAGAGGTGAGTCTGCTATTCATGCGTGTCTCCTCCACCTATTAAGCAAATTTGGAGCATATTAGGATGCATTGTATTGGACTTCCAAAGTGATTACTCCTTGTCAATATTTACAATGAAGACTGGCCAGAAAGAAGCTTTAACAAGCTGCAGCTTTCTGATTGTGATTAGTGTTACTATAATATCATAGAGGAGTCTCCTATCCCAAAGATAATCCATCTGTTGAGGAGATAATTGACCAAAAACAACTGGGTGAGAGGCGCTGGCACTGTTAAGCTCTGCTGGATACTCACGTTAACCAGAGCAGGTTTATAACCTGGGCCCATTTCTGTTCCTTATCAACGTTCAAGCATGCTTTCCGAAAAGCTTCTCGTGCAAGGAAAACAACTGTAGAATACAGCAGTGTGAGCCTGGATGGAGAAATACCAGCAGCAGTTACCCAAACACAAAGTGGCTTATAACCAAAGATAAAGTCAGAAAAAGCACAACTTGTATATACCTTGAATTTTATTCTGAATCAGGATTAGATCACCATCGGCGGAAGGTACCTGGGATCAGCAAATTATTGAACTGCATGACTCAGAAGAAGGCTATTTGGTTCATCATACCTATGCTGGCTCTTCTAAGTATCTATTCAATGGTTCCAGTTCCTCTACCCTTGTCACACAGCCCTTTCTTTTTAGGCCTTAATGCCCTTTGGAAAGTTACAATGAATCAGCTTTTATTACTCTTTTGGAGAGCACATTTTTGTTAATTCTTATATGGAATATAAGCATCACTGAAAGGTGAGTACGTCGCTGAAAGATGCTGACAGCTTTGAAAAATAATGGCCTGAATTCTGTGATAACAAAGTGTGGAGCTGGATGAACACAGCAGGCCAAGCAGCATCTCAGGTGCACAAAAGCTGACGTTTCAGGCCTAGACCCTCCATCAGGGAGGTGCTCCTGAGATGCTGCTTGGCCTGCTGTGTTCATCCAGCTTCACACTTTGTTATCGTGGATTCTCCAGCATCTGCAGTTCCCATTATCACTAGGCCTGAATTCTGTGTTACTTTTTGGCCAAGGGTCAGCTTTGTCCAGTATCAGAGGGTTTCCCTCTGCAAGTCCCAGCAAGAGCTTAACTGAACCTTATCAAACTTGCCTCACTAAGCAGCAGTCCTGAAGGTGTCCCCTTCGCAAATGCTGCCAGAGCTGCTGAGCTTTTCCAGCAACTTTGTTTTTGTGGCTAGGGGAATAGCAAGTTCTGAAGCACATGTCTTCAGTACTATTGCTGGAATGCTGTCAGAGCCCACAGCCTTTGCAGTACCAGTACCTCCCACTATTTCTACGTCATTTTGAGTGAATTCAATTGGCTGAAGACTGGTATCTGTGATGCTGGGGCCTCTAGAGGAAACTGAGATGGATCATCCACTTGACACTTGTAGCTGAAGATTGTTGCAAATGCTTTTTCCTTTTGCACTGATGTGCTGGGCTTTCCCATTACTTAGGACGGAGATATTTGTGGAGCCTCTGATCCAGTGTATTGTCTAACTGTCCACCACTATTGATGACTGGATGTGGCTGGACTGCAGACCTTAGATCTGTGATATTAGTGAACCAGATGCATTTTTTTTCTAAAACCAATGGTTTCTTGGTCGTCATTAGACTCCTAACTCCATATATTTATTGAATTCAAATTCCATCATCTACCATGGTGGGGTTCAAATCTGGGTCCCCAGAACATTATCTGGGTATCTGGATTAACAGTCCAGTGATAACATCATGAGGCCACTGCCTCCCCTTGACATGAGACATTTTCCAAAAAAATTCACAGACCTGGCTCCCTGCAATATTCAAACCAATTCCCATACCCATAAATACATCTGTGTTTCTAACAACAGTGCGTACTTGTGTTTCTGGACTCAACCCACAAAGTCTCATTTAATACTGCAGTCAGTATATCATCTACCCTCACATTGTTGATACTGTAGCCAATAACATTACTCTTGTACCTTTTTAAACCCCCTTTTCTATCCCACCTGAAAACTTTATATCGGGTACGTTAAGCTGCTATCTTTGCCCACGTTATTATAAGTTTCAATTAAAGCAACAATATAATGGTGCCACATGTTTATCTATGCCCTCTGTTCACCAGCTTTATTTGCTATACTCCTTACATTTACAAATATACCAATGAATCCTTCCAAATCTGTGCGTATACACTTGCTTCATCAGCCTTTCAGCTGCCGTCTAAAGACCACATACTTTTATTTTTCTGAACTTTTGGACTGAAATGGGAAAATGACTGTTTTAAAATCCAAGGATGGTCAAAGGATTCTGCACTTTTTAAAAGTAACCAAATATTCATTGTAAGTACTATTTACATTGCTACTTATTCAAGCTGTAGCAAAAGTCCAGTTTGCAGTCGAGCTGAAGTCAGGGATAATACATGAATGGAGAATTGGCTGAGAACAAGTTGCTGACTGGTCTATGACATAGTGACCAGTTATCAATTACAAAGGCTTCCTGCATGCAAAACTGTGATTAGCTCTCGGGTAGAGCAGTTTTTGCACGTAAATGAGATAGGCAGGGGCTATCTGTTCGCGCTTTGAAAAAAATAACTTAATCCTGAAGAAAGCCATTTTTATTTTTCCCTCAGCATTTGCTATGAGCTGTGTCTTTCAGTGGCAGGAGAGGTGAGAGCGTGAGCCAGGGACAGCCGGAAAGGTAAGGTTTCCTTACAAAAACTTGTCTGAGTCAGTGGCCTTCTTGACTGGAACAGCGTGAGAGGTGAGAGCGCAAACCGCAAGTGAACTAATGTACTTAGGCATTAGCTAAACCCGAAACACTACATGTGAATTGTCTCTCACCCATCCTCCTCCTATAACCAAAAAAAAGCTGTGTGGAGTTTTGGAAAGGTAGAGTCTTTTTAGATATTCCTTTGGCAATCTAGGATAGAGGGAGTGAAACCTAGGACAGTTGCATGCCGCTCTTGTAGAATGTGGGAGGTAAGGATCACTACTAATGTCCGAGATAATGGGAACTGCAGATGCTGGAGATTCCAAGATAATAAAATGTGAGGCTGGATGAACACAGCAGGCCAAGCAGCATCTCAGGAGCACAAAAGCTGACGTTTCGGGCCTGGACCCTTCATCAGAGAGGGGGATGGGGGGAGGGAACTGGAATAAATAGGGAGAGAGGGGGAGGCGGACCGAAGATGGAGAGTAAAGAAGATAGGTGGAGAGGGTGTAGGTGGGGAGGTAGGGAGGGGATAGGTCAGTCCAGGGAAGACGGACAGGTCAAGGAGGTGGGATGAGGTTAGTAGGTAGCTGGGGGTGCGGCTTGGGGTGGGAGGAAGGGATGGGTGAGAGGAAGAACCGGTTAGGGAGGCAGAGACAGGTTGGACTGGTTTTGGGATGCAGTGGGTGGGGGGGAAGGGCTGGGCTGGTTGTGTGGTGCAGTGGGGGGAGGGGATGAACTGGGCTGGTTTAGGGATGCAGTGGGGGAAGGGGAGATTTTGAAACTGGTGAAGTCCACATTGATACCATATGGCTGCAGGGTTCCCAGGCGGAATATGAGTTGCTGTTCCTGCAACCTTCGGGTGGCATCATTGTGGCAGTGCAGGAGGCCCATGATGGACATGTCATCAAGAGAATGGGAGGGGGAGTGGAAATGGTTTGCGACTGGGAGGTGCAGTTGTTTGTTGCGAACTGAGCGGAGGTGTTCTGCAAAGCGGTCCCCAAGCCTCCGCTTGGTTTCCCCAATGTAGAGAAAGCCGCACCGGGTACAGTGGATGCAGTATATCACATTGGCAGATGTGCAGGTGTAATGTCCCCTCTGACTTCACCTGTGAGAAGTTCACCCAACTCCAGATCCTCACAGACTGCATTAGGGAACTGGAGCTGCAGCTGAATGAACTCCGGATCATTTGGGAGGCTAAGCGGGTGATAGACAGGAGCCATAGGGAGGTTGTCACACATAAGTCACAGGACAAAGGTAGCTGGGTGACTGTCAGGAGGGGGAAAGGGAATAGGCAGACAGTGCAGAGATCCCTTGTGGCCATTCCCCTCAAAAATAACTATACCGCTTTGGATACTGTTGGGGAGGACGATCTACCAGGGGAAAGCCATACTGACCTGGTCTCTTGCACTGAGCCTGGCTCTATGGCTCAAAAGGGACGCAGAGATTCAATGGTTAGAGGAAAAGACAGGAAATTCTGTGGTACCGAGCGATACTCCCAGGTGGTTTGTTGCCTCCCGGGTGCCAGGGTCAGGGATGTTGCGTACAGTTCTGGTCACCGTGTTATAAGAAGGATGTGGAAGCTTTGGAAAGGGTGCAGAGGAGATTTACTAGGATGTTGCCTGGTATGGAGGGAAGGTCTTATGAGGAAAGGCTGAGGGACTTGAGGCTGTTTTCGTTAGAGAGAAGAAGGTTGAGAGGTGACTTAATTGAAACATATAAAATAATCAGAGGGTTAAATAGGGTGGATAGGGAGAGCCTTTTTCCTAGGATGATGACGGCGAGCACGAGGGGACATAGCTTTAAATTGAGGGGTGAAAGATATAGGACAGATGTCAGAGGTAGTTTCTTTACTCAGAGAGTAGTAAGGGAATGGAACGCTTTGCCTGCAACGGTAGTAGATTCGCCAACTTTAAGTACATTTAAGTCATCATTGGACAAGCATATGGACGTACATGGAATAGTGTAGGTTAGATGGGCTTCAGATTGGTATGACAGGTCAGCACAACATCGAGGGCCAAAGGGCCTGTACTGTGCTGTAATGTTCTATGTTCTATGTTCTATGTCTCGGATCGAGTCTACAGGATTCTTAAGGGGAAGGGTGAGCAGCCAGAAGTCGTGGTACACATCAGTACCAATGGTATAGCTAGTAAAAGGAATGAGGACCCGAAAAGTGAATATAGGGAGTTAGGATGGAAGCTAAAAGCCAGGACAAACAGAGTAGTAATCTCAGGATTACTACCAGTACCATGGCCTAATGAGGCCAGAAATAGAGAGCAAGTGCAGCTGAACATGTGGCTATATAGCTAGTGTAGGAGGGAGAGCTTCAAATACGTGGATCATTGGGCTACTTGCTGGGGAAGGTGGGACCTGTACAGGAAGGATGGGTTGCACCTGAATTGAAGGGGCAGCAATATCCTGGGCGGGAGGTTTGCCAGAGCTCTTTGGGAGGGTATAAAATAGTTTTGCAGGGGGATGGGAACTGGAGCTACAGATCAGAGGATGGGGTAGCTGCTGTACAGGCAGATACAGCATGCAGAGAATCTGTGAGGAAGGATAAGCAGTTGATAGGGCAAAGTGGCAGTCAGTGTGACGGGTTGAGGTGTGTCTACTTCAATGCAAGAAGTGTCAGGACTAAGGGTGATGAACTTAGAGCATGATTCGGGACTTGGAACTACAATGTTGTGGCCATTACAGAGACTTGGATAACACAAGGGAAGGAATGGATGTTGGATGTTCCAGGGTTTCGAATTTTCAACAGAAATAGGGAGAAAGGTAAAAGAGGTGGGGGAGTGGCATTGCCAATCAGGGATGGTATCACAGCTGTGGAAAGGGAGGTTGTCAAGGAGGGTTTGTGTACTGAGTCAGTATGGGTGGAAGTCAGAAACAGGAAAGGAGCAGTCACTTTACTGGGAGTTTTCTATAGACACCCCAATACCAACAGAGACAGTGAGGAACAGGTTGGGAGGCAGGCTGTGGAAATGTGCAGAGGAATAGGAATGTTGTCATGGATGACTTCAACTTCCCTAATACACACTGGAACCTCCTTAGTGCAAATAGTTTGGATGGAGCAGATTTTGTCAGGTGTGCCCAGCAATGATTTCTGACTCAACAGGTAGACAGGCTGACTAGGGGGAGGCCATATTAATTTTGGTGGTCGGCAAAGATTCGGGCCAGGTGTCAGATCACTCGGTGGGAGAACATTTCGGTGATAGTGATCACAACTCCCTGACCTTTACTACAGTCATGGAGAGGGCTAGTAGCAGGCAGTGTGGGAAAGTATTAAATTGGGGGAGGGGGGATTATAATGCTATTAGGCAAGAACTGTGGAGCGTAAATTGGGTACAGATGTTCTCAGGGAAATGCATGACAGAAATGTGGAGGTTCTTTAGGGATGAGATGCTACGAGTACTGGATAGGTTTCTCCCACTGAGGCAAGGAAAAGATGGTAAGGTGAAGGAACCTTGGATGACAAGACATAGAGAACACCTACTCAAGAAGAAAAAGGAAACTTACTTACGGTTGAGGAAGCAAGGATTGGACAGGGCTGTAGACATCTACAAGGTAGCCAGGAAGGAACTGAAGAATGGACTTAGGAGAGTTCAACATAGAACATAGGACATTACAGCACAGTACAGGCCCTTCGGCCTTCGATGTTGTGCCGACCTGTCATACCAATCTGAAGCCCATCCAACCTACACTATTCCATGTACGTCCATATGCTTGTCCAACGACGACTTAAATGTACTTAAAGTTGGTGAATCTACTACTGTTGCAGGCAAAGCGTTCCATTCCCTTACTACTCTGAGTAAAGAAACTACCTCTGACATCTGTTCTGTATCTTTCACCCCTCAATTTAAAGCTACTCCCCCTCGTGCTCGCCATCATCATCCTAGGAAAAAGGCTCTCCCTATCCACCCTATCTAACCCTCTGATTATTTTATACGTCTCAATTAAGTCACCTCTCAACCTTCTTCTCTCTAATGAAAACAGCCTCAAGTCCCTCAGCCTTTCCTCGTAAGACCTTCCCTCCATACCAGGCAACATCCCAGTAAATCTCCTCTGCACCCTTTCCAAAGCTTCCACATCCTTCTAAAAATGCAGTGACCAGAACTGTACGCAATACTCCAAGTGCGGCCGCACCAGAGTTTTGTACAGCAGCAGCACAATCTCATGGTTCCGGAACTCGATCCCTCTAATAATAAAAGCTAAAACACTGTATGCCTTCTTAATAACCCTCTCAACCTGGGTGGCAACTTTCAAGGATCTGTGTACATGGACACCGAGATCTCTCTGCTCATCTACACTACCAAGAATCTTACCATTAGCCGTGTACTTTGCATTCCGGTTACTCCTACCAAAGTGCATCACCTCACACTTGTCTGCATTAAACTCCATTTGCCACCTCTCAGCCCAGCTCTGCAGCTTATCTATGTCTCTCTGTAACCTACAGCATCCTTCTTCACTATCCACAACTCCACTTAGTGTCGTCTGCAAATTTACTAACCCATCCTTCTACGCCCTCATCCCGGTCATTTATAAAAATGACAAACAGCAGTGGACCCAACACCGACCCTTGCGGTACACCACTAGTAACTGCTCTCCAGGATGAACATTTCCCATCAACTACCACTCTCTGTCTTCTTTCAGCAAGCCAATTTCCGATCCAAACTGCTATATCGCCCACAATCCCATTCCTCCGCATTTTGTACAATAGCCTACTGTGGGGAACCTTATCGAAAGCCTTGCTGAAATCCATATACACCACATCAACCGGTTTACTCTCATCTACCTGTTTGGTCACCTTCTCAAAGAACTCAATAAGGTTTGTGAGGCACGACCTACCCTTCACAAAACTGTGCTGACTATCCCTAATCAAATTATTCTTTCCTAGATGATTATAACTCTTTTCCCTTATAACCTTTTCCAACACTTTACCAACAACTGAAGTAAGACTCACTGGTCTATAATTACCAGGGTTGTCTCTACTCCCGTTCTTGAACAGCGGAGCCACATTTGCTATCCTCTAGTCATCTGGCACTATTCCTGTAGACAACGACGAGTTAAAGATCAATGTCAAAGGCTCGGCAATCTCTTCCCTGGCTTCCCAGAGGATCCTAGGATAAATCCCATCCGGCCCAGGGAACTTATCTATCTTCACACTCTGTAGGATTTCTAATACCTCTTCCTTGTGAACCTCAATCCCACCTAGTCTAGTAGCCTGTATCTCGGTATTCTCCTCAACAACATTGTTGTTTTCTAGAGTGAATACTGTTGAAAAACATTCACTTGGTGCTTCCCCTATCTCCTCTGACTCCACACACAACTTCCCACTACTATCCTTGATTGGCCCTAATCTTACTCTTGTCATTCTTTTATTCCTCCACCAGCAACTTCTCATGTCTCCTCCTGGCTCTTCTGAGCTCTCTCTTTCGGTCTTTCCTGGCTACCTTGTAACCCTCACGTGCCCTAACTGAGCCTTCACATCTCATCCTAACAGAAGCCGCCTTCTTCCTCTTGACCAGAGATTCCATTTCCTTCGTAAACCACGGCTCTCGTGCTCTACAGCTTCCTCCCTGCCTGACAGGTACATACTTATCTCGGACACACGGGAGTTTTTCCCAGAATAAGCTCCACATTTCTAATGTGCCCAGCCCCTGCAGTTTCCTTCCCCATCCTATGCTCCCTAAATCTTGCCTAATCTCATCGTAATTGCCTTTCTCCCAGCTATAACTCTTGCCTAGTGGTATACACCTATCCCTTTCCATCACTAAAGTAAACATAACAGAATTGCGATCGCTATCGCCAAAGTGCTCACCTACTTCCAAATCTAACACCTGGCCGGGCTCATTACCCAGTACCAAATCTAATTAGCTCCATGTTGTCCTGTCTACATACTGTGTCAGGAATCCCTCTTGCACACACTGGACAAAAACTGACCTATCTATAGTACTCAAACTATAGTGTTCCCAGTCAATATTTGGAAAGTTGAACTACCCCATGACAACTACCTTGTCTCTCTCACTCCTATTGGGAATCATCTTTGCTATCCTTTCCTCTACATCTCTGGAACTATTCGGAGGCCTATAGAAAACTCCCAACAGGGTGACCTCTCCTTTCCTGTTTCTAACCTCATCCCATACTACCTCAGTTGACGAGTCGCCAAACATCCTTTCTCCAACTGTAATACTGTCCTGGACCAACAATGCCACACCTCCACCCCTTTTACCATCTTCTCTGTTCTTACTGAAACATCTAAATCCCGGAACCTGCAACAACCATTCCTGTCCCTGCTCTATCCATGTCTCCGAAATGGCCACAACATTGAAGTCCCAGGTACTAACCCATGCTGCAAGTTTACCCACCTTACTCCGAATGCTCCTGGCGTTGAAGTAGACACACTTCAAACTAACTTCTTGCTTGCCGGTGCCATCTTCCTTCCCTGAAATTTTATTTCGGACCTCCCTACTCTCAACCTTTTCTATGCTCCAACTACAATTTTGGTTCCCATTCCCCTGCTGAATTAGTTCAAACCCACCCAAATAGCCTTAGTGAATTCCACCCCCCCACAGGATATCGGAACCCCTCTGGTTCAGGTGAAGACCATCCTGCTTGTAGAGGTCCCACCTACCCCAGAAAGAGCCCCAATTATCCAAGAATCCAAAACCCTCCCTCCTGCACCATCCCTGGAGCCAGCTCTAAGCCTCCATCCTAGCTCCCTGAATTTCTGCCTTAAATCCACATCTCTCTTCCTACCTATGTCGTTGGTGCCAATGTGGACCACGACTTGGGGCTGCTCCCCCTCCCCCTTAAGGATCCCAAAAACACGATCAGAGACATCACGCACCCTGGCACCTGGGAGGCAACACACCAACCGTGAGTCTCTCTCGTCCCCACAGAACCTCTGATCTGTTCTCCTAACTATGGAGTCCCCAATGACTACTGCTCTGCTCCTTTTCCCCCTTCCCTTCTGAGCAGCAGGGACACACTCTGTGCCAGGGAGCTGTGCCCCACTGCTTTCCCCTGGTAAGTCGCACCTCCCCCCCCAAAACAGTATCCAAAACGGTATACTTATTGTTGAGGGGAATGGCCACAGGGGATCCCTGCTCTGCCTGCCGGTTCCCTTTCTGTCCCCTGACTGTAACCCATCTGCCTTTTTCTTGTACCGAAGGGGAATGAAAAAGCCTTGGCGGGTTGGATAAAGGAAAACCCCAAGGCGTTCTATACTTTTGTGTGAGGTACAAGAGGATGGCCAGAGTGAGGGTAAGGCCAAATACGGAAAGCAGAGGCAACGCAATCGTGGAGTCAGAGGAGGTAGGGGAGGTTCTTAATGAATACTCTGCTTAAGTTTTACCAGTGAGAAGGACCTTAATGTTTGTGATGGCAGCATGAAACAGGCAGATATGCTCGAACAGGTTGATGTTAGGAAGGAGGATGTGCTAGAAATTTTGATAAGCATGAAGATAGCTAAGTCCCCTGGGCCAGACAGGATATACTGAAGGGTACTAGGAGAAGCAAGGGAAGAAATTGCTGCGCCTTTGGCAATGATCTTTGCATCCTCACTGTCCACTGGAGTACTGCCAGATGATTGGAGGGTGGCAAATGTCACTCCTTTGTTCATGAGAGGAAATTGGGATAATCCAGGGAATTACAGACCAGTCAGTCTTACTTCTGTGGTAGGCAAACTACTGGAGAGGATTCTGAGAGATAGTATTTATGATTGTTTGGAAAAGCAGAGTTTGATTCGAAATGGTCAGCATGGTTTTGAGAAGGGCAGGCCATGACTCTCAAGCCTTTTTGAATTCTCTGAGGACGTGGCAAAACACATTGATGAAGGCAGAGCAGTGGATGTGGTGGATATGGATTTTAGCAAGGTATTTGATAAGGTTCCCCATGGTAAGCTCATTCAGAAAGTAAGGAGGCATGGGATTCGGGGAAATTTGGCTGTCTGGATATGAAACTGGCTGACCAATAGAAGACAGAGGGTGGTAGTAGATGCAAAGTATTCAGCCTGGACCTCGGTGACCAGTGATGTTCCGCAGGGATCTGTTCTGGGACCTCTGCTCTTTGTGATTTTTATAAATAACTTGGATGAGGAAGTGGAAGCGTAGGTTAGTAAATTTGCTGATGACACGAAGATTGATGGAGTTGTGGACAGCACGGAGAACTGTTGTCGGTTGCAACGGGACATTGACAGGATACAGAGTTGGGCAAAGAAGTGGCAGATGGAATTCAACCCAGAAAAGTGTGAAGTGACTCATTTTGGAAGGTTGAACTTGAATGCACAAAACAGGGTTAATGGCAGGATTCTTGGGAGTGTAGAAGAACAGAAGGATCTTGGGGTCCGCATCCATTCATCCCCCAAAGATGCCACCCAAGTTGAACGGGTTGTAAAGACGGCCTATGGTGTGTTGGCTTTCATTGGTAGGGGAATTGAATTTAAGAGCCACGAAGTTCTGGTGCAGCTCTAT
The DNA here is from genome assembly GCF_030684315.1 of Stegostoma tigrinum. NCBI lineage: Eukaryota > Metazoa > Chordata > Chondrichthyes > Orectolobiformes > Stegostomatidae > Stegostoma > Stegostoma tigrinum. Next base: position 353,202 of record NC_081364.1, read on the forward strand.
AAAACTCTGGTTAGACCACACTTGGAATATTGTGTTCAGTTCTGGTCGCCTCATTACAGGAAGATTGTGGAAGCTTTAGAAAGGGTGCAGAGGATATTTACCAGGATGTTGCCTGGATTGGAGGGCAGGTCTCACGAGGAAAGGTTGAGGGAGCTAGGTTTTTCATTGGAGTGAAAAAGGATGAGATGTGGCTTGACAGAGGTATTGAAGATGATGAGAGGCATACAGCGCAGAGTCGGAGACTTATTCCCAAGGCAGAAATGACTATTACAAGGGGCATAATTTGAAGATAATTGGAGGAAGGTATAAGGGAGATGTCAGAGGTAGGTTCTTCACACAGGGAGTGGTGGGCATGTGAATGCACTGTCAGCAATGGTAGTGGAGTCAGATGCATTAGAGATAACAAAGTGTGGAGCTGGATGAACATAGCAGGCTAAGCAGCATCAGAGGAGCAGGAAAGCTGACATTTCGAGCCTAGACCCTTACCGAAACATCAGCTTTTCTGCTCCTAGGATGCTGTTTGGCCTGTGTGTTCATCCAGCTCCACACCTTGTTATCACGGATTTTCCAGCATCTGCAGTTCCTATTATCTCAGATATATCAGAGACTTTTAAGTGATTCTTGGATAGGCACGTGGAGGATAGTGGAGGGTATGCAGGGTAGTTTGATCTTAGTGGGATAATAGGTCAGCACAACATTGTGGGCCAAAGAGCCTGTACTCTGCTGTACTGTTCTATGTTCAGTGGGCCAGAGACTTCATAAGTGTGAACCAGCCACCCTGTGCCTTTTGCAAGTGAGCGAAAGTATCCAGAAAATGTGAAGCAGGGTATAGCACATCCTGAAAGGCCAAAAGGATCATCTCAGCAAATTCTGTGGACAGGCCATTGAACTGCCTACTCAGCTCTTCCTGCTGCATCAATGATGACACCCATGATCATTTTGTGTCTGCCTGTACATGGATATTAGGAAAAGTCTGTGAGGAAATTAGATTTTTGAATAGTGAGGGTGAAATTGAAAAGAGGTGAAAGAGGAATCAGAATGAAATGCAAAGTTCTTACCTCACGTTAACAACGCCAATGGTTTCCTTTGAAACGTACCTCAGGGTGTATGCATTCAACAGAAAGCTGAGCAGTCGAAACAGCACCTGACAGTCACGACAAAAAAGTGAGAAATCTGTTCAACAACCAAACTACCCACATAGAGTCATAGAGTAATACAACACAGAAACAGGCCCTTCAGCCCAAACTGGTCCATGCTGACTATGGTGCCCACTCAGCTAGTTCCAATTGCCCATATTTGGTCCATATCCCTCTAAACCCTTCTCATCCACGTACCTACTGAAATGTTTTTTAAATGTTGCTAACGTCCCTGCCTCAACCACCTTCTCCGGTAGCCCATTCCATATAGGCATCACTCTCTGCGTGAAGAAGTTACCCCTCAGGTCTCTCTCAAATCTATCTCGTCTTACTTTAAACCTATGCCGTGTAGTTTTCAATTCCCTATCCCTGGGAAAAAGACAATATGCATTCATCCTTTCTATGCCCCTCATGATTTCATGCACCTCGATAAGGTCACCTCTCATTCTCCTACACTCCAAGGAATAAAATCCTTTTCTGGCCAACCTTTCCCTCTTACTCAGGCCTACTGGTCCTGATAACATCTTCATAAAAAACTTCTTTGCACACTTTCCAGCTTAAGTATAACAGGGTGAACAAAACTGTACACATATTGCGAGTGCACTCTCAGCATGATTTATACAACTGTAACATAACATCCCAACTCCTACACTCATTTCCTCAATGGATGAAGGCCAGCTAACATAATATCACAAATCCTATACACAATGCCTGAACCGATGAAGGCCAGCATGCTGAATGCCTTCTTCACCACTCTGTCTATTTGTGACGCCGCTTTCAACAAACTATGTACTTGTACTCCTAGGTCCCTCGCTTCCACAATACTTCTCAGGGCCTTATCATTTATTGTATAAGTCCTAAATAAAAAACAAAAGAACTGTGGATAATATATATCAGGAACAAAAACAGAAGTTGCTGGAAAAGCTCAGCAGGTCTGGCAGCAACTGTGAAGAAAAAAAAGCAGAATTAACATTTCAGGTCTGGGTTCTGAGGAAAGGTCACCAGACCCAAAACGTTAACTCTGATTTTTGTCTTCACTGTATAAGTCCTTCCTTGGTTTGACTTTCTAAAATGCAACATCTCACACTTATCTGCATTAATATGCATTTGCCAATCCTCAGTCCACTTGCCCATCTGATCATGATCCCTCTGTAATTTTTGATAACCTTCTTCACTATCAATGATACCTCATAAATTTTGCATCATCCACAAGCTTACTCATTATGCCTTGTACGTTCACATCCAGATCATTCATGCAAATAACAAATAACAAACGTCCTAGTACTGATCTGTGTGGCACACCACTAGACACGGGCCTTTGTTCAAGAAACAATCTTCAACCATCAGACTCTGCTGTCAACCATTGAGCCAATTTTGAATCCAGATAGCAGTTCTCGCTGAATACTATGCAACTTAACTTTCATGACTAGCCTGCTGTGCAGGACCTTGTAAGCGGCCTGACTAAAGTCCATATAGACAACATCCACTGCCTGACCCTCATCCATCCTCTTGGTTATCTCTTTGAAAAACTCCCAATGATTTGTCAGACATGACTTAGAACATAGAACATAGAACATAGAACAGTACAGCACAGAACAGGCCCTTCAGCCCACAATGTTGTGCCGACCATTCATCCTCATGTATGCACCCTCAAATTTCTGTGACCATATACATGTCCAGCAGTCTCTTAAATGACCCCAATGACCTTGCTTCCACAACTGCTGCTGGCAACGCATTCCATGCTCTCACAACTCTCTGCGTAAAGAACCTGCCTCTGACATCCCCTCTATACTTTCCACCAACCAGCTTAAAACTATGACCCCTCGTGCTAGCCATTTCTGCCCTGGGAAATAGTCTCTGGCTATCAACTCTATCTATGCCTCTCATTATCTTGTATACCTCAATTAGGTCCCCTCTCCTCCTCCTTTTCTCCAATGAAAAGAGACCGAGCTCAGTCAACCTCTCTTCATAAGATAAGCCCTCCAGTCCAGGCAGCATCCTGGTAAACCTCCTCTGAACCCTCTCCAAAGCATCCACATCTTTCCTATAATAGGGCGCCCAGGACTGGACGCAGTATTCCAAGTGCCGTCTAACCAAAGTTTTATAGAGCTGCAACAAGATCTCACGACTCTTAAACTCAATCCCCCTGTTAATGAAAGCCAAAACACCATATGCTTTCTTAACAACCCTGTCCACTTGGGTGGCCATTTTAAGGGATCTATGTATCTGCACACCAAGATCCCTCTGTTCCTCCACGCTGCCAAGAATCCTATCCTTAATCCTGTACTCAGCTTTCAAATTCGACCTTCCAAAATGCATCACCTCGCATTTATCCAGGTTGAACTCCATCTGCCACCTCTCAGCCCATCTCTGCATCCTGTCAATGTCCCGCTGCAGCCTACAACAGCCCTCTACACTGTCAACGACACCTCCGACCTTTGTGTCGTCTGCAAACTTGCTGACCCATCCTTCAATTCCCTCGTCCAAGTCATTAATAAAAATTACAAACAGTAGAGGCCCAAGGACAGAGCCCTGTGGAACTCCACTCACCACTGACTTCCAGGCAGAATATTTTCCTTCTACTACCACTCGCTGTCTTCTGTTGGCCAGCCAATTCTGTATCCAAGCAGCTAAGTTCCCCTGTATCCCATTCCTCCTGACCTTCTGAATGAGCCTACCATGGGGAACCTTATCAAATGCCTTATCAAATGTACTATGTTGGCTAACCAAATGTTGGTTGTTCCTGTCCCTCAGTATCCTCTCCAATAACTTGCCTACCATCGATGTCGGCTTACTGGCCTGTAGTTCTCTGGCATATCTTTGTTACCTTTCTTAATAATGGAACGTTAGCCACCCTCTGGTCTTCCAGAACTTCCCCAACGGCTAAAGATGAAGCAAAAATCCCTGCAAGAGCCTCTGCAATTTCTTCCCTACCTCCCACAACATCCAAGGATGGGCTTGATCAGGCCAAGGGGATTTATCCACCTTAACGTGCTTTAAGGCTGCAAACACCTCCTTTCTGGTAATGTGTGTGAGACCCGAGACATCCCCACTTGTTTCCCTTATCTCCTTAGCATCCATGATTCTGTCCTCAGTAAACACTGAGAAACATTCATTAAAAATCTCCCCCATCTCCTGTGGATCCACGCATAGGTGGCCAAGCTAGTCTTTATGGGGACCTACTCTCTCCCTCGACACCCTTTTACTCTATCAGAAGAGGAAAAGACAGCTTGTACTCTGAAGGGGTAGAAATGGGGGAGCTTGGGGGAGTGGAGGAGGGGTCAGGGGAGGAATTAGGAACGGGGGGGAGGTGGAGGATTGGGCAGGGAAGGGGGAAACTGGAGGGTAGTCGGGGGGTGGAGGAGATGGGGGGGAAGGAGGAAAGAAGAGGGCAGTGGGGGTGTGGAGGAGATGGGAGTAAGAGGAGGGCAGTGGGGGGGTGGCAGAGACGGGGGTAAGAGGAAGGCAGTGGGGGGTGGAGATGAGGGGAAGGGGGTAAAAGAAGGGCAGTGGGGGGGTGGAGATGAGGGGAAGGGGGAAAGAAGGCGGCAGTGGGGGAGTGGAGGAGATGGGGGTAAGAGGAGGGCAGTGGGGAGGGTGGAGGAGATGGGGCTAAAAGGAGGGCAGTGGGGGGATGGAGATGGGGGTAAGGGGAGGGCAGTGGGGGAGTGGAGATGGGGGTAAGGGGAGGGCAGTGGGGGGGTGGAGATGGGGGTAAGGGGAGGGCAGTGGGGGGGTGGAGATGGGGGTAAGGGGAGGGCAGTGGGGGGTGGAGATGGGGGTAAGGGGAGGGCAGTGAGGGGGTAACAGGAGACGCGGGTGGGGGGGTAAGTGTTGCCATGGTGACCCAGGACTCGGGCTCCAGGTACCTGTAGGCCCGCGCTGTAAGATGTTAATTTGGCGGCGCTCGCGAGCGCCTCCCGGGTCCGCATCGCCGCTCAGGCTCCAGGCCCCAGGCCCCGGTTCCGCCTAAACTGTCTCCCGGAAACCGAGCAAAGGGACAGCCTCCGCTTCTCCAACCGCCCACAGGGAGCGAGGGCGGAGCCTGGGTTTTACCCGTCGCCGGTGAGTGAGGGAGGGCCCCGAGTGTGAACACCGAGAGTGTGGGAGGGCCCCGAGTGTGAACACCGAGCGTGAGGGAGGGCTCTGAGCATGAGGGACGGCCCCGAGTGTGAACACTGAGCGTCAGGGACGGCCCTGAGTGTGAACACTGCCCGTGATGAAGGGCCCCGAGTGTGAACCCTGAGCGCGTGGGAGGGCCCTGAGCGTGAACACCGAGCGAGAGGGAGCACCCTGAGTGTGAACACAGCGTCAGGGACGGCCCCGAGTGTGAACACTGCCCATGAGGGAGGACCTCCAGGTGTGAACACTGAGCGTGTGGGAGGGCCCTGAGTGTGAACACCGAGCGTAAACACCAAACGTGAGGGAGCACCCCGAGTGAGAACACTGAGCATGTGGGAGTGCCATAAGACCATAAGACATAGGAGTGGAAGTAAGGCCATTCGGCCCATCAAGTCCACTCTGCCATTTAAATCATGGCTGATGGGCATTTCACCTGCACTCTCCCCGTAGCCCTTGATTCCTTGTGAGATCAAGAATTTGTCGATCTCTGCCTTGAAGGCATCCAACGTCCCGGCCTCCACTGCACTCCGTGGCAATGAATTCCACAGGCCCACCACTCTCTGGCTGAAGAAATGTCTCCCCATTTCCGTTTTAAATTGACCCTCTCTAATTCTAAGGCTGTGCCCACGGGTCCTAGTCTCCCCGCCTAACGGAAACAACTTCCTAGCGTCCACCCCTTCTAAGCCATGCATTATGTTGTAAGTTTCTATTAGATCGCCCCTCAACCTTCTAAACTCGAATGACTACAATCCCAGGATCCTTAGCTGTTCATCATAAGTTAAACCTACCACTCCAGGGATCATCCGTGTGAATCTTCGCTGGACACGCTCCAGGGCTAGTATGTCCTTTCTGAGGTGTGGGGCCCAAAATTGGACGCAGTATTCTAAATGGGGCCTAACTAGAGCTTTATAAAGCCTCAGAAGCACATCACTGCTTTTATATTCCAACCCTCTTGAGATAAACGACAACATTACATTCGCTTTCTTAATTACGGACTCTACCTGCAAGTTAACCTTTAGAGAATCCTGGACCAACACTCCCAGATCCCTTTGCACTTCTGATTTGCGAATTTTCTCATAATTTAGAAAATAGTCCATGCCTATATTCTTTTTTCCAAAGTGCAAAACCTCACATTTACTCACATTGAATTTCATCAGCCATTTCCTGGACCACTCTCCTAAACCGTCTAAATCTTTCTGCAGCTTCTCTACCTCCTCAGTACTACCTGCCTGTCCACCTATCTTCGTATCATCGGCAAACTTCACCAGAATGCCCCCAGTCCCTTCATCCAGATAATTAATATATAAGGTGAACAGCTGTGGCCCCAACACTGACCCCTGCGGGACACTGCTCGTCACCGGTTGCCTATTCTGAAAAAGAGCCTTTTATCCCAACTCTCTGCCTTCTGTCAGACAGCCAATCCTCAATCTAAGCCAGTAGCTCACCTCGAACACCATGGGCCCTCACCTTGCTCAGCAGCCTCCCGTGAGGCACTGTATCAAAGGCCTTTTGGAAGTCCAGATAGATAACATCTGCTGGGTTTCCCTGGTCTAACATACTTGTTACCTCTTCAAAGAATTCTAACAGGTTTGTCAGGCACGACCTCCCCTTACTAAAACCATGCTGACTTGTTTTAATCTGACCCTGCACTTCCAGGAATTTAGAAATCTCATCCTTGACAATGGATTCTAGAATTTTACCAACTACCGAGGTTAGGCTAATCGGCCTATAATTTTTCATCTTTTGCCTTGATCCTTTCTTAAACATGGGAGTTACAACAGCAATTTTCCAATCATCTGGGACTTTCCCTGACTCCAGTGACTTTTGAAAGATCACACCCAAAGCCTCCGCTATTTCCTCAGCCACCTCCCTCAGAACTCTAGGATGGAGCCCATCGGGGCCAGGACATTTATCAATTTTTAGACCCTTTAGCTTTTCTAGCACTTTCTCTTTTGTAATGCCTACCGTACTCAACTCTGCCCCCAGCTCTCCCTAATTGTTGACATACTACTCATGTCTTCCACTGTGAAGACGACGCAAAGTACTTATTAAGTTCTTCAGCTATTTCCTTATCTCCCATCACTCGCCTTCCAGCATCAATGTGGAGCAGCCCAATATCTACTTTTGCCTCTCGTTTGTTTCTTATGTATTGAAAGAAGCTTTTACTATCATTTCTAATATAACAAGCTAGCAAACCTCATATATGATCTTCTTCCTTATTGCTCTCTTTGTTATCCTCTGTTTGTTTTTGTAGCCTTCCCAATCTTCTGATTTCCCAGTGCTCTTGGCCACTTTATAGGCTGTCTCTTTTTCTTTGATATATTTCCTGACTTTCCTCCCCGAGAGTGAACACCGAGAGTGTGGGAGGGCCCCGAGTGTGAACACCGAGCGTGTGGGAGGTCCCCGAGTGTGAACACCGAGCGTGTGGGAGGGCCCCGAGTGTGAACACCGAGCGTGAGGGACGGCCCCGAGTATGAACACTGCCCGTGAGGGAGGGCCCCGAGAGTGAACACCAAGCGTGAGGGAGGGCCCCAAGTGTGAACACCAAGCGTGAGGGAGGTCCCCGAGTGTGAACACCGAGCGTGAGGGAGGGCCCGGAGCATGAGGGAGGTCCCCGAGTGTGAACACCGAGCGTAAGGGACGGCCCCGAGTGTGAACACCGAGTGTGTGGGAGGTCCCCGAGTGTGAACACCGAGCGTGTGGGAGGGCCCCGAGTGTGAACACTGCCCGTGAGGGACGGCCCCGTGAGGGAGGGCCCCGAGAGTGAACACCAAGCGTGAGGGAGGTCCCCGAGTTTGAACACCGAGCGTAAGGGACGGCCCCGAGTGTGAACAAGTATGAGGGAGGGCTCCGAGTGTGAACACCGAGCATGAGGGAGGGTCCCGAGTGTGAACAATGAGTGCGAGGAAGGGCCTCGAGTGTGAACACTGCCTGGGAGTCGAGGGCCCCGAGTGTGAACACCATTCATGAGGGAGGGCCCCGAGCGCGAAGGAGTGCCCTGAGTGTGAATACCAACATGAGGGAGGGCTCCAAGTGTAAGCGAGGGCCCTGAGTGTGAACACCGTCTGTGAGGTAGGGCCCTGAGTGTGAACACCGAGCGTGATGGAGGGCCCCGTGTGTGAACTCCGAGCGTGAGGGAGGGCCCGGTGTGTGGACACCGAGCGTGAGGGAGGACCCCGTGTGTGGACACCGAGCGTGAGGGAGGGCTCCGTGTGTGGACACCGAGCGTGAGGGAGGGCCCTGTGTGTGAACACCGAGCGTGAGGGAGGGCCCCGTGTGTGAACACCGAGCGCGAGGGAGGGCCCCGTGTGTGAACCCCGAGTGTGAGTCTGAGTGTGACCAGAGTGTGAGAGAGACCCCCAGTTGTGAACACAGAGAGTGTGGGAGGGGCCCGAGTGTACACAGCGATTGTGAGGGAGAGCCCTGTTTGCGAACACCGAGCCTGAAGGCTCCGAGCGTGAGGGAGGGGCCCTAGTCTGAACACCATGTGTAAGAGAGGGCCCCGAATGTGAACACGCTGTGAGGGAGGCTCCCAGTTGTGAACACGGACAGCGAGGGAGGGCCCTGCGTGTGAACACAGAGGGTGGGGTAGGGCCCCGAGTGCAAACAGTGAGTGTAGAACATAGAACAGTACAGCATAGTACAGGACCTTCGCTCCACCATGCTGTGCCGAGCTTTTACCCTAAACCTAAGGTCTATCTAGCCTCAATTTCTACCTTTTACTATCATACATATGCCTATCTGATAGCCGCTTAAATGCCCCTAATGAGGCTGACTCCACTCCACTCCCCTCTCCGGCAATGCATTCCGCGCCATGGCTACTCTCTGAGTAAAGGACCTACCTCTGACGTCTCCCCGTTATCTACCTCCTTTCACTTTAAAACTGTGCCCGCTTGTAGTAGCTACCTCCACCTTAGGAAAAAGTCTCTGGCTGTCTACTCTATCTATATCTCTCTGGATTTTTTACACCTCTATCAAGTCACCTGTCATCCTTCGTCGTTCTAAAGAGAAAAGCCCTAGCTCTCTCAACCTTTCCTCATAAAACCTCCCCTCCATTCCAGGCAACATCCTGGTAAATCTTCTCTGCACCTTTTCTAACACTTCCACGTCTTTCCTATAATGAGGTGACCAGAACTGGGCACAGTACTCCAGATTTGGCGAAACCAGGCTGCAAACACTGAGTGTGAGGGCGGGGCCCTGCATGTGAAAACTGAGTGTTACAGCGACACATCCGAAATAAAGTTTCAGGGAAGCAAGATGGTACCGGCAAGCAAGAGGTTGGATTGAAGTGTGCCTACTTCAATCCCAGGAGCATCCGGAATAAGATGGGTGAACTTGCAGCATGGGTTAGTACTTGGGTCTTCGATGTTGTGGCCATTTCGGAGACATGGATAGAGCAGGGGCAGGAATGGTTGTTGCAGGTTCCGGGATTTAGATGTTTCAGTAAGAACAGAGAGGACGGTAAAAGAGGGGGAGGTGTGGCATTGTTGGTCAAGGACACTATTACAGTTGCAGAAAGGATGTTTGGCGACTCGTCAACTGAGGTAGTATGGGCTGAGGTTAGAAACAGGAAAGGAGAGGTCACCCTGTTTGGAGTTTTCTATAGGCCTCCGAATAGTTCCAGAGATGTAGAGGTAAGGATAGTAAAGATGATTCCCAATAGGAGTGAGAGAGACAGGGTAGTTGTCATGGGGGACTTCAACTTTCCAAATATTGACTGGGAACACTATAGTTCGAGTACTATAGATGGGTCAGTTTTTGTCCAGAGTGTGTAGGAGGGCTTCCTGACACAGTATGTAGATAGGCCAACAAGAGGCGAAGCCACATTAGATTTGGTACTGGGTAATGAGCCCGGCCAGGTGTTAGATTTGGAAGTAGGTGAGCACTTTGGTGATAGCGATCACAATTCTGTTATGTTTACTTTAGTGATGGAAAGGGATAGGTGTATACCACTGGGCAAGAGTTATAGCTGGGGGAAAGGCAATTACGATGAGATTACGCAAGATTTAGGGAGCATAGAATGGGGAAGGAAACTGCAGGAGATGGACACATTAGAAATGTGGAGCTTATTCAAGGAAAAGCTCCTGTGTGTCCTAGATAAGTATGTACCTGTCAGGCAGGGAGGAACTGTAGAGCGCGGGAGCCGTGGTTTACGAAGGAGGTGGAATCTCTGGTCAAAAGGAAGAAGAAGCCTTATGTTAGGATGAGATGTGAAGGCTCAGTTAGGGCACTTGAGGGCTACAAGGTAGCCCGGAAAGACCTAAAGAGAGAGCTCAGAAGAGCCAGGAGGAGACATGAGAAGTTGTTGGCAGATAAGATCAGGGTAAACCCAAAGGCTTTCTATAGGTATTTAAGGAATAAAAGAATGACGAAAGTAAGATTAGGCCCAATCAAGGATAATAGTGGTAGGTTGTGTGTGGAGTCAGATGAGATAGGGGAAGCGCTAAATGAATATTTTTCAACAGTATTCACTCAGGAAAACAACAATGTTGACGAGGAGAGTACTGAGAAACAGGATACTAGACTAGGTGGGATTGAGGTTCACACGGAAGAGGTATTAGAAATCCTTCAGAAGGTGAAGATAGATAAGTCCCCGGGCCGGATGGGATTTATCCTCGGATCCTCTGGGAAGCCAGGGAGGAGACTACTGAGCCTTTGGTATTGATCTTTAACTCGTCATTGTCTACAGGAGTAGTGCCAGATGACTGGAGGATATCAAATGTGGTTCCCCTGTTGAAGAGGGGGAGTAGAGACAACCCTGGTAATTATAGAGCAGTGAGCCTTACCTCAGTTGTTGGTAAAGTGTTGGAAAAGGTTATAAGGGATAGGATTTATAGTCATCTAGAAAAGAATAAATTGATTAGGGGTAGTCAGCACGGTTTTGTGAAGGGAAGGTCGTGCCTCACAAACCTTATTGAGTTCTTTGAGAAGGTGACCAAACAGGTAGGTGAGAGTAAACCAGTTGATGTGTTGTATATGGATTTCAGCAAGGCGTTCGATAAGTTTCCCCACAATAGGCTATTGTACAAAATGCGGAGGAATGGAATTGTGGGAGATATAGCAGTTTGGGTCGGAAATTGGCTTGCTGAAAGAAGACAGAGTGGTAGTTGATGGGAAATGTTCATCCTGGAGACCACTTACTAGTGGTGTACCGCAAGGGTCGGTGTTGGGCCCACTGCTGTTTGTCATTTTTATAAATGACCTGGATGAAGGCGTAGAAGGATGGGTTAGTAAATTTGCAGACGACACTAAGGTCGGTGGAGTTGTGGATAGTGACGAAAGATGCTGTAGGTTGCAGAGAGACATAGATAAGCTGCAGAGCTGGGCTGAGAGGTGGCAAATGGAGTTTAATGCAGACAAGGGTGAGGTGATGCACTTTGGTAGGAGTAACTGGAAAGCAAAGTACAGGGCTAATGGTGAGATTCTTAGCAGTGTATATGAGCAGAGAGATCTCGGTGTCCATGTACACAGATCCTTGAATGTTGCCACCCAGGTTGACAGGGTTGTTAAGAATGCGTACAGTGTTTTAGCTTTTATTATTAGAGGGATCGAGTTCTGGAACCAAGAGGTTATGGTGAAGCTGTACAAAACTCTGGTGCACCCGCACTTGGAGTATTGTGTACAGTTCTGGTCACCGCATTATAAGAAGGATGTGGAAGCTTTGGAAAGGGTGCAGAGGAGATTTACTAGGATGTTGCCTGGTATGGAGGGAAGGTCTTACGAGGAAAGGCTGAGGGACTTGAGGCTGTTTTCGCTAGAGAGAAGAAGGTTGAGAGGTGACTTAATTGAAACATATAAAATAACCAGAGGGTTAGATAGGGTGAATAGGGAGAGCCTTTTTCCTAGGATGGTGACGGCGAGCACGAGGGGGCATAGCTTTAAATTGAGGCGTAAAAGATATAAGACAGATGTCAGAGGTAGTTTCTTTACTCAGAGAGTAGTAAGGCAATGGAACGCTTTGCCTGCAAGGGTAGTAGATACGCCAACTTTAGGTACATTTAAGTCGTCATTGGACAAGCAGATCGATATACATGGAATAGTGTAGGTTAGATGGGCTTGAGATCGGTATGACAGGTCGGCACAACATCGAGGGCCGAAGGGCCTGTACTGTGCTGTAATGTTCTATGTTCTGAAGATGACACTAAAGTAGACGGAGTCATGGACAGTGTGGAAGAATGTTGCAGGTTGCAGGGAGACTGGATAAACTGCTGAATTGGGCTGAAAGGTGGCAAATGGAGTTCAATGCGGATAAATGTGAGGTGATTCACTTTGGGAAGAAGAATAGGAAGGCAGAATACTGGGTCAATGGAAAGATTCTTGGTAATGTGGATGTGCAGAGGGATCTTGGTGTCCATGTGCATAAGTCCCTGAAAGTTGCCACCCAGGTTGATAGTGCTGTTAAGAAGGATTATGGTGTGTTAGGTTTTATTGGTAGAGAGATTGAGTTCCGGACCCGTGATGTCATGCTGCAACTGTACAAAACGCTAGTGTGGCCTCACTTAGAATACTGCGTGCAATTCTGGTCGCCCCATTACAGGAAGGATGTGTAAGCGCTGGGAAAGGTGCAGAGGAGATTTACCAGGATATGGATGTGAGCCAAACAGAGCCACGCACGAGAATTCCTAGAAGCATGGCATTCCAACCAGAACTCCATCAACAAACACATTGATTTGGAGCCAATCTACCATCCTCTGAGAAAAATAACAGGAAATGACATCACCAACACAGGAAATGATATCAACAACCCAAGGAAACCTAAACAGATAAATAGAAAGCGGGACATACCACCAGCGCTTCATCGGAGGCTCACTGATGATGTTACCTGGCATTGTGTTGAAACGTCTGAAAACTAACCTTCTGCTCAGCGAGCAAACTCACATCCAGAACCTCAACCTGAGCTACAAATCTTCTCAAAACTCGTTACCAGGATATTGCCTTGTCTGGAGCGAAAACCTTATGAAGAAAGGCTGAGGGATTTGGGTCTGTTTTCATTGGAGAGAAGGAGGCTAAGAGGGGATTTAATAGAGGCATACAGGATAATCAGAGATAACAAAGTGTGGAGCTGGATGAACACAGCAGGCCAAGCAGCATCTCAGGAGCACAAAAGCTGACCTTTCGGGCCTTGACCCTTCCACGGAGAAAAGAAGAGAGGGGGAGGTCCAAGTTCTTCAAGGACCGCAACTTTCCCCCCGCAGTGATCGAGAACGTGCTTGACTGCGTCTCCCGCATTTCCCGCAACACATCCCTCACACCCCGCCCCCGCCACAACCGCCCAAAGAAGATCCCCCTCATTCTCACACACCACCGCACCAACCTCCGCATACAACGCATCATCCTCCGACACTTCCGCCATCTACAATCCGACCCCACCACCCAAGACATTTTTCCATCCCCACCCTTGTCTGCCTTCTGGAGAGACCACTATCTCCGTGATTCCCTTGTTCGCTCCACACTGCCCTCCAACCCCACCACACCCGGCACCATCCCCTGCAACCGCAGGCAGTGCTACACTTGCCCCCACACCTCCTCCCTCACCCCCATCCCAGGCCCCAAGTTGACTTTCCATATTAAGCAGAGGTTCACCTGCACATCCGCCAATGTGGTTTCCTGTATCCATTGTACCCGGTGTGGCTGCCTCTACATTTGGGAAACGGCTTGTGGACCACTTTGCAGAACACCTCCACTCGGTTCGCAGTAAATAACTGCACCTCCCAGTCGCGAACCATTTTAACTCCCCCCTCCCATTCTTCAGATGACATGTCCATCATGGGCCTCCTGCAGTGCCACAAGGATGCCACCCGAAGGTTGCAGGTACAGCAACTCATATTCCGCTTGGGAACCCTGCAGCCCAATGGTATCAATGTGGACTTCACCAGCTTCAAAATCTCCCCTTCCCCCACCGCATCCCACAACCAGCCCAGTTTGTCCCCTCCCTCCACTGCATCACACTACCAACCCAGCTCATCCCCTCCCCCCACTGTATCCCAAAACCAGCCCAGCCTGTCTCTGCCTCCCTAACCTGTTCTTCCTCTCACCCATCCCTTCCTCCCATCTCAAGCCGCACCTCCATTACCTACCTACTAACCTCATCCCACCTTCTTGACCTGTCCATCTTCCCCGGACTGACCTATCCTCTCCCTACCTCCCCACCTATACTCTCCTCTCCACCTATCTTCTTTTCTCTGCATCTTCGGTCCGCCTCCCCCTCTCTCCCTATTTATTCCAGAACCCTCTCCCCATCCCCCTCTCTGATGAAGGGTCTAGGCCTGAAAGGTCAGCTTTTGTGCTCCTGAGATGCTGCTTGGCCTGCTGTGTTCATCCAGCTCCACACTTTGTTATCTTGGATTCTCCAGCATCTGCAGTTTCCATTATCTCAGGATAATCAGGCCATTAGATAGGGTGGACTGTGAGAGTCTTCTTCCGAGGATGATGACGTCAGCTTGTACGAGGGGGCATAGCTACAAATTGAGGGGTAATAGATTTAAGACAGATGTCAGAGGCAGGTTCTTTACTCAGGGAGTGGTAAGGGCATGGAACGCCCTGCCTGCCAATGTAGTGAACTCAGCCACATTAGGGGCATTTAAAGAGTCCTTGGATGAGCATATGGATGATGATGACAGTGTAGGTGGGTGGGCTTAGTTTAGTTCACAGGTCGGCGCAACGTTGAGGGCTGAAGGGCCTGTTCTGCATTGTAGTGTTCTATGTTCTAAGTGTGAATACTGAATGTGAGAATGAGCCCTGAATGTAAAACCCTGAGAGAGCCCTGAGCGTTAACACCAATTGTGAGAGGGAGCTCTGAGTGTGACCTTGAACTCTAGCTATCGCACTTTTAAAGGCCTCCCACTTGCTGGAGATCCCTTTACCTGCAAACAAACTGCTCCAATCAACCCCTGCAAGCTCCTGTCTCATTCCATCAAAAATTCACCTTGTCCCAGTTTAAAACTAGAACCGGTGGACCAGTTTTGTCCTCTCTGTAACTATTTTAAAATTAATAGAACTATGGTCACTGGTCTCAAAGTGCACTCCCACTGTCACCTCAGTCATTCGGCCTGCCATATTTCTCAAGAGTAGGTTGAGTTCTGCCCCTTCCCGAGTAGGACCCTCTATATACTGCTTGAGGAAACTTTTGTGAACGCATTCAACATATTTCACCCCACCTAAGCACTTAACGCTATAGCAGTCCCAGTCTATGTTAGGAAAATTAAAACCCCCTACCAAGACAACCCTATTGCTCCTGCAAGTTTCCCCAGTCTCCCTGCATTTTTGTTCCTCTAATTCACGTTGACTATTTGGGGGTCTGTCATACAACCCCAATATTATTTTTGACCAGAACTGCTTCACCACCACCCTTTTTACCCAACCTGTTTCCACGAAAAGCCTTATAACCTGACAAGTTAAATATTCAAGATAATAAAATGTGAGGCTGGATGAACACAGCAGGCCAAGCAGCATCTCAGGAGCACAAAAGCTTACGTTTCGGGCCTAGACCCTTCATCAGAGAGGGGGATGGGGTGAGGGTTCTGGAATAAATAGGGAGAGAGGGGGAGGTGGACCGAAGATGGAGAGAAAAGAAGATAGGTGGAGAGAGTATAGGTGGGGAGGTAGGGAGGGGATAGGTCAGTCCAGGGAAGACGGACAGGTCAAGGAGGTGGGATGAGGTTAGTAGGAGATGGGGGTGCGGCTTGGGGTGGGAGGAAGGGATCGGTGAGAGGAAGAACAGGTTAGGAAGGCAGAGACAGGTTGGACTGGTTTTGGGATGCAGTGGGTGGAGGGGAAGAGCTGGGCTGGTTCTTCTTTTCTATCTTCTTTTCTCTCCATCTTCGATCCGCCTCCCCCCTCTCCCTATTTATTCCAGAACCCTCACCCCATCCCCCTCTCTGATGAAGGGTCTAGGCCCGAAACGTCAGCTTTTGTGCTCCTGAGATGCTGCTTGGCCTGCTGTGTTCATCCAGCCTCACATCTTGTTATCTTGGATTCTCCAGCATCTGCAGTTCCCATTATCTCTGAAGTTAAATATTACTCAGAGCTAGTAAAAACTGCTGATGCAGGAGTTAGAGATAACACAGTGTGGAACTGGAAGAGCACAGCAGGCCAGGTAGCATCAGAGGTGCAGGAAAGTTGACGTTTCGGGTCAGGGCCCTTCTTCCCGAAACGTCGACTTTCCTGCTTTTCTAATGCTGCTTGGTCTGCTGTGTTCCTTCAGCTCCACACTGTGTTATCTATGTTAAATATTCAGCCCTGTTCTGATTTGAGCCATGTTTTTGTCAATGCTACTATGTCATAACCCCCAGAGCAATTTCTGCTTCCGTTTCCAGTTCCCCAATTTCACTGTACTCTGTTCATTTACATATGTACAATATAACCCTGCCCTTATTTCTTTCTTGCGTATTGGAAGGTGACTATTCTTTCATCATTGTTAACACTCAAGTCTTTACTCACTTCATGGTCCCAGTTCCCTATCTTGTCACTTTTGCGCCCTCTGCTACTTCCAAAACTAATCCCAGATTGAATACTGACTTTATAATCAAGCCTGCTGACAGATGGTGCTGTTGTTGGGTGTACTGATCTTTGCATTGCAAAGGCTGACATCTGTTCTTAGATATTGGTTCCTATCTCCCCTTGGACCATGACCCACCAGGCCATTGTGTCCACTGCAGGGTCACTAACCTCATTTCACCTAGTGATGTCCCACCCCTAACTGCATCCAAGCTCAAAATTCCCCAACTCTGTACTGTGCACGTCTGCAAGAACTGCAAGAGCAGACCCATGGTTTCTGTCTGCTCCTGCCCCAAAGAACTTATCTCTTCCTACCTTTTTTCCCCACTTTGGCAATCCCATCCCACTTACATCCATAATTCTTCTGATGCTTCACGTCAGTTTCAGAATTTCCAGTTTGAAAGCTCCAGCTGTCTCCTCTCTACCGTGGAGGTGCAGTCCCTTTGCACATTCACACGCCCCACCCCAATCAGGATGGTCTCAGGGCTCCCAGTTTTTTCCTGGATAAAAAGTTGGACTATTGCCATCTACTACCATTCTCCTCCACTTGGCTGAGCTCATCCTCACTCTGAACAACTTCTCTCTTAACTCAAACAGAAGTTGCTGAAAAAGCTCAGCAAGTCTGACAGTATCTTCGTAGATGTTGCCAGACCTGCTGAGATTTTCCAGCAACTTCTGCTTTCATACCTGATTTACAGCATCCACAGTTCTTTCAGTTTTTCTTTTAGAACATAGAACATTACAGCACAGTACAGGCCCGTCAGCCCTCGATGTTGTGCCGATCTGTCATACCGATCTCAAGCCCATCTAACCTACACTATTCCATGTACGTTCATATGCTTATCCAATGACGACTTAAATGTACCTAAAGTTGGCGAATCTACTACCGTTGCAGGCAAAGCGTTCCATTCCCTAACTACTCTCTGAGTAAACTTTTAACTCCTCTTAATTTACTTCAGGTCAGTGGGATGGCGATGGGTACCCACATGGACCCCAGTTATGCCTATATTTTCATGTGCTCCATAGAACAATCCTTGTTCCAGTCCTATTCTGGCCCCCACCCACAATTCTTTCTCTGGTACACTGATGACACCAACAGTGCTGCTTCTCTCTCTGGTCTAAAATTGGAAAGGTTTATCAGTTTTGCATCCAGTGTCTACCCCACTGTCACTTTTGCCTGGTCCATTGCTGGCTTCTCCCTTACCTTCCTCGACCAAGGAACAGGCTAGCCACCAATATCCACTGCATTCCATTTGACCCTCACAGCTTCCTCAAATATACATTCTCACACCCTGCTCCCTATGAAGACTCTATCCCATTCACCCAGTTCCTCTGTGTCTGTTCCTTCTGCAAGGGAACCTCAGAAATGTCCACCTTCTTCCTCAAACGAGGATTCTCCACCACTGTGGTTGACAGGGCCCTCAGATATGTCTGACCCATCTCTTGCACTTCACCCCTTCGTCCTCATCTACCAAATCACCAGCATCCGCGTCCAAAAGATCATTACCCAGCATTTCTGCCACATTCAGGGGCATGCCACTCACAGACACATATTCCTCTCCCGTCTCCTATCAGCTTTCTCCATTCCCAACAACCCTCCCACGACAATCACAGAAGGTGTAGCACTTGCCCATTTACTTCCTCCCTCCTCACCAGCCAAGGCCTCAGACAAACCTCCCAGTGGAAGCAGCAATTTACCTGCAGTTCACTCAATCTAAACTACTATATTCACAGTTTACAATGTAGTCTGCTCTATATCAGGGAAACAAAGTACAGACTGGGTGAACACTTTGCAGAACACCTACATTCTGTCTATAAAAATGACTCTAAGCTTCCGATTGCCTGTCACTTCAACACACCACAGTGTTTCTCGGCCAACATCTCTGTCTGAGGCTTGCTACAGTCCTCCAGTGAATTTCAGTGTAAGCTGGAAGAATGGCATCTCATTTTCTGCTTGGGAACCCTGCAGCCTTCTAGACTCAATATCAAACTCAATAATTTTAGACCAACTTTTTTCCAGGTACAAACAGCTCAGAAGAAGTCTCATTAGACCTGAAATGTTAACTCTTTTCTGTCCACAGATGCTGCCAGTCCTCAGGATTTCCAGCAATTTCCATTTTGTTTCTGATATCATGCATTCGCAGTTCTTTGATTTTGTTTTCTCCCAGAATCCTCCTCAGACACTTCCCACCGCTAAAAAATCTTCAATGACCTCCACCACGTTCTAGCGAAGAGAGTTCTAAGGCTCACATAGCAACGTAGAAGAT
Organism: Stegostoma tigrinum; assembly: GCF_030684315.1. NCBI lineage: Eukaryota > Metazoa > Chordata > Chondrichthyes > Orectolobiformes > Stegostomatidae > Stegostoma > Stegostoma tigrinum. The sequence continues at coordinate 372,223 of NC_081364.1, forward strand.
AGGAGCAGGAGGAGGCCATTTGGCCCTTCAAGCCTGCTCCACCATTAATCACTGTCATCGCCGATTGTCCAACTCAACAGCCTAATCCTGCTTTCTTCCCACGACCTTTGATCCCATTCGACCCAAATGCTATATTTAGCCACCTTTTGAATACATTCAATGTTTTGATAGCCACCACTTGTAATAATGAAGGCTCACCAAGTTCACAGGCTCACCACTCTTGGAATGAAGAAATGTCTCCTCATCTCTGTCCTAAATGATCTACCACAAATCCTCAGACTGTGACCCCCAGTTCTGGACAGACTCACCATCAGGAACATCCTCCCTGTATCTACCCTGTCTAGTCCAGTGAGAATTTTATAAGTTTCAATGAGATCCCCCCCTCATTCCCCTGAACTCCAGCGAGAACAATCCTAACCTAGTTAGTCCCTACTCGTACATCAGCCTGATAAACCTTCACTGCACTCCCTTGAGAGCAAGAGCATCCTTCCTCTGAACAGGAGACCAAAACTACACACAATATTCCAGGTGTTCACCAAGACCCTATACAACTGCAAGAACACATCCTTTCTCCTGTAATCAAAATCTCTCGCAATGAAGCTCAACATACCGTTTGCCTTCTTTACCGCCTGCTGCACCTGCATGCTTACCTTCGACTGGTGCACAAGGGCACCCAGGTTCTGCTGCACACACCCCTCTCCCAATTTACAGCCATTCAGGTAGTAATCTACCTTCTTGTTTTCGCTTCCAAAGTGAGTAACCTCATATTTATCCAAATTATCTGCCATTGATTTGCCCATTCACCCAACCTGTCAAGGTCATGCTGAAGGATTTCTGCATTCTTGTCACAGTTCATCCTTCCGCCTAAGTTGGTATCATCTGCAAACTTTGAGATATTACATATTGTTCCCCATCCAAATCATTAACATATATAGTGAATAGCTGTGGTCCCAGCGCAGATCCCGATGGCAATCCAGTACTTCCGTCCTGCCAATTTGAAAAGGACCCATTAATTCCCACTCTTTGTTTCCTCTTTGACAACCATTTCCTGTCTATCTCAATACATTGCCCCCACCCCATGTGCTTTAACCTTGCATAGTAATCTTTTATGCAGTACTTATGTACTCTGTAGATGATCATCAATTTTCCTAGCACTATTTCGCTACAAATATATTCTGTACTAACATTGGGTGGCATAGTAGCTTAGTGGTTAGCACTGCTGCCTCATAGTGCCAGGGTCCCAGGTTCAGTTCAAATGCTGCAGCTTCCTGCCACAGTCCAAAGATTTGCAGATTAGATGAATTGGCCATGCTAAATTGCCCATAATTTCCAGGGATGAATGGGTAAACCAGGGTTACAGGGATAGGGTAGGATTGTGGGTCTGGGTAGGATGATCCCCAGCAGGTCAGAGTGGACTCAATGGGTTGAATAGCTTGCTTCCACACTGTAGCAATTCTGATTCTGATTGCTGTCCCTCAATTCTTCACGCTCACTAAATTTTGCATTCTCCAACACTTCTGGTATCTGATTTGTGTCCCCTTTTGTGAAGACAGAAACAAAGAATGTATTCAGTTGCTCAGCCATTTCTTTGTCCCATATTATACATTCCCCCATTTCTGTCTGTAGGGGACCTACATTTGTCTTCAACAAACTCTTTCTCTTTAAGTACCTATAGAAACTTTTAGCGTCACTCATTATGTTTTCTGCAAGCTTACTTTTGTACTGTGTTTTCCCCTTAACCAATCCCTTGGTCCTTCTTTGCGGAATTCTAAACTGTTTCCAGCCCTCAGAAATATTATTTTTCTTGGACAATGTGTATACTTCTTCCTTGGATTGGATACTTTATCTTCAGTTCCTTTGTAAGCCATGGATTGGCCCTCTTATGCATTTTGCTTTTGTGCATGACAAGAACAAACAGTTGTTGCAGTTCTGTCATGAGTCCCGTGAATGTTTGCCACTGCCTATTCACTGTCATCTCTTTAAGTGACTCTCCCCAATCTATCACGGCCAACTCACACCTCATATTGTCATTGTTTCCTTTATTAAGATTCAGCGCCCTAGTCTTTGAATCAGTTCTGTGGAAGGGTCAGCAGACCTGAAATGTTAACTTTTTTTTTCTTTGCAGATTCTACCAGACCTGCTGAACTTTTCCAGCAACTTTGTTTTTGTTCTGATTTACAGCATTCGCAGTTCTTTTGGTTTTTATGTATCTTGTTGTGGTCGCTCATCCCCATGGGGTCTTGCACAGCTGGATTGGCAACGATTCCCTTCTCGTTACACAGAACCCAGTCAAGCTGGCCAGCTCCCTAGTTGCTTCCTCCACATATTGGTCAAGAAAACCATCCTGTATACACTCCAGGAATACCACCTCTACAGCATTGTGGCTAATGTGATTTGCCCAATCTATGTGCAGATTGCAATAATCCATGATCACCAATATCCCCTTATCCCATCCTCTCTAATTTCCTGTTTAATGCCATTCCCAACATCACCACTGCAGTTTTGGGGTCCATATACGACATCCACTAATGTTTTTTGCCCCTTGGTATTTAGCAACTCTAACCATACAGACTCCACATTGTCAGAGCTGATATCCTTTCTCACTATTGTGTTAATTTTCTCTTTAACCAGCAATGCCAGTCCACCACCTTTTCCTTTTTGCCTGTTATTCCTTAATACTGAATACCCTGGGACATTCAGTTCCCATCCCTGGTCACCCTGCAGCCATGTCTGCATAATCCCAATTATATTGCACCCGTTTACATCTATCTGTGTGATTAGTTCATCCACTTTATTGTCAGTGCTCCACGCATTAAGGCACAAAAGCCTTTAAGTTTGTCTTTTTAACATTGTTTGTCTCCCTCTTATTTTTCTCAATAGCCTCATTGGAATTTTGTCCTTAGTTTCTCTGTCAATCACATTTCTTATTCCCTTTTCAACCTTTTGTCTGTGTCCTTGCGCCTTCTGACTCCTTGCATAGGTTCCCATCTCACTGGCATATTAGTTTAAACCCTCCCCAACTGCTCTAGCAAACACTCCCCCCAGGCATCAGTCCCTCAATTACTTATAGGCACATCTGGCCTTTAACAAATCCATGCTGCTGTCATCTCTCAACTATTTCATTCCTAAAATTTTCCTCACTATTTGAACATATAACATTACAGCACAGTACAGGCTCTTCGGCCCTCGATGTTATGCCAACCTGTCATACCGATCTAAAGCCCATCTAACCTACACTATTCCATGTGTGTCCATATGCTTATCCAATGACGACTTAAATGTACCAAAAGTTGGCGAATCTACTACTGTTGCAGGTAAAGCGTTCCATTCCCTTACTACTCTCTGAGTAAAGAAACTACCTCTGACATCTGTCTTATATCTTTTACCCCTCAATTTAAAGCTATGCCCCCTCGTGCTCGCCGTCACCATCCTAGGAAAAAGGCTCTCCCTATTCACCCTATCTAAACCTCTGATTATTTTATATGTTTCAATTAAGTCACCTCTCAACCTTCTTCTCTCTAGCGAAAACAGCCTCAAGTCCCTCAGCCTTTCCTCGTAAGACCTTCCCTCCATACCAGGCAACATCCTAGTAAATCTCCTCTGCACCCTTTCCAAAGCTTCCACATCCTTCTTATAATGCGGTGACCAGAACTGTACGTAATACTCCAAGTGCGGCCGCACCAGAGTTTTGTACAGCTTCATCATAACCTCTTGGTTCCGGAACTCGATCCCTCTATTAATAAAAGCTAAAACACTGTATGCCTTCTTAACAGCCCTGTCAACCTGGGTGGCAACTTTCAAGGATCTGTGTACATGGACACCGAGATCTCTCTGCTCATCTACACTACTAAGAATCTTACCATTAGCCCTGTACTTTGTCTTCCGGTTACTCCAACCAAAGTGCATCACCTCACACTTGTCTGCATTAAACTCCATTTGCCACCTCTCAGCCCAGCTCTGCAGCTTATCTATGTCTCTCTGCAACCTACAGCATCCTTCGTCACTATCCACAACTCCACCGACCTTAGTGTCGTCTGCAAATTTACCAACCCATCCTTCTACGCCCTCATCCAGGTCATTTATAAAAATGACAAACAGCAGCTGCCTGGACTGGAGGGCTTATCTTATGAAGAGAGGTTGACTGAGCTCGGTCTCTTTTCATTGGAGAAAAGGAGGAGGAGAGGGGACCTAATTGAGGTATACAAGATAATGAGAGGCATAGATAGAGTTGATAGCCAGAGACTATTTCCCAGGGCAGAAATGGCTAGCACGAGGGGTCATAGTTTTAAGCTGTTTGGAGGAAAGTATAGAGGGGATGTCAGAGGCAGGTTCTTTACGCAGAGAGTTGTGGGAGCATGGAATGCGTTGCCAGCAGTAGTTGTGGAAGCAAGGTCATTGGAGTCATTTAAGAGACTGCTGGACATGTATATGGTCACAGAAATTTGAGGGTGCATACATGAGGATCAATGGTCGGCACAACATTGTGGGCTGAAGGGCCTGTTCTGTGCTGTACTGTTCTATGTTCTATGTGCTAGCAGTGGACCCAACACCGACCCTTTCGGTACACCACTAGTAACTGGTCTCCAGGATGAACATTTCCCATCAACTACCACCCTCTGTCTTTTTTCAGCAAGCCAATTTCCGATCCAAACTGCTGTATCTCTCACAATCCCATTCCTCCGCTTTTTGTACCAATATTGTATATTAGCTGGCTTATAGTTTCAGCATTTATTGCTCTTTTTTATGAAGGTCATGATGAAGAACAGTGCAGTTTATTCTCTTCAGCTATACTTATAGAACTACTGTCTGTTAAGTGTCATAAAATCCCTGCAGTATGGAAACAGGCCATTCAGCCCCCCAAGTCCACACCGACTCTCTGGAGAGCGTTCCACCCAGACTCTTTCCTTGTATTCCTGTGATTCTGCATTTCCCATGGCAAATCCACCTAACCCACACATCATGGGCAATTTAGCATGGCTAATCCACTTAATCTGCACATCATTGAACTGTGAGAGGAAACCTGCACAGACACTGGGAGAATTGCAGACTACACAGCCACTTACCCAAGGCTGGAATTGAACCTGGGTCCCTGGTGCTATGAGGCAGCAGTGCTAACCACTGAGCCACCATGCCACCCAATGTGCACACTCCACACAGACAATTACCCAATGGTGAAATTGATTCTGCAACCCTAGCGCTATGAGGCAGCAGTGATAACCACAGAGCTACTGTGCCACTCTTGTAAAAGTAATTGAACCTGGATCTTCTATCACTGCTGGTGTGTCTATTGGAAGGCTGTACTTGGGAGAATTTCCATTTAGGAATTGGAGGCAGACATTCAGACCCCTCCAGCCTGTTCTGACATCACACACCAATCATTGCACCATTTGCTCAGAGTTGTAATTTGGCTCAAGTTATTTTTTCAAACGAGCATAGACTTATTTATAAATCGCATGCCCTTGCTCAATAGTGAATTAAATTCTGTGTAGCTATTCAACTTGTAAAGTTTTATTTGGTAATGATATATAAAAATGCAGTACTGTTGTGAACTTTAGATTACTTATTATTTCTTCTAACCTGAATTTCTGTAAGGACATTGGAATGATGTGAATTTTAAAATATATGTATTGTCATTAAACAATGACAGAAGTGGAACAATGTCCCAATGTGGCATCAGTGGTTAAAGTACATGGAACAAGTCCATCTGTTATGCAGGTCCCACTGCCTCTGCATTCAATGAACACCAAAAAGCTCAATGAGAGTGAACTATTAGTTGTCCTTGGATAGAGTTTTAAAATGGGTTAAGGTCCTAGAATCAGGTCCCTTTCAAGAAAAGTCACAGTGATAGCCTTCTATGTTGTGTTTCCCTGATTATAGGAAGTATTGGTGCCTGAAAATCTGGCAATATTCCTCCTCTTTGACACCTGTGTTAATAATACATATGTCAAAGTGAGCAATGTAAATGGAACACAGCATCACACCAGCATTGTCAGCATCACAGGAGCTGCTCTACTTAACAATTTATATAACAGTGTGTCCTAAATTTAAAGTATTCACCATGTGTAGCTTGAGGAAATGTTTGAACTGCAAAGTGTTATACTTTGCAACGCTTTGAAAATTTAACATAAACTGGAGACTGAGGTTCAAACGATTCTGAATAGAGATAGGGTGAGCCTTTAGACCAGCAGTGAGATTAGAAATATTGAAACCAAGAAAGTAGGAATTAGGAGTAAGCATTTAGCCCTTTGAACCTGATCTGCCATTCAATATAATCATGGTTTGACATCCAACTCATTCCTGTGTTCCCATTTTGTCCCTTTATGCTTTGGTACCCTTAGCCTGCAGTACTATGACTAACTCCTTGAAAACATTCAATGCTTTGGGCTCAACTGCTTTCCGTGGCAGACAATTCCACACTCAGCACTCTGTGTGAAGAAATTTCTCCCTATCTTAGTGTTAAATGGGTGGCCTCATATCTTGACACTGTGATCCCTGGTTCAGGATTCTCCAGTTAAATCCTGAGCATTGATAGTGGAGAGAGTGAATGTTTCTGGAGGTGGTGCCAATTAGAAAACTAGGTAAAGATGATAAATTAGACGTTTTTAATGCTAGAGGCCTGATAGGTAAAACGGATTACTCAGGGCATAGTTGAGAATATGGAACTGGGATATCATGGCTATTTCAGAAATGTGGCTCAGGGAAGCACAGGATTGACAGCTTAATGTTCTAGGGCATAGATGCTATAAGAAGGATAGAAATGGGGGCAAGGGAGGAGGGGGTGTGGTGTTTCTGTTCAGGGATAACATTACAGCTGTACATGGGGATAATATTTCTGGGATTATGTCCAGTGAAGTTTTTTGGGTGGAACTGAGAACTAAGAAAGGGATTGTAGGGATTGTACTACAAAACTTCCAATAGCAGGAAGTGGGGAGGCAAATTTGTAAGGAGATCTCAGATATGTGTAAGGATAATAGGGTGATTACAGCAGGGGATTTTAACTTTCCAAACATGGACTTTGACTGCCATAGTGTTAAGGACTTGGATGGAGAGGAATTTGTTAAGCGGATACGGTAAAATTTTCTGATTCAGTATGCGGATGTACCTACTAGAGAAGAAGCAAAACTTGACCCACTCTAGGGAAGTGAGGCAAAGCAAGTGATTGAATTGTCAGTGCTGGAGCACTTTGGGTTCAGCAATATATTACTTTTAAACTAGTGATAGAAAAGTATAGACTAGATCTAAAAGTTAAAGTTCTAAATTGGTGTAAGGCTAATTTCTGTGATATAATGCACAAACATGGACGTACTTGGAATAGTGTAGGTTAGTTGGGCTTGAGATCGGTATGACAGGTCGGCACAACATCAAGGGCCGAAGGGCCTGTACTGTGCTGTAATGTTCTATTTTCGATGCTCTATGTTCTCTCAGCCTCGGGCACCCAGCCCTGACCTCTGTTTCCGAGTCTCCGAAGTATGGTTGGTGACCCTAGGCAGGGATGCCAGCGAACAACGGCCTGAAGCTGGATTGCCAGCAGCCCAGTGCAAAGTGCAGGCAACGGCCCAGTGTGGAATGTGACAGCAGTGGCCCAGTGTGGAGAGTGGCTGCAGCAGCCCAGTCTGGGGCATGACTGCAGTGGTCTGGTGTGGGGTATGGCAGCAGTGGCCCTGTGTGGAGAGTGGCTGCAGTGGCTCGGTGTGGATACCATTGGGCTGCAGTGTTCCCAAGCGGAATATGGTATCAATGTGGATTTCACCTGCTTCAAAATATCCCCTCCTCCCACTGCATCCCAAAACCAGCCCAGCTCGTCCCTGCCTCCCTAACCTGTTCTTCCTCTCACCTATCCCCTCCTCCCACCTCAAGCCGCACCTCCATTTCCTACCTACTAACCTCACCCCACCCCCTTGACCTGTCTATCCTCCCTGGACTGACCTATCCCCTCCCTACCTCCCCACTTCTACTCTCCTCTCCACCTATCTTCTCCTCTATCCATCTTCGGTCCGCCTCCCCATCTCTCCCTATTTATTTCAGAATCCTCTCCCCAGCCCCCTTTTCTGATGAAGGGTCTAGGCCCGAAACGTAAGCTTTTGTGCTCCTAAGATGTTGCTTGGCCTGCTGTGTTCATCCCGCTCCACACTTTGTTATCTTGGATTCTCCAGCATCTGCAGTTCCCGTTGTCTTTGATCACAATTTTAACCTCACTGTGAAGCCTCTTCCAGGATGCCTAAAATGAAGAAGCTACCCTCTGGACCAACCTCAGGGGATCACTCTCCCACTGCAACTCTCTTGTTGAAACTGCTCGACCATGTCCTGAAGCAAACCAGGTACCACAGCTACATCACCTTCCTCAGCACCTGCCTATGGACCCAGATCATCCTGGGCGTTCTGCAGTGCCATAATGATGCCACCCGTAGGTTGCAGGAACAGCAACTCATATTCCACTTGGGAACCCTGCAGCCCAATAGTATCAATGTGGATTTCACCAGCTTCAAAACCTCCCCTCCCCCCACTGCATCCCAAAACCAGCCCAGTTCGTCTCCATTCTCTCTCATGTCTGTAGGTTTGACTTCATTGTTTCTTTCAATGCCCTATCTTAAGAGTCCTGTAGCATTTTACATGAATAATCACAATACTGACCTTTAAACTTTCTTAGCTTCAAATAACCCCTTCAGGTTTCTAACAAACACTTTTAATCTGGAGTTTTCAAATCGAACTCTTTACACTGAAATTACCTATTTCCTAACAGTTCTGAACTCACTACTTTCTCCACAAAACAATGTTCTTACTTTCACCCTTGCTTGGTCTTCTGCAAACTGCTACAGAAAGATCTCTAATTTTTCCTGATTCTTGTAAATCAAAAACAAGCTAATGGTTTTCCATGTCTACTCCCTTTAATTATAAAACTCTCACAATTCAAGCAAATTCCCATTATCACTCCAGAAGCTGCTCTCTCACACATACTGGTTTAAAAATCATCCATTCCAAAAGACTAACAAGTTAATCATTAAGCCGTATCACGCACATAGACCAAGTCTGCAGGCCACAAGTTCAAAATCCAATCTCTAAAATAAATGATATTAATATGTATATCGTACATCATGCTAAGCTCCAATAGGCATCAACCTAAATTGTTCAGCCTTTCTTAATAGAACATAGAACAATACAGCACAGGGACCGGACCTTCGGACCATGATATTGTGCTGAATATGATGCCAAATTAAACTAATCCCTTTTGCCTGCCCTTGATCCAAATTCCTCTATTCCTTACGTATTCATGTGCTTATCTAAAAGCCTCTTAAATGCCCCTGTTGTATCTGCCTCCTCCACAACCTCCAGCAGCGTGTTCCAGACTCTTGTGTAAAACACTTGTTCCCCGCATCTTTGTTAAACATTACCCATCTCACCTTAAACGCATGCTCCCTAGTTTTAGACATTTCAACTTTGGGAAAAGCATTCTGATCAACCCGATCAATGCATCTCATAATTTTGTAGACTTCTATCGTCTCCCCTCTGCTTCCACTGCTCCAGGGAAAACAGCCTATGTTTTCCGACTCTCTCCTTACAGTTCATGCCCTCTAATCCAGACAACATCCTGATAAACCTCTTCTGCACCCACTCCATAACCTTCATATAATGTTGTGACCAAGACTGAATATAATACTATAAATGTGGCCTTACCAACGTTTTATAAAGCTGTAATATGACACCCTGACTCTTGTAGTCAATTCCCTGAACAATAAATGCTCTCATGCCATTTGCCTTCTTTACGAATCTCCCTACCTACGTGGCCATTTTCAGGGAGGTATGGACTTGAACCCCAAGATCCCTCTGTACATCAATGTTGTTCGGGGTCCTGCCATTAACTGTATATTTTTTCTTAACATTTGATCTCCCAAAGTGCAGCATCTCAAACTTACCTAACTCCATCTGCCATTTTTCCACCCATATCTGCAACTGACCTATATCCTGCTGTATCCTTTGACAACCTCCTGCACTATCCACTACTCCCACCGATCTCTGTATCGTCTGCAAACTTACTAACCCTCCCATCTTCGTTTTCATCCAAATCATTTATATAGTTAACTCAGCCACATTAGGGGTATTTAAACAGTCCTTGGATAAGCAGATGGATGATGATGGGATAGTGTACGGGGATGGGCTTAGATTACTTCACAGGTCGGTGCAACATCGAGAGCCAAAAGGCCAATTATGCACTGTATTGTTCTATGTTCTATATGTTATAAACAGCAGAGTTCCCAATACAGATCACTGCAGAACGCCACTAGTCACAGACCTTCAGCCAGAAAAACACCCTTCCACCACTATCCTCTGTCTTCTATGGGCTAGCCAATTCTGAATTCATGCAGCCAAGTCACTGTGGATCCCACGCATCTTAATGTTCTGGATGAGCCTACCATAAGGGACCTTGTCAAAAGCCTTACTAAAGCCCATGTAAACAACATCCAATGCTCTACCCTCATTGATCACCTTCGTCACCTCAAAAAATTCAATCAAGTTAGTAAGACATGACCTGCACAAAGTCATGCTGACTATCGCTAATTAGGCCATGGTTTTCCAAATGCATGTAAATCCTATCCCTAAGAATTTGCTCCAATATCTCCCCGACCACTGATGTATGATTCACTGGTCTAAAGTTTCCCAGATTGTCCCCACTTCCCTTCTTGAGCAGGCCAGTCCTCTGGAGCCTCTCCAGTGGCTAGCAAGGATACAAAGATATCAGTCAAGGCCTCAGAAATCTCATCACTTACCTCTCTCAATAACCTGGGTTAGATACCATCGAGCCCTGAGTACTTTTTCACCTTAATGCTCTTCAAGAGACCCAATACCATTTCTTTCTTGATCTCAAAATGGCCTAGTATATTAGCATGCTCCGCACAAATCTCACTATTCTCCATACCCTTTTCCTGGACGAATACTAATGCAAAGTACTCATTTAGGATGACACCTGTATCCTCTGCCTCCAAGCACAAGTTCCCTTTATCCTTGAGTGGTCCTACCTTCTCCCTAGTTATCTTCTTGTTTTTGATGTATATATAGAATGCCTTGGGATTCTCTTTAACCCTACTTGCCAAGGTTATTTCATGGCCTGTTCTGCTCTCCTAATTGCCTGCTTGAGTTCTTTACATAGAACATAGAACAATACAGCGCAGAACAGGCCCTTCGGCCCTCGATGTTGCGCTGACCTGTGAACTAATCTAAGCCCCTCCCCTACATTATCCCATCATTATCCATATGCTTATCCAAGGACTGTTTAAATCCCCCTAATGTGGCTGAGTTCACTACATTGGCAGGCAGGGCGTTCCACGCCCTTACCGCTCTCTGAGTAAAGAACCTGCCTCTGATATCTGTCTTAAATCTATCACCCCTCAATTTGTAGCTATGTCCCCTTGTACAAGCTGAAGTCATCATCCTCGGAAAAAGACTCTCACTGTCCACCCTATCTAATCTTCTGATCATCTTGTATGTCTCTATTAAATCCCCTCTTAGCCTCCTTCTCTCCAATGAGAACAGACCCAAGTCCCTCAACCTTTCTTCATAGGGCCTGCGCTCTAGACCAGGCAACATCCTGGTAAATCTCCTCTGCACCTTTTCCAATGCTTCCACATCCTTCCTGTAATGGGGCGACCAGAACTGCATGCAATATTCCAAATGAGGCTGCACTAGTGTTTTGTACAGTTGCAGCATGACATCACGGCTCCTGAACTCAATCCCTGTACGAATAAAACCTAACACACCGTAAGCCTTCTTAACAGCACTATCAACCTGGGTGGCAACTTTCAGGGACCTATGTACATGGACACCAAGATCCCTCTGTACATCTATACTACCAAGAATCTTTCCATTGCCACGGTATTCTGCCTTCCTATTATTCCTCCCAAAGTGAATCACCTCACATTTATCCATATTAAAGTCCATTTGCCACCTTTCAGCCCAATTCTGCAGTTTATCCAAGTGTGCCTGCAACCTGCGACATTCTTCCACACTGTCCACCACTCCACCGACTTTAGTGTCATCTGCAAACTTACTAACCTATCCGCATTTCCTGCTTTCTTCATATTCTTCACAGGTCCTGTCTGATTTTAACTTCCTAAACCTAACATATGTTTCATGCTACAACTGAGTCAATTATTTTTAATGCAGTTTTGTTTCTTCAAGAAAGGCCAGACCAAAATTGTACACTCTGCTTTAGCTGTGGTCACAGTAGGCCTTGTACAGTTGCAGTAAAATGTCCTACTTTCAGTTCCATTCTCTGTGCAATAATTTTTTTTATAGATATCTAGAAGGTAAGAGAGAGGCAAGAGTGGACTTTGGACTGCTGGAAAATGAAACTGTAGAAATCGGAATGGGAAAACTAAAACATGGTGGAGGAATTGAATAGATACTTTGCATCACACTTCATGATGGAAGATATCAGCAGCATATCAGAACTAAAAAGAGAGTCAAGTGCAGAGGTGTGAGTGTAGTTGCCATCATTAGGGAGAAGGTGCTGAGAAAGCCAAAGGACCTGTGTAGTCATTGTAACAAGGTCATCCAGGTGGACTCCCTGATTGAGGCTTTTGATCTGGTCTGAATAAAGAGCCCTGGCTGACAGATATAAACAGGAATGTCAGAGGTTGTGTTCACTCTGAGAGCTGGCTCTGAGGAAGCCCGATCAGTATCAAGGACTTGCCACATGTAAATAAAGGGTGACTTGGTGATGGGATAGTAGCCTCTGTGGAGTTACTTAAGTCTGAAGATAGATAAATAAACAGGACCAGATGGACTGTAACCCAGAGTTCTGAAGGAAATAGCCAAGAAGATTGACACATTGGTGGTAATCTTTCAGGAGCCACTGGAATTAAGGAGTTGCAGAGGAATAAACAATGGCTAATGTAACATCCCTGTTTAAGATGGGAGGGATGTAGAAGCCAGGAAACAATAGGCAGTTAGCCTGACTTTGGTCATTCTTCAGATTTTAGAGTCAATTATTAAGGATGAAATTGCAGACCACTCAGAAGTATACGGTAAAGTAGGGCTGAGCCAGTACAGCTTCATCAAGGGAAGGTCATGCCTGACAAATCCGTTAGGATTCTTTGAGGAGGTAACCAGCAAGTTAGCCAAAGGAGAGCTAATAGGTGTGATCTATATGGATTTCCAGAAGGCCGTTGACAAGGTACCAGACAGGAGGTTGCTAAATAAAATAAGAGTTCATGGTGTTAAGAGCAAGGTACTGGCATGGATAAAGGATTGGCAGACTGGCAGAAAGCAGAGAGTAGGGAAAAAGAGGTCTTTTTCAGAATGGCAGCAGTGACTACTAGAGCTCTGCAGAGGTCTATGTTGGGACCACAACCATTCACATGATACATTAATGATCTGAACAAAGGAACTAAGGGCATTGTTGCTAAGTTTATAGATGACACAAAAATAGGCAGAGGGGCAGGTAGCATTGAGGAAGCAGGGAGGCTGCAGAAGGATTTGGATAGGCTAGCAGAGTGGGCAAAGAAGTGGCAGATGGAATGCAATGTGGCAAAGTGTGAGTCATGTATTTTGGTTGGAAGAATAGATACATGGACTATTTACTCAATGGGGAAAGGCTTTGGAAATCTGGAGCGCAAAGGGACTTAGGAGTCCTGGTTCAGGATTCTGTCAAGGTTAACATACAGGTTCAATTGGCAGTTTGGAAGGCAAATGCCATGTTAACATTGATTTCAAGAGGGCTAGGTTACAAGAGCAGAGATGTACTGCCGAGGCTTTATAAGGCTATGGTCAGACTATGTTTGTAATATTGTGAGCAATTTTGGGCCCTGTAACTGCGGAAGGATGTGCTGGCCTTGCAGGGGGCCCAGAGGAGGTTTATAAGAATAATCCCGGGGTTGAAGGTCTCATCGTATGAGAAGCGGTTCAGGACTCTGGGTCTGTGCTCAATAGAATTCAGAAGGATGAGAGAGGTGCCTCATCGAAACTTACAGAGTACTGAGGAACCAGAATAGAGGAGATGTGGAGAAAATGCTTTGACTTGAAGGAGAGACTAGGCCTCTGAAGGCACAACCTTTAAGTGAAGGGACAAGATGAAGAAGAATATCTTCAGCTATAGGGTGGTGAATCTGTGGAATTCATTGCCACAGAGGGCTGTGGAGGCAAAATCATTGTGTTTTCAAGACAGGAATAGATTCATGATTGGTAAGGGGATCAAGGGTCATGGAGAGGAGGCAGGAGAGCAGGGTTGAGAAACATATCATGGAATCCCTTCCGTGAGTCCACACTGACCCTCTGAACAGCATGCCACCCAGACCTACTCCTTACCTGTCCCTACATTTTCCACTCCGAACACTGGGCAATTTAGCATGGCCCGTCCACCTAACTACATATCTTTGGACTGTGGGAGGAAACCAGAGCACCCAGAGGAAATACATGCAGATACAGGGAGAATGTGCAAACTGCACACAGACAGCCACCCGAGACTGAAATCAAACCCAGGTCCCTGGCACTGTGAGGCAGCCCTGCTAACCACTGAGCAACCATGCTGCTATGATCAGCCATTATCAAATGGTAGAGCAGACTCGATGAGCCAAATGGCCTAATTCTACTCCTATATCTTATGGTCTAACTACAATGTTACATTTCTCTTCCTATACACTTGCTGTACTTGCGCAGTACTATTTGGTGACTCAGGTACCAGGAATCCAGATTAGATTACCTCCAATCGGAGATGGTCATTGCTTAGCAATTTTGTGGTGCAAATGTTACTCATAGAAATAGAACAATACAGCGCAGAACAGGCCCTTAGGCCCTCGATGTTGCACCGACCTGTGAACTAATCTAAGCTCCTCCCCCTACACTATCCCATCATTATCCATAAGCTTATCCAAGGACTGTTTAAATGCCTCTAATGTGGCTGAGTTAACTACATTAGCAGGCAGGGCATTCCACGCCCTTGCCACTCTGAGTAAAGAACCTGCCTCTGACATCTGTCTTAAATCTATCACCCCTCAATTTGTAGCTATGCCCCCTTGTACAAGCTGAAGTCATCATCCTCGGAAAAAGATTCTCACTGTCCACCCTATCTAATCCTCTGATCTTCTTGTATATCTTTTCCAGCAACTTTGTTTTTGTTCCTGATTTACAGCATCTGTAGTTCTTTCGGTGTTTGTTAGAATAGACAGCTGTTGACTACCAGCATAGACACAATGTCTGAACAGTCTCTTTCTGTGCTGTATTGAAAAAAAAATCTGACTCTAGGAATTACCCAGACCACCTGCTTATTTGCCATTTCAATGCACCACCCTGCTCTCACACAAACATTTCCGTCCTACACCTGCTTCAGTATTCCAACAAAGTCCAAAGCAAGCTGGAGGAACATCACCTCATTTTCCACCTAGGTACCATTCAACATGGACAAAGAACTACTCGCTACTTGTCAGCCCAAGTCTGGATATTGCCCAGATGTTGTTGCATTTTTTTGAACATAGACTGCTTCAGTATCTGAGAAGTTGCAAATGTTGCTGAATGTTGAGCAATCATCGGCAAATATCCGGGCAATTTTCCATGCTATGTCAGTGTTGTGACTATACCGGAAAAGCTGGGCAAGGGAAGTGGCAGGTTTTGAAGCACAAGTCTTCAGTACTGTTGTTGGAATGTTGTCAGGGTCCATAGCCTTTGCAGTATCCAGTGCTTCCAACCATTTCTTGATATCACATGGAGTGAAACAAATTGGCTAAAGACTGGTATCTGTGTTGTTGGGGACCACTGCAGGAGCTGAGATAGATCATCCACTCAGCACTTCTGGCTAAAGTTTGCCTGCACATGCTTCAGCCCTTGTATGTTGGGCTGTTTCATCATTAAAGATGGGGATATTTGTGGACCCTCCTCCTCAAGTGAGTTATTTAATTGTCCACCACCATTCATGACTGGATGTGACAGGACTGCAGATCTTAGATCTGATCCGTTAGTTGTGGGATCGCTTATCTCTTTCTTTGACTTGCTGCTTATGCTGTTTGGCATGCAAGTAGTCCTGTTTGGTGGCTTCATCAGGCTGACATCTTCAGGTATGCATGGTGCTGCTCCTGGCATGCCCTCCTGCACTCTCCACTGAAGCAGGATTCCTTTACTCATTAATGGAATGAGGATGTTATTTATCCCTATCCCTAATTACCCAGAGGGCATTTTCAGAGTCACCCACATTGCTGTGGGTCTGAAGTCACATGTAGGCCAGACCAGTTAAAGATGGCAGTTTCCTTCCCTAAGGGACATTGGTGAACCAGATGGGTTTTTCTGACAATCAGCAGTGGATTTATGGTCATCATTAGATTTTTAATTCCAGATATTTTATTAAAATTCACCATCTGCCTTGGTGGAATTCAAACCCAGGTCCCCAGAATGACATCTGGGTCTCAGGATTAACAGTCCAGCGATAACACCACAAGATCATCACCTCCCCAGGTTTGATGGTAATGGTTGAGTGAGGGATATACCGGGCCATGAGGTTACAGATTGTGCTGGAGTATAATTCTGCTGCTGTTGATGGACCCACAACATCTCATAGATGCCCAGTCTTGAGTTGCTAGGAGTAGGTCTACTGGGTGGCACTGCCTCACAGCACCAAGAACCTGGATTCAATTCCACCCACAGGTGACTGACTGTGTGGAGCAAGCACATTCTCCCCGTGTCTGTGTGGGTTTCCTCCGGGTGCTCCGGTTTCCTCCCACAGTCCAAACACATGCAGGCTAGGTGGATTGGCCATACTAAATTGACCATAGTGTTCAGGGATGTGTACATTAGGTGGGTTATAGGGGGATGGCCTTGATAGTATGCTATGAATCTTAGTGTGGACTTGTGTGGGCCAGTGGGCTTTTTCACACTGTAGGGATTCTAAGTTCAACTGATGAGGCCATTCCGATGTTTGAACCTGCTCTGCCAATTAACAGCTTCCTGACTGCTCTGATTGAAAGCTCACATCCCTGCCCCTGCCTATTCCTGGTAACCTTTCATCCCCTTGCTTACTAGAGAGTTGCCCACCTTGGCCTTAAAAATATTCAACAACTCTGCTTCTTCCACCTTTTCAGGAAGTGATTTCCAAAGACTCTTCATCTTCTGGAAAGAAAAAAAAGACTTAACTTTGTTTTAAATGGGCAACCCTTGTTTTTATATAGGCACCCCTACTTCTAGACTCTCCCACATAAGGAAACACCCACACCACATCCAACATATTAAGTCCCCTCAGGATCTTATATGTTCCAATCAAGCTACCTCTCTCACTTCTAAACTCCAGTAGATGCATGTCCAGACTGTCTAACCTTTCTTCATAAGACTATTTAACCACTCCAGGAATTTCTAGCATTAGTCTCATAAATCCTCCCTGAACTGCAATGCATTTACATTCTTTCTTGAATAATAAGATCAATAATGCACACAATACTCCAGATATAGTCTCACCAATAAAAATTGAAAGTGCTGCGGATGCTGTAAATCAGAGACAAAAATAGAAATTGCTGGAAAAGCTCAGCAGGTCTGGCAGCATCTCTGAAGGAAAATCAAGAGTTGATATTTTAGGATCAATTCTGAGGAAGGGTAAGCACAAAACATTAACTCTGATTTCTCTTCACAGATGCTGCCAGAGTTGTTGAGCTTTTCCAGCAGTTTCTACTGGGCAGCGAATTGCTATGGTTAAGGTGCTATTTAGGGATGATTCTGCAATGTGACCATTCTCACCAGTAGTACGGTTCCCCACTGTATTAGGAGACCACCCACTTATTGCAGGCTGATTCACTGCAACAGGCTGGGAGTGGGGGAGCCATCAGCACATAAGGCTTCAGATCCCTAACACACATGGATGAAAGCATAACTGCAGCTGTGTCTGTTCCTGCGGAGGATTTGGCTGTGGATAAAGTGGATGCTCAGAAACTCCATTTGCTTCTGACACTGGGGCCTAACTTAAATTGTTGTGGACTAATTCATGAGACTTATCACTACGATTAACTCTATTACAGTATGACTGTACCTTCTCACTGTAAGACTGTTAGAAGTTCAACTCAATAGACCACATTTCCACGTTCAATACATCTGTGACAGAATAGGAGAGATGGCTGGACAGAAAGGGGTTGAAGGATATGGGAATGGGACTGTGAATGTGACAGGAACTGTGTCCTCTGGAGAAGGGTGAACAACTCAACAGAATGGTTAGATCAAAAGATCTTTTATCCCATCTTGTTGCTTGTATGAATTTATATCTATCATAAATCCTAGAAACTACATTGGGACAAATAATCATGTTGACAGGTTGGATAGGGAGATGTTGCCAAAGTTGACTGAAGCTGCGTTTTCAACTACTATGTGATTTTCACCAACGGTCTGATGCAGGCCATGGACCAGTGGAATTTGGATTTAACGTCTCATTCAATAATACAGTCTGTCTGTCTTTCTCTCTCCTGTTGCCTTATAAATGTTTACCTAGACCTGCAAATGTGCTGAAGTTGAACTGAGAATTTGAGCTAGACTGAACTCCCTGTTGCCTCCTCTGATGTTCCCCAGCTCATCCACTGACCCATATTCCTCTCAGAAGAAAACTGGGCCATTGCCGATTGTTTAATGAACTGACAGATTGAATCAGTACTAGAAAGAATAAAATCCCGGTTAACTCTGTCACTGCTGACCCAAATACTGTGCCTATTATCCCCTTCATCGTTGTGCCAGGTACAGACAATGTTAATTTTCTCACTGGTGTCCCATAATAATCCCTGTTAACCATCCTGTTATCATGCCAGGAACAGTCCCTTTTAACCCTTTTGTTATTGTCCTGGCTTCTCTCAAAGTCAACCCTCTCATTACTGTCCCAATAAAGCTCCTTATTAACCCTCTCACTGCTGTCCTGGATACAATCTATCTTAACACTCACTACTATGCCAGGTACAGTCAATGTTAACCTTATTGGTACTGTTCTGGGTAGACTTACCTCTTCAGTGCTGGCCTGGTTTTAGTTCGTGGTAAATCTCCAGCACTGTCTCGGGCACAGTAACTGTTAATTCTCTCTGTGCTGTCTTGAACACAGATTCTGTTAACTCTTGGTGTCAACATGGGTAGAGCTGCTATTAATATTTTTGGTGTTGTTCTGGGTGCAGTCATGGTGAATCCCCTCTTAAATACATAACAGATAGGAGCAGGAGTAGGCCATTTGGTCTATGAAGCTTCATTTGTTTGTCAAATACTTTGTTGATATGACAGAGAATCACAAGACCTTTCCTCGCATTAGTACCTTCTTTATCTATTATCTTTGGTATACTTATAGTGTCTCCCATCATGACAGTTGCAAAATATCAATTTAAATTATCTACTATTTCTCTGTTGTCCATGATAAGTTCCCTGGTTGCAAGCTCTAAGGGTCCCACGCTTACTTTTGCTATTAAATAAAAATCAAAAGAACTGTGGGTGCTGTAAATCAGGAACAAGAACAGAAGCTGCTGGAAAAGCTCAGCAGGTCTGGCAGCATTTGTGAAGAAAGAAATCAGGGCTAATGTTTGGGTCCAGTGACTTCCTCAGAACTGATGGTAGCTGGGAAAACATCAGTTTATATGCAGAAAATAGGGAGGAGGATGGGGTAGAGAATAAATGATAGCATGAAGGATAGAGCCCAAAGAGAGAGAAGAACAGTTGGATAGAAAAGAAGTAGAGAATGATCTGGCTAGGAGGGTGAATGGACGATAATGGGGATTGTTAGTGACTAACAATAGGTACTGTGTAATGGCAGACAATGTGATAACAAGGCCTGGTGTGTGTGGAAGGGGACTGGGATTTACGATCATCCATATGTCTATCAAATAGCTGTTTAAATGCCCCTAATGAGGCTAACTCCACTACCCTATCCGGCAATGCATTCCACGCCCCGACCACTCTGAATTAAGAACCTATCTCTGAAGTCTCCACGATGTCTACCTCCTTTCACTTTAAAAATATGCCCCGCTGTGATAGATACCTCCACCCTAGGAAAAAGTCTCTGGCTGTCCACTCTATCGATACCTCTGATCATTTTGTACACCTTTATCAAGTCACCTCTCATCCTTCGTAGTTCTAAAGAGAAAAGCCTTAGCTCTCTGAACCTTCCCTCGTAAGACCTTTGTTCCAATCCAGGCAACATCCTGGTAAATCTCCTCTGCAACTTTTCCAGTGCTTCCACATCTTGCCTGTAATGAGGCAACGAGAACAGGACACAATACTCCAGATGTGGCTGAAGCAGGCTTTTGTATAGCTGGAGCATAACTTCACAGCTCTTGAACTCAATCCCTCTATTAAATGAAAGCTAACACATCATACGCCTTCTTAACAACTCTATCTACCTGGGTGGCAGATTTCAGGAAACTGTGGACATGAACACTGAGATCGCTCTGCTCGTCCACACAGCCAAGATTCTTTCCATTAATCCTGTATTCTGTTTTCAAATTTGTCCTTCCAAAATGAATCACCTTGCACTTTTCAGGGTTAAACTCCATCTGCCACTTCTCAGCCTAGCTCTGCATCCTATCTATGTCCCTTTGGAACCTAGAACAGACCTCCGCATTATCCACAACTCGACCTACCTTTGTATTGTCAGTGAACTTACTAATCCACCCTTCCAGTCCTCCATCTAAATCATTTACAAAAATCATAAATAGAAGAGGACCCAGAACAAATCCTTGTGGTACACCACTCATAACTGAGCACCACGTTGAATATTTTCTGTCCACTACCACCCTTTGTCTTCTAAGGGTCAGCCAATTCTGAATCCAATCTGCCACATTTCTCACTATCCCATGCCTCCTTACTTTCTGCATGAGCGTACCATGGGGAACCTTATCAAACACCTTACTTAAATCCATATATACCACATCCACTGTTCCACCTTCATCCCCGTGTTTGGTCACCAGTTCAAAGAATTCAATAAGGTTTGTGAGGCATGATCTATCCCTCACAAATCCATGCTGACTATCATAAATCAAACTGTGCCTATCCAAGTGATCATAAATCCTATCTCTCAGAGCCCTTTCCAATAATTTGCCCACCACTGACGTAAGACTAACTGGCCTGTAATTTCTGGGGTTATCCCTATTCCCTTTTTTGAACAAGGGAATGACGTTTGCCTCTCTCCAATCTTCCGACACTATACCCATAGACAGTGAGGACGAAAAATTTATCGCCAATCGCCCTGTGATCTCTTTCCTTGTTTCCTATAAAATCCTTGGATAAATCCCATCAAGCCCCGGGGAATTGTCTATCTTCAAGTTCCTCAGAATTCCGAGCACATCTTCCTTACTAACATCCACCTCCTCTAGCCTGCCTGCCTGTTTCACAATGCCCTCCTCTACAACTAGGTCCCTCTCAGTTCTGAATACTGAAGAAAAGTGTTCATTAAGGACGTTTCCTATCTCTTTAGGTTCCGTACACAAATTCCCTTTACCATCCTTGGGCAGCCCTATTCTTTCTCTGGTCATTCTTATTCCTCATGTCTGTGCAAAAAGCCTTGGAGTTTTCTTTGATCCTATCTGCCAAGGTTTTCTCATGCCACCTTATAGTTCTCCTAACCCCTTTCTTCAGGTCCTTCCTGGCTAACGTTTATCCCTCTAGAGCCTTTTCTAACCCTTGTTTCCTAAACCTTACATAGGCATCCTTCTTCCTCTTAATTAGTCATTTGACTTCTCTTGAGAACCAAGGCTCCCTCACTCGACCACATCTTCCCTGCCTGCTAGGGACCAACATATCGAGCACACACAGTATGCATTCTTTAAATAATCTCCACATTTCTGTGGTACTCTTCCCTGACAGCATCTGCTCCCATTTTATGTTACCCAGTTCTTGCCTAACTGAATTATAATTACCCTTTCCCCAATTATAAACCTTATCCTGCTGTATGTACCTATCCTTATCCATGACTATTGTGAAAGAAACAGAGTTATGATCGCTACCGCCAAAATGCTCTCCTCCCAACAGGTCTAATACTTGGCCCGGTTCATTGCCAAGCACCAAATCCAAAGTGGCCTCTTCTCGTGTTGGTCTATCTACATACTGTGTCAGGAATCCTTCCTGAATGCACTGGACAAAATCTGCTCCATCTAAACTATTACAAATAAAGTTTCCAATCAATATTTGGAAAGTTGAAGTCACCCATGACTACAGCCCTGTGACTTCTGCATCTTTCCAGTATCTGCCTCCCAATCCGCTCCTCCATTTCTCTGCAAGTATTAGGGGGTCTGTTAAAAAAAACCCCAGCAAAGTGATTGCTCTTTTCTTGCTCCTGACCTCTGTGAACTGACTCTGTTGACATATCATTATCGAACTGCCTTTCAGTAGCTGCTAAATTAGCCCTGACTGGCAATGCCACTCCCCCACCTCTTTTACCACCTTCCCTATTTCTTTTAAAGCATCTATATCCTGGAACTTCCATTGACCATTCCTGTCCCTGATTTACCCAAGTTTCTGTAATGGCCACAACATCGTAGTTCCAGAGGGCTGCAGGGTCCCCAAGCGGAAAGTGAGGTGTTGTTCTTCCAGTTTGTTCTGGGCTTCGCTCGAACACTGCAAAAGGCAGGGACAGAGATGTTGGTCAGGGAACAGGGTGGTGTGGTAAAGTGGCAGGCAACGGGAAGATCAGGGTCTTTTTTTGTGAGTAGAACATAGATGTTCTGCGAAGTGATCATCCAGTCTACACTCCCTGCTCTTCTTGGTCTTTGGGCTCTATCGTTTATCCTATTGTTTACTCCCCATCCCTTACTCGTCCCAGTTTTTGCATATTTATAGATGTTTTCCCAGCTACCATCAGTTCTGAGGAAGGGTCACCAGACCCAAAACATTAAATCTGATGTTTTTCTTCGTGGATGCTGCCAGACATGCGGAGCTTTTCCAACAACTTATGTTCTTGTTCATTACTTTTGCTACCCTCTTTTTATATATATAGAAGCAACAAAGAAGGAAATTGAATACAAAAATAGAGAGATTTTGCTTCAGTTATTCAGGCATCAGCAAGATTGCTTCTAGATTACTGTATCAGCCACCCTACTTAAAGAGGACATCAATACATTAGAGGCTGTTCAGAGAAAGTTCACTCGAATAATACGTGGAATGGGTGGATTGTCTTATGAGGAAAGGTTGGGCAGAAGGTATTTTAGCTGCTAGAGTTTAGAAGAGTAAGATCTGACTTTGATTGAAACATTTTAGATTCTGAGGGACAGAGTGTGTGTGAAGTTGTTTCCTCTAATGGCAGAATCTATAACTGTTTAAAACTTAAGGACAGCCATTCAAAACAGAGATGTGGAAAAATTATTTATTCTTGTGAGAAAGGGTAAATAAGACTAGAGAGGTAAATGCATGGCGTAATGATTTGTGTGAGAGAAATGGATTTGATTCATGGAGCAAAAACAAAGTTGCTGGAAAAGCTCAGCGGGTCTGGCAGCATCTGTGGAGGAAAAAACAGAGTTAACATTTCAGGTCCGGTGACCCTTCTTCTGAACTCAGTTCTGAGGAGGAGTCACCAGACCCAAAACATTAACTCTGATTTCTCCTCCACAAATGCTGCCAGACCCGCTGAGCTTTTCCAGTGACTTTGTTTCTGTTCCTGATTTACAGCATCCACAGTTCTTTTGGTTTTTATTTGATTCATGGGGCACTGGGACCATTTCCAGAGAAAGAGGAAGCTGTTCCGTTAGGATGGGCTTCATTTCAACAAAGCTGGGACCAGTATCCTGGTGAATTCTATAACTAGAGTTAACTAGACATAGCTTTAAACTAATTAGTGGGGAAATGGTTCTGTTGACAATCGATAATAGACAGTAGGTGCTGGAGTAGGCTATTCGGCCCTTCGAGCCAGCACCACAATTCATTATGATCATGGCTGATCATCCACAATCAGTATCCTATTCCTGCCTTATCCCCATAACCCTTGATTCCACTATCTTTAAGAGCTCTATCCATCTCTTTCTTGAAAGTATCCAGAGAGTTGGCCTCCACTGCCTTCTGGGGCAGAGCATTCCATATATCCACCACTCTCTGGGTGAAGAGGTTTTTCCTCAACTCTGTTCAAAATGGTCTACCCCTTATTTTTAAACTGTGTCCTCTGGTTCTGGACTCACCCATCAGCAGAACCATGCTTCCTGCCTCCAGAGTGTCCAATCCCTTAATAAGCTTATACGCCTCAATCAGATCCCCTCTCATCCTTCGAAAGTCAAGTGTATACAAGCCCAGTCACTCCAATCTTTCAACATATGATAGTCCCGCCATTCTGGGAATTGACCTTGTGAACCTACGCTGCACCCCCTCAATAGCAAGAATGTCCTTCCTCAAATTTGGAGAGCAAAACTGCACACAATACTCCAGGTGCGGTCTCACCAGGGCCCTGTACAGCTGCAGCAGGGCCTCTTTGCTCCTATACTCAATTGCTCTTGTTATGAAGGCCAGCATGCTATTAGCTTTCTTCACTGCCTGCTATACCTGCATGCTTGCTTTCAATGACTGATATACAAGAACACCTAGATCTCGTTGTACTTCCCCTTTACCTAACTTGACTCTATTGAGATAGTAATCTGCTTTCCTGTTCTTGCCACCAAAGTGAATAACCACACATTTATCCACATTAAACTGCATCTGCCATGCATCCGTCCATTCACCTAGCCTGTCCAAGTCACCCTGTATTCTCATAACATCCTTCTCACATTTCACACTGCCACCCAGCTTTGTGTCATCAGCAAATTTGCTAATATTACTTTTAATGCCTTCGTCTTTATCGTTAATGTATATTGTAAACAGCTGCGGTCCCAGCACTGAACCTTGTGGTACCCCACTAGTCACCACCTGCCATTCCGAAAGAGACCCGTTTATCCCTACTCTTTGCTTCCTGTCAGCCAGCCAATTTTCAATCCAAGTCAGTATTTTGCCCTCAATACCATGTGCCCTAATTTTGTTCACCAATCTCCAATGCGAGACTTTATCAAAGGCTTTCTGAAAGTCCAGGTACACGACATCTATTGGTTCTCCCTTGTCGATCTTCATAGATACATCCTCAAAAAATTCCAGAAGATTAGTCAAGCACGATTTCCCCTTCGTAAATCCATGCTGACTCTGACCTATCCTGTTACTGCTATACAAGTGAGTCATAATTTCATCTTTTATAATTGACTCCAGCATCTTTCCCACCACTGACGTCAGGCTAACTGGTCTATAATTCCCTGTTTTCTCTCTCCCGCCTTTCTTGAAAAGTAGGACAACATTAGCCATGCTCCAATCTGCAGGAACTGATCCTGAATCTATAGAACATTGGAAAATGATTACCAATGCGTCCACGATTTCTAGAGCCACCTCCTTACGTACCCTGGGATGCAGACGGTCAGGTCTCGGGGACTTATCAACCTTCAGACCTAACAGTCTATCCAACACCATTTCCTTCGGTTCATCCATTACCCTAGGTCCTTCAGCCACTATTACATCTGGGAGATTGCTTGTGTCTTCCCTAGTGAAGACAGATCCAAAGTACCTATTCAACTCTTCTGCCATTTCCTTGTTCCCCATAATAAATTCACCTGTTTCTGACGTCAAGGGCCCAATTTAGTCTTAACCATTTTTTTTCTTTTCACATACCTAAAAAAGCTTTTACTATCCTCCTTTATATATTTGGCCAGTTTTCCTTCGTACCTCATTTTTTCTCTGCGTATTGCCTTTTTAGTTATCCTCTGTTGCTCTCTAAAAGCTTCCCAGTCCTCCAGCTTCCCACTCATCTTTGCTGTGTTATACTTCTTCTCCTTTATCTTTATACAGTCCTTAACTTCTTTCGTCAGCCACAGCTGCCCCTGCCTCCCCTTAGGATCTTTCTTCTTCTTTGGAATGAACTGATCCTGCACCTTCTTCATTATATCTAGAAATACCTGCCATTGTTGTTCCACTGTCAGCCCTGCTACGGTATTGAACCATTGAACTTTGGCCAGCTCCTCCCTCATAGCTCCATAGTCCCCTTTGTTCAACTGCAATACTGACACTTCCGATTCTCCCTTCTCCCTCTCAAACTGCAGAGTGAAACTTGTCATATTCTGGTCACTACCTCCTAATGGCTCCTTTACTTTGAGGTCCCTGATCAAATCCGGTTCGTTGCACAACACCAGATCCAGAATTGCCTCCTCCCTGGTAGGCTCCAGTAGCAGCTGTTCTAAGAATCCATCTCGGAGGCTCTCCACAAACCCCCTTTCTTAGGGTCCAGTACCATCCTGATTCTCCCAGTCTACCCGCATGTTGAAATCTCCCATAACAACTGTAATGATACCTTTGCGACAGGCCAATTTCAACTCTTTATTCAACCTGCACCCTACATCCTGACTACTGTTTGGGGGTCTGTAGATAACTCCCATTAGGGTCTTTCTACCCTTAGAATTTCTCAGCTCTATCCATACTGACTCTACATCTCCTGATTCTGTGTCCCCCCTCGCAAGGGACTGAATATCATTCCTCACCAACAGGGCCACCCCACCCCCTCTGCCCATCAGTCTGTCCTTTCCATAGCACATATAGCCTTGAATATTCATTTCCCAGGCCCTGTCCACTTGAAGCCACGTCTCAGTTATCCCCACATCGTACTTGCCAGTTTCCAACTGAGCCTCAAGCTCATCCACCTTATTTCTTATGCTTCATACATTCACATATAATATATTTAATTTGTTTCTCCCCTCACCCTTCCTATCAATCCCTATTTCACTTGGCCATACTGTATGATCCCTTCTTAAGTTTTCTGCTCCTTTGATTCTGTTGTCTTTCTTAACTTCTCTTATTCTCACATTCCCTTTAACTTAATTCTTAAATTTCCAGTTTGGCCCTTCCCCCCACTACTTAGTTTAAACACACCTGTGTTGCGGTGGCAAACCTGCCTGCCAGAATGCTGGTCCCCCACCTATTAAGACGCAGCCCGTACCTCTTGTACAATTTATCCTTACCCCAAAACATAGCCCAGTGATCCAAGAATTTAAATCCTTGCTTCCGGCAGCAGTTCCTCAGCCACACGTTCAAGTCCATTATCTCCCTGTTCCTGCCCTCTCCAGCCCAAGCAGCTGGAAGTAAACAGGAGATAACCACCCTGGAGGTCCTGCTTTTCAGACTTCTTCCGAATTCTCTGAAGTCCCGCAGTAGTCCCTCCTTTTCTTCTCAACGTCATTAGTGCCGACATGCACCACCACTTCTGGCTCTTCACCTTCGTCCTTGAGTATTCCCTGCACTCTATCAGTGACGTCCTGGATCCTGGCACCAGGAAGGAAACACACCATCCTCAAATCCTGCCTGTTGCCGCAGAAACCCCTTTCAGTCCCTCTCATTATGGAGTCCCCTATTACCACAGCTCTGCGTGATGTCTGACTCCTCGGCTCTGCATCTACGCCAATTTTTGACTCGCAGACCTGTCCGCCTCTCGGACTGGCAGTATCGTCTGTCTCAACCATTTCCAAGAGAGTCACCCTGTTTACAATAGGTACTTCCCTTGGGGTCTCTTGTACTTCATTCATGTCTTCCTTCCTCGTCAACATCCCCCTTCTCTCTTCAGTAATGACCTCACTGAAGGTCCTGTACAGAAAATTCTCATTCTCTCGGATGAGCCTGAGGTCATCTAGTTCTTTCTTCAGTGCTGCAACAACCTCCTTCAGAAGCTGAATGTGTACACACTTTCCACAGCTACAGGAGCCAGAAGCATCATCAGTGTCCCTGACCTCCCACATCATGCATGCAGCACACTGAATCAGCTTGGCAGTCATGTCTTCACCTCTTCAACAGTGGTGTAATCTCCTCACTGAGCCTCTTCACCGAAAACTCCTCAGCCAAAGACTCGCACTTTACTCACCAGGCACTTCCCTCAACCCTTGTTTTTTGCTGTGAGTCTGTGGACTGTTAATTAGTTTAGAGGAGGAGGGTGGGAGGGAGGCCCTATCGTGTAGGACCTGGGGCCAAGAACACACTTACTTAAATGGCACTCACTTACCTTCCCAACTGCCTCTCTGTTCTGACCTCATGTTCGTCTGGCTCCTGCCGCTCTCTACTGCAAAAAGGACTGCTGGCTTCAAGGTAAGTACTTAAATAGCACTCACTTATCTTGAAGGGAAGCTTTTTAAAAAAATCACAAGAAGAGGTTTCGGGTAGTGAAGTGGCATATGATAAATTGTGACAGAATAGGATAGAAAATCTATGCAGGAGAGTGCAACAGAAATTAGAATGAGGGAGAGTAATAATAAGCCAAAGCTTCATGCACACAGTATTTACAGCAAGATCACTAAACTGATGGTACAATTAGAAATAAATGAATATGACATTGCAGCTATCACCACGACATAATTTCAGGGTGAAAGCTCAGCAAGTCTGGCAGCATTTGTGAAAGAAAAAAACAAGGTTAACGTTTCAGGTCCGGTGACCCTTCCTCAGAACTTCCTCAGGGTTCTCACCAGACCTGAAACATTAACTCTGTTTTTTCCTTCACAGATGCTGCCAGACCTGCTGAGCTTTTCCGGCAAATTTGTTTTTGTCCCTGATTTACAGCATCCGCAGTTCTTTTGGTTTTTATCATGTCAGGGTGACCAGGACTGGGAACTCAATAGTCATTGGTATTCGATGTTGCAAAATAATAGGTAGGAAGGAAAAGAAGGTGGGGCAGCTTTTTTGATAAAGGATCATATCAGTACAGTGGTGAGCAGTGGTATATGTGCAATAAATTATGATGTTGAATCAGTTTGGATGGGAATAAGCAATGGCGGGGGAAATAAGTGATAGTTTGGAGGGAGAGCTAGTAGAAACTGCCGATGCTGGAGAATCTGAGATAGCAAGGTGTAGAGCTGGATGAACACAACAGGCCAAGCAGGATGAGAGGAGCAGGAAGGCTGACGTTTCGGGTCTAGACCCTGCTTCAGGAATGGGGAGGGGAAGGGGATTCTGAAATAAATAGGGAGAGACGGGGAGGCAGATGGAAGATGGATAAAGGAGACGATAGGTGGACAGGAGACAGACAGGTCAAAGAGGTTTTGGAAGCTACACTGGCCCCATGCCCCACCTCCTCCTCCATTACATTGATGACTGTATTGGCGCCGCCACCTGCTCCCATGAGGAGCTCAAAAAATTCATCCACTTCACTAACACCTTCCACCCCAACTTTAAGCTCCCCTGGACCGACTCTGATACCTCTCTGTCCTTCCAGGACCTCTATGTTTCCATCTCTGGCAACCACCTGGAAACTGATATTCATTTCAAGCCTACCAACTCCCACAGCTACCTAGAATACACCTCCTCTCATCCACCTTCCTGCAAAAAGGCCATCCCCTATTCTCAATTCCTTCACCTCAGCTGCATCTGCTCCAGAGATGAGGCATTCCACTCCCGGACATCCCAGATGTCCTCGTTTTTCAAGGACCATAACTTCCTGTCCACAGTGGTTGAAAACGCCCTCGACCGCATCGCATGCATTTTCCGCAACTCATCCCTCACACCCCCTCCCCTCAATAACAACCAAAACAGAATCCCCCTCATCCTCACATACCACCCCACCAACCTCTGGATCCAACACATTGTCCTCTGATACTTCCGCTATCTGCATTCCAACCCCACCCCCAAAGACATTTTTCCCTCCCCCCCCTTATCTGCTTTCCAGAGGGACCACTATCTCCATGACTCCCTTGTCCGCTCCACACTCCCCACCAACCTGGCACTTTTCCCTGCAACCACAGGAAGTAATACACCTGCCCCAACACCTCACCCCTCATCCCAATGCCAGGCCCCAAGAAGACTTACCATATCAAGCAGATGTTAACCTGCATATCTGCTAATGTGGCATATCTGCCATTGTGGCCTCCTCTACATCGGGGAAACCAAACGGAGGCTTGAGGACCGCATTTTGGAACACTTAACGCTCAGTTCGCAACAAACAACTGCACCTCCCAGTCGCAAACCATTTCAACTCCCCCTCTCACTCCTTAGACGACATGTCTATCCTGGGCCTTCTGTAGTGCCTCAATGATGCCACCCGAAGGCTGCAGGAACTGCAACTCATATCCTGCTTTGGAACCCTTCAGCCCAATGGTATCAATGTGGACTTCACAAGCTTCAAAATCTCCCCTCCCCCGACCGCATCCCAAAACCAGCCCAGCTCATCCCTGCCTCCCTAACCTGTCCTCCCAACTATCCACTCCTCCCACCTCAAGCTCCACCCCCATCTCCTACCCAATAGCCTCAACCCGCCTCCTTGACCTGACCGTCCTCCCCGGACTGATCTATCCCCTCCCTAACTCTCCACCTACACTCACCTTTACTGGCTCCAACCCTGCCTCTTTAACTTGTCTGCCTCCTCTCCACCTATCTTCTCCTGTATCCATCTTCTATCCGCCTCCCCCGTCTCCCTATTTATTTCAGAATCCCCTTCCCCTCCCCCATTTCTGAAGAAGAGTCTAGACCTGAAACATATGCTGCTTGGCCTGCTGTGTTCATCCAGTTCTACACCTTGTTATATCAGTGATAGTTTGGAGTTGTTTATAGACCCTGAGAATTGCCTCACTGCAGGACAAAGGATGCTATAATTGTCTGGGTGGTTTTAATCTGCGCATTGACTAGACAGAATCAGATGGCATGGAAGACAGATTTTTAGATTCCATCAGGATGGTTTCTTAGAGTGATACATTGCAGAACCGACTCAGGAACAGACTGTCCACCTTCTTCCTTGACTGAGGACTCCCCAGCACAGTTGTCAACCGGGGCCCTCAACCGGGACTGATCAATCTCCTGCACATCTGCTCTCACACCCTCTTTTTCCACCTGCAACAGCGATAGGGTTCCCCTTGTCCTTGACTGCCATATCACCAGCATCCACATCCAGAAGATCATCAGACACCATTTCCCCCACCTCCAGCGAGATGCCACCACCAGACAAATATTCCCCTCCCCTCCTTGTCCGCTTTCAGCCGGGACCTTTCCCCTCCGGGAAACCCTGGTCCACACTTCCTTGACCCCCAACAACTCCCCACACCTCCCTACAGCCCTATGGCACCTTCTCCTGTAACTGGCAAAGTTACAAGACCTGCCCATTTACCTCCTCCCTCCCCAGTATCCAAGGGCCCAAACATACCTTCCAGGTGAAGCAACTCTTCACTTGCACTTCCCAGAATCTATTCTACTGCATTCACTGCTCACAATGTAGCCTCCATTACATTGGGGAAACAAAGCATTGACCGTGGCTGCTTCGCAGAACATCTCCATTCTGCTCGCAAAACGGATCCTGAACTACCTGTTGCCTGCCACTTTAACACATCATCCTGTTCCCTGGCCAACATATCTGTCTCTGGCTTGTGGCAGTGTTCCAGTGAAGCTCACTGCAAGCTGGAAGAACAATACCTCACTTTCCGCTTGGGGACTCTGCAGTCTTCCGGTCTCAATATGGAGTTCAATAATTTTAGGGCATAAACTGTCCCATGTCCCATGCCCCTGTCCCACACACCAGGCCTTGTTATCACTGATAATGGGAACTGCAGATGCTGGAGAATCCAAGATAATGGAAATGTGAGGCTGGATGAACACAGCAGGCCCAGCAGCATCTCAGGAGCACAAAAGCTGACGTTTCGGGCCTAGACCCTTCATCAGAGAGCTAGGATCAGGCCTTGTTATCACATAGCCTACCATACACCACCTGTCGTTATTCACTAATAGTCCCCATTAACAACTATTCACCCTCCCAGGCTGATCATTATCAACTCCTTTGTCTGCCCAACTGCTCTCTCTCTTTAGG
Organism: Stegostoma tigrinum; assembly: GCF_030684315.1. Classification (NCBI taxonomy): domain Eukaryota; kingdom Metazoa; phylum Chordata; class Chondrichthyes; order Orectolobiformes; family Stegostomatidae; genus Stegostoma; species Stegostoma tigrinum. The sequence continues at coordinate 403,955 of NC_081364.1, forward strand.
CTTTATTCTATCATTTACTTGCAACTCCACCCCTCTGTCTCTATTTTCTGCTTATAAACAGACGTTTTCCCAGCCACTGTCAGCTCTGAGGAAGGGCCACCGGACCTGAAACATTAACTCTGATTTTTTTCTTCACAGATGCTGCCATACTTGCTGAATTTTTCCAGCAACTTTGTTTTTGTTCCTGTGTTAGATCTAACAATGTGCAATGAGGTAGAATCAATAAGAAAGATCAGAGTTAAGATTCTTCTGGACTGTAGCTTTGCAACAGGATAACATTTCACATTCAGTTTGGAGGTAAGCAACTTGGGTCTCAAACCAATGTCCTCAACTGAAGTAAGGGAGATTACAAAAGTATGAGGAAAATGTTGTCTCAAGTGTTGAGGGGGGATCTTATAGAAACATAAAATTATGCAGGGAATAGATAAGATAGAAGTAGAGCGGATGTTCCCACTGGCAGGTGAAGCTGGGACAAGAGGCCACAGCCTCAAGATTAGAGGGAGCAGATTTAGGACTGAATTGAGAAGGAAATTTTTCACTCAGAGGGTTGTTAATCCGTGGAATTCCTAGCCCACTGAAGTAGTTGACACTACTTCAGTAAATGTGTTTAAAGCTAAGGTAGATTTTTTTTTTGAACAATAAAGGAATTAAGGGATATGGTGAGAATGTGGGTAAGTGGGTCTGAGTCCATGAAAAGATCAGCCATCTTCTTGAAAGGTGGAGCGGGCTCGAAGGACCAAGCGGCCTACTCCTGCTCCTAGTTTGCATGTTCAAGAGGCTGGGAAAATAGAGGAAGTGAATAGGTGAGCAGTGGCAGAGATTTAAGCGGGATATTTTATACTCAGCAAAAGTTTATTCCGGTCAAAGAGAATAAGTTGATGAGATGAACTACTCATGGTTATCACGGACTTTTCTCTCTGGAGAAAAGGAGGAAGAGAGGTGACCTGATCGGGGTGTACAAGGTAATGAGAGGCATGGATAGAGATGATAGCCAAGAGACCTTTCCCAAGGGCAGGATTGACTGCCACGAGGGGTCATAGTTTTAAGGTGTTAGGAGGAAGGTATAGAGGAGATGTCAGAGGGAGGTTCTCCACCCAGAGAGTTGTGAGCGCGTGGAATAGTTTGCCAGTGGTAGTCGTGGAAGCTGAGTCATTAGTGACATTTAAGCGACTGCTGGACATACACATGGACAGCAGTGAATTGAGGGGAACATAGGTTAGGTTATTTTAGTTTTGGATTAGGATTATTCCATGGCACAACATTGTGGGCTGAAGGGCCTGTACTGTGCTGTACTTTTCTATGTTCTATCAAAGGCATTGAAAGAGAATATCCAAATAAAAGCTAAGGTATTAAAAAGCAGCAAAACATTATTAGGAGGCCAGAGGACTGGGATGTTTTTAGATACTACCAGTGGATGACTAAACAGCTAAAAGATAGAGAAAGTTAGAACATAGAACATAAAACAATACAGCGCAGAACAGGCCCTTCGGCCCTCGATGTTGCACCGACCTGTGAGTTAATCTAAGCCCATCCCTCTACACTATCCCATTATCATCCATATGCTTATCCAAGGACTGTTTAAATGCCCCTAATGTGGCTGAGTTAACTACATTGGCAGGCAGGGCGTTCCACACCCTTACCACTCTCTGAGTAAAGAACCTGCCTCTGACATCTGACTTAAATCTATTACCCCACAATTTGTAGCTATGCCCCCTTGTACAAGCTGAAGTCATCATCCTCAGAAAAAGACTCTCACTGTCCACCCTATCTAATCCTCTGATCATCTTGCATGTCTCTATTAAATCCCCTCTTAGCCTTCTTCTCTCCAATGAGAACAGAACCAAGTCCCTCAGCCTTTCTTCATAAGGCCTTTACTCCAGACCAGGCAACATCTTGGTAAATCTCCTCTGCACCTTTTCCAATGCTTCCACATCCTTCCTGTAATGGGGCGACCAGAACTGCACACAATATTCCAAGTGAGGCCGCGCAAGCATTTTGTACAGTTGCAGCATGACATCACGGCTCTGGAACTCAATCCTTCTATCAATAAAACCTAACACACCGTAAGCCTTCTTAACAGCACTATCAACCTGGGTGGCAACTTTCAGGGATCTATGTACATGGACACCAAGATCCCTCTGCACATCCACACTGCCAAGAATCTTTCCCTTGATCCAGTATTCTGCCTTCCTATTCTTCCCAAAGTGAATCACCTCACATTTATCAGCATTGAACTCCATTTGCCACCTTTCAGCCCAATTCTGCAGTTTATCCAAGTGTCCCTGCAACCTACAACATTCTTCCACTCTGTCCACCACTCCACCGACTTTAGTGTCATCTGCAAACTTACTAACCCATCCACCTATGCCTGTGTCCAAGTCATTTATAAAAATGACAAACAGCATGGTCTCAAAACAGATCCTTGAGGCACACCACTAGTGACCTGACTCCAGGCTGAATATTTTCCATCAACCACCACTCGTTGCCTTCTTACAGAAAGCCAGTTTCTAATCAAACTGCTATATCTCCCTCAATCCCATGCCTCCGTATTTTCTCCAATAATCCACCATGTGGAACCTTATCAAAGGCTTTACTGAAGTCCATGTACACCACAACAACTGCCCGACCCTCATCCACATGCTTGGTCACCTTCTGAGAAAACTCAATGAGGTTTGTGAGACACGACCTGCCCTTGACAAATCCATGTTGACTATCTCCAATCAAATTGTTGGTTGCTAGATGATTATAATCCTATCTCTTATAATCCTTTCCAAAACTTTTCCTACAACAGACGTAAGGCTCACAGATCTATAATTACCTGGGCCATCTCTGCTGCCCTGAAAGTAATTCTGAAATTCTAATTCTGAAAGTAAATTGGCAAGTAATATAAAAGCGGCAATATTCTATTAGCATAAAAACTGAAAAATCTGATGAAGGGTCACCAGACCCAGAACATTAACTCCGATGTTTTCTTCACAGATGCTGCAAGACCTGCAGAGCTTTTCCAGCAACTTCTGTTTTTGTCTATTCTATTAGCAATACTGATTACTTGCAATATCTGCACACTACTCATCTGCAATTCACACACATTGATGGCCAGATCCGTCTGCTTTTCAGAGCACTTCAATCTCTCACCACTTAGGTAACATGTTTAATTTTTATTCTTTTGGTCAGTCTGAACATTTTCATTCTTGCCTACATTATACTCCATTTTCTTTGCACACTGATTTAACATATTCCTACATATATTTTTGGAGCTTCCTTTATCCTCTTCCCAATTTACTTTGCACCTATCTTTGCGTCACCAGCAGATTTGGCTTATTGAATTGTACTGAATGCCGAAAGGGACACCTGTGTATGTGTAGAAATGAGCCATGACATCAGCTGGCCACGACAGGTCACAGGAAATGTCTCCTTATGCTTCACTGATGTCACTGCATTCTGTACATACACAAACAGCACCCTCCGTGGCTCCAGCAAGAGGAACAATGGGTTATTATTGTCATGGAGAGACAATGGGGATTTCATGAAACATTGCACTCATTTCTTCTTCTTCTTGTACAATACATTGATCCAATTGATTTTTGCTGTATCTAAATCAAAAAATATTTCAATATGTTACACTGTGCTTGCCTGAAGTAATCTCAAGTGATGACAGCACAACCAGAAAACTTTCATAGATGGCAAGAACTGCACATGCTGGAGTCAGAGATAACACAGTATGGAGGTGGAAGAACACAGCAGGCCAGACAGCATCAGAGGAGCAGGAAAGTTGATGTTTTGAGTTGGGACCCTTCACAGTTCCAATCCCAAATGTCAACTCCCCTGCTCCTTTAATGCTGCCTGACCTCCTGTGTTCTTCCAGCTGCATACTGTGTTATCTACAACCAGAAATCATATTTGGTACTAGAATTGGATCAGGTATCTTACTGCAGCTTAAGACTCTCTCCTTTAGGATCAAGTTCTACTGGTACCAGGATCCCTCCAGTAACTGATCCAAGTTGTTGCTGATGTGACTGTAAACAATATCCATGATCTATCTATTAATTATGGATCTTACCCCTTTGGTGTAGAGGCGTAAGATCCACAACTAAGACACATCCATCTTTGCCAATTTTTTTTTGAAAGGAGCAGTCTTCCATAGCATCAGTAGGAACATTAAGCCTCCCATATTATCTGGAAGCCACTGGAAATGAGCTATTAATCTTCAAAGCACTGCTATTGGCAAAGTGGGGAAAAAGCACTTCACATTGTCACTTTATACCTGTTTACTTACATCACTGGAGGTCAGAGATGATCCAGAACCACTGCTGAGGAACTCAAAGTAATAATTTGTTATTGTACCAGTTGCAAAAGTGTACATTAAATAAAAATAGACAATATCTAAATGTAAAAACCTTATCAAGTTTATCAAAGTAGACAGTAGCTGTGACTTTGTATATGGATTTCTGCTACCTTACCCAATACCACAAGCACTGAAATTTTTGTTCACTTGCATTATTTTGGCACCTGACTGCTATTTCCCAATTTTTCCCAGTTTCATTTTGCATTAGAATCTGATCAATGGTTCACAGAGGGTGTCAGTACCCAAAATGCACAACATCCCAGAATCTGCCTTAGCTATTTTAGAGGAAATCAGCACACAACTACAGAAGAGTCAATTGATGAATTTAGTAGCTGGTGTTAATGCTCCATGTATGAATGCAAGGCTCTGTCTTTATGATTTATCAATAATTGTTGTCATAGCTCACTGGAATAGTCCTCTGCAAATCAAGACCCACTATTCCTGGAGACATGACAAAAGTGAAAATTTGATTAGCCACTGAATTGCCCCATTTTAACCTTATAGAGAATTAAAAGAATATGCACACCAGATTTTTCCATTGACAAGAAAATAATTATTTATTCGAAGTAAACTTTTTACCAATGTCAAAGAAGTAAACAAGATGAATTACTAATTTATAACTGTATAACTTAAACAGTAAATGGGCAGGGATTCTAATTTATGGAATTTAACCATTGCCACTTCTAATAATTCCCACTCACATAGCAGATTAAATATGAGAGCAATGCTGGTCTTGAAGGACTATATTACTTTTTTCTAGTCCTTTCTGAACTATCAGTTCTTTACCTTACTAGGTTTGGATTGGTTGACTTCATTTTCGATTCCAGTGAAGAATTCTATTGTGTTATAGTCACTGTTTCTAGAATCGTAGAATCTCTACACTGCAGAAAGAGGCCATTCAGCCCATGAAATCTGTACTAAACCTCTGACCAGCATCCCACCCAGACTCAGCCCGCCTACCCTAACCCTGTAACCCTGTATTTCCCATGGCTAATACACCTAGCCTGCACATTCCTGGACTCAATGGTGCAATTTAGCACAGCCATCCCATCTAACCTGCACATTTTTGGACTATGGAAGGAAACTGGAGCACCCGGACGAAACCCACGCAGATACAGGAAGAATGTGCAAACTTCACATAGACAGTCACCTAAGACTGAAATTGAACCCAGGTGCCTGGTGCAGTGAGGCAACAGTGTTAACCACTGAACCACCATAAAAAAGGACCTCTCATACCAAAATTATCAATTAACTGTCTCTTTGTACAACACTAGTCTAAAATATCCTATTCTGTGAAGGACTGGTTGAGAAAAACACACTTTAGGAATTCATCCACCATAGTATTATTTCTAATGTGGTTTGCCCCCTCTAAATATAGATTAAAATTGCTGAAGATTACTGCGGCACCATTGTTGCATGAATCTCTAATTTCCTGCCCAATGCCACCCCACCTCAGCAGCACTGCATAGAAGCTTGTAGACAACTCTCACTAATATATTCTGTTGTTTGTTGCTTTATAGCTTCACCCAGATTGATGCCATACCTAGATTTCATGTGTCAATATCCTTTCTCACTATTGCACTGATGTTGTTTTTTCACTAAAATGCCACCTCACTTCTGTTTTCATTTGGCCTGTCCTTTCTTAAAATTGAATAACCTTGGATGATTAGTTTCAATGTATATTCAAGGCCATACAGATTTTTAATCAGTAAGGGAATCAAAAGTAAGAAAAGGGTTGAATATTATTAGGTCACCAATAACCTAACTGAATGAGAGAGCCGACTCAATAGGCATTATGGCCTACCTTGTCTCCTAAGTCTTAGGAGATTTTATGGTCTTCCTAGCCTTGGTCACCCCTCAACCATATCTCTGTAACTGCAACATATCATACCCATTTACAACTATTTGCACTGTTCAGTCACTTATCAAGACTAGGAGGCTGGGAATACACAAAGCAAGGGTGGAATACAAGGAAAGTCAAAAGAAACTTAAGGAGTCTGGAGGGTTAAAGGGGTCATGAAAAATCATTGGCCATCAGGATTAAGGAAGATCCCAAGGCATTTTATACATATATAAAGAGCAAGAGGTTAGTCAGGGAGAGGGTTGGCCCACTCAAGGACAGGGAAGGGAATTTATGTGTGGAGTGAGAGGAACTGGGCAAGGTATTAAATAGTACTATGCATCAGTATTCACCGTAGTGAAGGACTTGGTGGCTGATGAGTCTGGGGAAAGGTGTGTAGATAGTTTGTGTCATGTTGAGATCAAAAGGGAGGAGGTATTGGGGGTCTTGGAAAACATCATGGTAGACAAGTTCCCAGGGGCTAATGGGATATACCCCAGAATACTGAGAAAGACAAGGGAGGAAATTATTGGGGCCTTGAGGGACATCTTTGTATCCTCACTGGCTACAGGGGAAGTCCCAGAGGATTGGAGAATAGTCATTGTTGTTCCTTTGTTTAAGAAGGGTGGTAAGGATAATCCAGCTAATTATAGGCCAGTGAGTCTTATGTCAGTGGTAGGGAAATTATTGGAGAGCATTTACTCCCACCTGAAAATAAGTGTGTATATTAGTGAGAAGCAACTAAGTTGGTTGAGTTTTTTTGAGTAAGTGATGAAGATGATCAATGAGGGTAGGGCAGCGGATGTTGTCTACATGGTCTTCAGTAAGGCCTTTGACCAAGTCCCTCGTGTCAGGCTGATACAGAAGATAAAGTCGCACGAGGTCAGAGGTGAGCTTGCAAGATGGATAAAACACTGGCTCAGTCATAGAAGACCAAGTGGAAGAGTGCTTTTCTGAATGGAGGGCTGTGACTAGTGATGTTCCTCAGGGATCAGTGTTGGGTACTTTGCTATTTGTAAGATATAGAAATGACTTTTATTTTATCCATTTGTGGGATGTGGGCATTGCTGGCTGAGCCAGTATTTCTTGCCCATCCCTAGTTGCCCTTGAGAAGATTGTGGTGAGCTGCGTCGAATAGCTGCAGTCCCCCTGCTGTGGATTGACCCACAATGCTATTAGGGAGCAAATTCCAGGATTTTGATCTAGCAGCAGTGAAGGAACAGTGATATAGTTCCAAGTCAGGATGGTGAGTGACTTGGACAGGAACTTGGACGTGATGGTGTTCTTATCTGCTGTTCTTATTCTTCTAGATGGAAGTGGTCGTGGTTTTGGAAGGTGCTGTCGGAGGATCTTTGGTGAATTTCTGCAGTGCATCTTGTAGACAGTATATACTGCTGCTACTGAGCATTGGTGTTGGAAGGAGTGAATGCTTGTAGACCTAGTGCCAATCAAGCGGGCTGCTTTGTCCTGAATAGTATCAAGCTTCTTGAGTGTTGTTGGAGCTGCACTCATCCAGGCAAGTGGAGAGTATTCCATCACACTCCTGACTTGTGCCTTGTAGATGGTGGACAGGGTTTGAGGAATCAGGAGGTAAATTACTTGCCACAGTATTCCCAGTTTCTGACCTGCCCTTGTCGCCGTTGTGTTAATGTGGTGAGTCCAGTTGCATTTCTGGTCAATGATAATCTCCAGGATGTTAATAGTGGGGGATTCAGTGATGGTAACACCATTGAATGTCAAGGGGTGGTGGTTAGATTGTATCTTATTAGTGATGGTCATAACCTGGCATTTGTGTGGTGTGAATGTCACTTGCCACGTGTCAGCCCAAGCCTGTTTATTGTCCAGGTCTTGTTACATGTGAACATGGACTGTTTCAGTATCTGAGGAGTCATGGTTTAGAAGGGGTGGACACTGGGAAGTTGTTTCCGTTGGGCAGGGAGACGAGGACCTGTGGGCACAGCCTTAGAATTAGAGGGGGTAAATTTAAAACGGAAATGAGATGACATTTCTTCAGCCAGAGAGTGGTGGGCTTGTGAAATTCATTGCCACAAAGTGCAGTGGAGGCCGGGACATTAGGTGCCTTCAAGGGAGAGTACGACAAATTTTTGATTTCACAAGAAATCAAGGGGTACGGGGAGAGTGCAGGGAAGTGGAGTTGAAATGTCCATCAACCATGATTTAAATGGCGGAGTGGACTTGATGGGCCGAATGGCCTTACTCCCACTCCTATGTCTTATGGTCTTATGGTCTTGTGGAGTCATGAGTGGCGCTGAACATTGTGCAATCATCAGCAAACATCCCCACTTCTGACCTTATGATGGAGGGAAGGTCATTAATGAAACAGCTGAAGATGGTTGGGCCAAGGACACTGGCCTGCAGAGATGTCCTGGAGCTGGGATGATTGACCTCCCACAACCATGGCCATCTACCTATGTCTCAGGTATGACTCCAACCACTGGAGCATTTTCCCCCTGATACCCATTGATTCCAGTTTTACCAGGGCTCCTTGATGCCACACTCGGTCAAATACAGCCTTGATATCAAGGGCTGTCACTCTCACCTCACCTCTGGATTTCAGCTCTTTTACCCATGTTTGAATCAAAGCTGTAATGAGGTCAGGAGCTGAATGGCCCTGGCGGAACCCAAACTGGGCGTCACTCAGCAGGTTATTTCTGAGCAGGTGCTGCTTGATAGCACTGTTGATGACACCTTCCATCACTTTACTGATGATTGAGAGGAGACTGATGGGGTGGTAAATGGCTGGGTTGGATCTGTCCTGCTTTTTGTGTATAGGACATACTTAGGCTATTTTCCAACAGTCGGCAATGATTTCATGGTGATAAGTATATTCTTAATTCCAGATTTTTTTTTTTGAATTCCAATTCCACCATTTGCCATGGTGGGATTCAAACCTGGATCTCCATAACATCATAATAAAATGTGAAGGGTCTAGGCCCGAAACGTCAGCTTTTGTGCTCCTGAGATGCTGCTTGGCCTGCTGTGTTCATCCAGCCTCACATTTTATTATCTTGGAATCTCCAGCATCTGCAGTTCCCATTATCTCCATAACATCAGCTGGGTTTCTGGATTAATAGTCTCACAATAATACCACCAGGCCATCACCTACCCCGCGTTTGGAGGAAAATGTAACTGGTTTGATTAGTAGGTCTGCCGATGACATAAAGGTTGATGGAATTGCGGATAGCGATGAGGACCATCAAAGGATATGGCAGGATATAGATCAATTAGTGACTTTGGCAGAGAGAAGGCAGGTGGATTTTAATCTGGAAAAATTTAGGTAATGGACTATGGAAGGTCTGTCCTGACACTGGTGATTGTGACTTTGCAGAAATTATGGTTAACAGCATTATGGTCAAAAGGCAGCCATGTTTTCGTCTAGCGGTCTTCACTTTTAAATTTAAACAAGCAAGTTCAGCTTTTAAAAATGTTTTATAATCTATGTTCATGCCATGTGGCCTGGCAGTTCCAGTGTTATAAATTATTCAAAATGTACAGACTGTAGAAACTGGAGTTGCACTTAGTACTCAAAATAAAATAGTGATCATGTTTGTGGTTTATATTCATTATTGAAACCAAACAAAAAGGGATGTGAATAGCAACTCACCTTTTGAAATGTAAATGATTTCAATTAATGAACAGTTTCTTATCCTCTGCAAGGGCCTACTCTGCTTATTATTTAATACCATTTCAATACCATGACATCCTCTACATTATTACAATGAAACACTCAACCCAGGTTCCTGCTTTGGAATCCCATGGTCGAGTAAATCACTGAATAGCAAGTTTACGTTCAAAACAGGAATTGTAAAAATCTTTTCTTTGAAAAATTTAAATGTTCCCACATTAAACTCAGTGTTGCAAAAGATTAGATTTTTAATCTTGTTCAATATGTTTGATGCAACATGCCAAAGAGTCATAGATCCATCCAGAATGGAAACAGACCCTTCGGATTAACTTATCCATGTCAACCAAGTTACTCAAACTAAAATATTCCCATCCACTTGCATTTAGCCCATTTCTCTCTAAACCTAAAGAAGGGTCTAGGCCCGAATTGTCAGCCTTCCTGCTCCTCTGATGCTGCTGTGTTCATCCAGCTCTACACCTTGTTATCTCCCTCTAAACCTTTCCTATTCATGTCCAAATGTCTTTTAAATGTTGTAAGTGTAACTGCATTTACCACTGCCCCTAGCTTCATTTCACATACAAACCACCCTCTTTTTGAAAAAATTGCCCCTCAGGTCCCTTTTAAATCTTTCTCCTCCCACCTTAAAATTATGCTCCCAAGTTTTAAACTTCCCCACCCTAGGGAAATGACCTTTGCTATTCACCTTATCTATGCACCTCATGATTTTACAGAACCCCAATGAGCTCACCCGTCAACCTCCAACACTCTAGTGAAAAAAAGTCCCAGACTATCCCCAGGAATGGCAGAACCCTTAGGAGTATGATATGAGAGGGCATGCAGGTCTACCGATCACTGAAGGTGGCAGAGCAGGTAGATAAGGTAGTAAAAAGGCCTATGGCATGCTTGCCTTCATTTGAAGGGGCATTGAGTATAAAGATAGACAAGTAATGCTGCAGCTTTAGTTAGACCACATTTGGAATATTGTGTACAATTCTGGTCACCACACTACCAAAAGAATGTGGATGTTTTGGAGAGAGTACTGAAGAATTTTAACAGGATGTTGCTTGGCATGGTGGTTTAAGCTATGAAGAAAGGTTGACTAGACTGTGTTTGTTTTCACTGGAAGGTAGGAGGTTGAGGGCAACTGATAGAAGTTTATAAGATCGTGAATGGCATGGATAGAGTGGAAAGTATGAGATTTTTTCATAGGTGCTCAATTAGTAGGGGTCATGGGTTCAAGGCGCAAGGGGAAAGTTGAAATGAGATGAGCAAGGCAGGTTTTCACACAATACGTGGTGAGTGCCTGGGACGTGCTACCGGAGTAGGTGGTGGAAGCAGACACAATAGCAACATTCGAGAAGCACCTGGGCAGATACATGAATAGGAAGGGAACAGAGTGATATGGATCCTGCAAGTGAAGACAGTTTTTGTATGGAAGGACAAAATGTGTTGATGCAGGCTTGGAGGGCCAAAGGGCCTGTTCCAGTGCTGTATTGTTCTTTGATCTATCCAGTATCACCTTATAACTCAAACTCTCCAGTTCCTTGTAAATCTTTACTACACCTTTTCTAATTTAGTACTATCTCTCCTATTGCCGGGCAACCCAAACTGTACACAGTCTTCCAAATGTGGTGCTTACCAATGTCCTGAACAACCATAACATGATATTTCAACTCCTGCACTCAGTGCTCTGATAAATGAAGGCAAACGTGTCAAACGCCTCTTTCACCACTCTGTCTACCTGTGACACCACTTTCAAGGAATTAAGTACTTGAACTCCTAGGTCTCTCTATTTTTCTCCCCTTTATTCATTAATGGCATGAGGGCATTTCTGGCCAGGCAGAATTTATTGCCCATCCCTTTGTGAGGGGTAGGTCATGCCTTACAAACCTTATCGAGTTTCTTGAGGATGTGACTAGAAAGGTTGATGAGGGTCAAGCTGTGGATGTGGTGTATATGGACTTCAGTAAGGCATTTGATAAGGTTCCCCATGGTAGGCTCATTCAGAAGGTCAGGAGGAATGGGATGCAGGGGAACTTAGCTGCTTGGATACAGAATTGGCTGGCCAACAGAAGACAGCGAGTGGTAGTAGAAGGAAAATATTCTGCCTGGAAGTCAGTGGTGAGTGGAGTTCCACAGGGCTCTGTCCTTGGGCCTCTACTGTTTGTAATTTTTATTAATGACTTGGACGAGGGAATTGAAGGATGGGTCAGCAAGTTTGCAGACGACACAAAGGTCGGAGGTGTCGTTGACAGTGTAGAGGGCTGTTGTAGGCTGCAGCGGGACATTGACAGGATGCAGAGATGGGCTGAGAGGTGGCAGATGGAGTTCAACCTGGATAAATGCGAGGTGATGCATTTTGGAAGGTCGAATTTGAAAGCTGAGTACAGGATTAAGGATAGGATTCTTGGCAGCGTGGAGGAACAGAGGGATCTTGGTGTGCAGATACATAGATCCCTTAAAATGGCCACCCAAGTGGACAGGGTTGTTAAGAAAGCATATGGTGTTTTGGCTTTCATTAACAGGGGGATTGAGTTTAAGAGTCGTGAGATCTTGTTGCAGCTCTATAAAACTTTGGTTAGATGGCACTTGGAATACTGCGTCCAGTTCTGGGCGCCCTATTATAGGAAAGATGTGGATGCTTTGGAGAGGGTTCAGAGGAGGTTTACCAGGATGCTGCCTGGACTGGAGGGCTTATCTTATGAAGAGAGGTTGACTGAGCTCGGTCTCTTTTCATTGGAGAAAAGGAGGAGGAGAGGGGACCTAATTGAGGTATACAAGATAATGAGAGGCATAGATAGAGTTGATAGCCAGAGACTATTTCCCAGGGCAGAAATGGCTAGCACGAGGGGTCATAGTTTTAAGCTGGTTGGTGGAAAGTATAGAGGGGATGTCAGAGGCAGGTTCTTTACGCAGAGAGTTGTGAGAGCATGGAATGCGTTGCCAGCAGCAGTTGTGGAAGCAAGGTCATTGGGGTCATTTAAGAGACTGCTGGACATGTATATGGTCACAGAAATTTGAGGGTGCATACATGAGGATCAATGGTCGGCACAACATTGTGGGCTGAAGGGCCTGTTCTGTGCTGTACTGTTCTATGTTCTATGTTCTATGTTCTATGTTCTATGTTCTCTATGTTCTATGTTCTAAATGCCCAGAGGGCAGTTGCGAGTCAACTACATTGCTGTGGGTCTGGAGTCACATGAAGGCCAGACCAAGCAAGTATGGCAGTTTCCTTCCATAAAGGACATTAGTGAACCAGATGGGTTTTTCTGACAATCATAGAACATAGAACATTACAGCACAGTACAGGCCCTTCGGCCCTCGATGTTATGCTGACCTGTCATACCGGTCTCAAGCCCATCTAACCTACACTATTCCATGTACGTCCAAGATAATAAAATGTGAGGCTGGATGAACACAGCAGGCCAAGCAGCATCTCAGGAGCACAAAAGCTGACGTTTCGGGCCTAGACCCTTCAACAGAGAGGGGGATGGGGAGAGGGAGCTGGAATAAATAGGGAGAGAGGGGCAGGCGGACCGAAGATGGAGAGTAAAGAAGATAGGTGGAGAGAGTATAGGTGGGGAGATAGGGAGAGGATAGGTCAGTCCAGGGAAGACGGACAGGTCAAGGAGGTGGGATGAGGTTAGTAGGTAGCTGGGGGTGCGGCTTGGTGTGGGAGGAAGGGATGGGTGAGAGGAAGAACCGGTTAGGGAGGCAGAGACAGGTTGGACTGGTTTTGGGATGCAGTGGGTGGGGGAGAAGAGCTGGGCTGGTTGTGTGGTGCAGTGGGGGGAGGGGACGAACTAGGCTGGTTTAGTGATGCAGTAGGGGAAGGGGAGATTTTGAAACTGGTGAAGTCCACATTGATACCATTGGGCTGCAGGGTTCCCAAGCGGAATATGAGTTGCTGTTCCTGCAACCTTCGGGTGGCATCATTGTGGCAGTGCAGGAGGCCCATGATGGACATGTCATCTAGAGAATGGGAGGGGGAGTGGAAATGGTTTGCGACTGGGAGGTGCAGTTGTTTGTTGCGAACTGAGCGGAGGTGTTCTGCAAAGCGGTCTCCAAGCCTCCGCTTGGTTTCCCCAATGTAGAGGAAGCCGCACCGGGTACAATGGATGCAACCTTCAGTTCACCTGGGCCATTTCCAGCACATCCCTCACCTTACTGGACCTCTCAGTCTCCATCTCAGGCAACCAGCTTGTAACTGATGTCCATTTCAAGCCCACCGACTCCCACAGCTACCTAGAATACACCTCCTCCCACCCACCCTCCTGCAAAAATTCCATCCCCTATTCCCAATTCCTCCGCCTCCGCCGCATCTGCTCCCACGATAATACATTCCACTCGCGCACATCCCAAATGTCCAAGTTCTTTAAGGACCGCAACTTTCCCCCCACAGTGATCAAGAATGCCCTTGACCGCGTCTCCCGTATTTCCCGCAACACATCCCTCACACCCCGCCCCCGCCACAACCACCCTAAGAGGATCCCCCTCGTTCTCACACACCACCCCACCAACCTCCGGATACAACGCATCATCCTCCGACACTTCCGCCATTTACAATCCGACCCCACCACCCAAGACATTTTTCCATCCCCTCCCCTGTCTGCTTTCCGGAGAGACCACTCTCTCCGTGACTCCCTTGTTCGCTCCACACTGCCCTCCAACCCCACCACAACCGGCACCTTCCCCTGCAACCGCAGGAAATGCTACACTTGCCCCCACACCTCCTCCCTCACCCCCATCCCAGGCCCCAAGATGACTTTCCATATTAAGCAGAGGTTCACCTGCACATCTGCCAATGTGGTATACTGCATCCATTGTACCCGGTGCGGCTTCCTCTACATTGGGGAAACCAAGCGGAGGGTTGGAGACCGCTTTGCAGAACACCTCCGCTCAGTTCGCAACAAACAACTGCACCTCCCAGTCGCAAACCATTTCCACTCCCCCTCCCATTCTCTAGATGACATGTCTATCATGGGCCTCCTGCACTGCCACAATGATGCCACCCGAAGGTTGCAGGAACAGCAACTCATATTCCGCCTGGGAACCCTGCAGCTATATGGTATCAATGTGGACTTCACCAGTTTCAAAATCTCCCCTTCCCCTACTGCATCCCTAAACCAGCCTAGTTCGTCCCCTCCCCCCACTGCACCACACAACCAGCCCAGCTCTTCTCCCCCACCCACTGCATCCCAAAACCAGTCCAACCTGTCTCTGCCTCCCTAACCGGTTCTTCCTCTCACCCATCCCTTCCTCCCACACCAAGCCGCACCCCCAGCTACCTACTAACCTCAT
Organism: Stegostoma tigrinum; assembly: GCF_030684315.1. NCBI lineage: Eukaryota > Metazoa > Chordata > Chondrichthyes > Orectolobiformes > Stegostomatidae > Stegostoma > Stegostoma tigrinum. The sequence goes on from NC_081364.1 coordinate 419,087, forward strand.
CCCACCTCCTTGACCTGTCCGTCTTCCCTGGACTGACCTAACCCCTCCCTACCTCCCCACCTATACTCTCTCCACCTATCTTTTTTACTCTCCATCTTCGGTCCGCCTGCCCCTCTCTCCCTATTTATTCCAGCTCCCTCTCCCCATCCCCCTCTCTGATGTAGGGTCTAGGCCCGAAACGTCAGTTTTTGTGCTCCTGAGATGCTGCTTGGCCTGCTGTGTTCATCCAGCCTCACATTTTATTATCTTGGAATTCTCCAGCATCTGCAGTTCCCATTATCTCTTATCCATGTACGTCCATATGCTTATCCAATGACGACTTAAATGTACCTAAAGTTGGCGAATCTACTACGGTTGCAAGCAAAGTGTTCCATCCCTTACTACTCTCTGAGTAAAGAAACTACCTCTGACATCTGTCCTATATCTTTCACCCCTCAATTTAAAGCCATGCCCCCTCGTGCTTGCCGTCACCATCCTAGGAAAAGGGCTCTCCCTATTCACCCTATCTAACCCTCTGATTATTTTATATGTTTCAATTAAGTCATCTCTCAACCTTCTTCTCTCTAATGAAAACAGCCTCAAGTCCCTCAGCCTTTCCTCGTAAGACCTTCCCTCCATACCAGGCAACATCCTAGTAAATCTCCTCTGCACCCTTTCCAAAGCTTCCACATCCTTCTTATAATGCGGTGACCAGAACTATACACAATACTCCAAGTGCGGGTGCACCAGAGTTTTGTACAGCTTCACCATAACCTCTTGGTTCCGGAACTCGATCCCTCTATTAATAAAAGCTAAAAACACTGTATACCTTCTTAACAGCCCTGTCAACCTGGGTGGCAACTTTCAAGGATCTGTGTACATGGACACCGAGATCTCTCTGCTTACCTACACTACCAAGAATCTTACCATTAGCCCTGTACTTTGCCTTCCGGTTATTCCTACCAAAGTGCATCACCTCACACTTGTCTGCATTAAACTCCATTTGCCACCTCTCAGCCCAGCTCTGCAGTTTATCTATGTCTCTCTGCAACCTACAGCATCCTTCGTCACTATCCACAACTCCACCGATCTTAGTGTCATCTGCAAATTTACTAACCCATCCTTCTACGCCCTCATCCAGGTCATTTATAAAAATGACAAACAGCAGTGGACCCAACACCGACCCTTGCGGTGCACCACTAGTAAGTGGTCTCCAGGATGAACATTTCCCATCAACTACCACCCTCTGTCTTCTTTCAGCAAGCCAATTTCCGATCCAAACTGCTTTATCTCCCACAATTCCATTCCTCCGCATTTTGTACAATGACCTATTGTGGGGAACCTTATCGAACGCCTTGCTGAAATCTATATACACCACATCAACCGGTTTACTCTCACCTATCTGTTTGGTCACCTTCTCAAAGAACTCAATAAGGTTTGTGAGGTACAATCTTCCCTTCACAAAACTGTGCTGACTATCCCTAATCAACATATTCTTTTCTAGATGATTATAAATCCTATCCCTTATAACTTTTTCCAACACTTTACCAACAACTGAGGTAAGGTTCACTGGTCTATAATTACCAGGGTTGTCTGTACTCCCCTTCTTGAACAGGGGAATCACATTTGCTATCCTCCAGTCATCTGGCATTATTCCTCTAGACAATGACGAGTTAAAGATCAATGCCAAAGTCTCGGCAATCTCCTCCCTGGCTTCCCAGAGGATCCTAGGATAAATCCCATCTGGCCCAGGGGACTTATCTATCTTCACCCTCTGTAGGATTTCTAATACCTCTTCCTTGTGAACCTCAATCCCACCTAGTCTAGTAGCCTGTATCTCGGTATTCTCCTTGACAACATTTTCGTTTTCTAGAGTGAATACTGTTGAAAAATATTCATTTAGTGCTTCCCCTATCTCATCTGACTCAACACACAACTTACCACAATGGATTCGTGGTCATCATTAGACTCTTAATTCCAGATATTAATTGAATTCAAATTCCACCATCTTCCGCAGCAGGATTCGAACGTATGTCTCCAGAACATTATTTGGTTCTCTGGATTAACAGTCCAGCAGTAATACCACAAGGCCATCACCTCTCCCTTGTCCTTATGACAGGAGACCCCAGGGTCCTACCATCAACTATCTAAGTCCCGCACTTGTTTGTTTTATTAAAATGCAACACCCCACATTTATCCAAATTCAATTCCATTTGCCACTTCTTGCTCCACTGGCCCAGTTGATCAAGATCTCTTTGTAATCTTAGATAACCTTCTTCACTATCTACATTTACCACTAATTTTGGTGTCATCTGCAAACTTACTGCTCCTATATTCTCATCCAAATCATTTACATAAATTACATAAACCAGTGGACTCAACAGTGATCCCTGCTGAACACCGCTGGTCTCATGCCTCCTGTCCAAAAAAACAACCCTCAACCACTACCCTCTGTCTCTTACTGCAAAACCAATTTTGTATCCAACTGGCAAGCTCTCCCTGGACCCCATGTGATCTAATTTTACTAACCAGCATACCATGTGGAACCTTGTCAAAGGTCTTGCTAAAGTTCTTGTAGACATTCTCTACTGTTCTTCCCTCATCAATCTTCTTGATCACATCTTCAAAAAACTCGATTAAGTTTGTAAGACACAATTTCCCACACGCAAAGTCACACTGACTATCACTAATCAGTCCTTGCCTTTCCAAATGCAGGTACATCAAACATAGAACAATACAGCACAGTGCAGACCCTTCTGCCCATGATGTTGTGCCAAACTTTTACCCTAATTATTTTACCTAATAAGGTCTATCTAACCTCCACCTCTACCTTATACTATCATCCATATGCCTATCTAATAGCCGCTTAAATGCCCCTAATGAGGCTGACGCCACTACCCTCACTGGCAATGCATTCCACGCCCTGATCACTTTCTGAGTAAAGAACCTGCTTCTGACATCTTCCCGATATCTACCTCCACTCACTTTAAAACTATGTTCCCTTCTAATAGCTACCTCCACTCTAGGAAGAAGCCTCTGGCTGCCTACTCTAGCCATACCTCTGATCATTTTGTACACTTCTATCATGTCGCCTCTCATCCTTTGTTGTTCTAAAGGGAAAAGCCCTGACTCTCTCAACCTTTCCTCATAAGACCTTGCCTCCATTCCAGGCAACATCCTGGTAAATCTCCTCTGCACATTTTCCAACGCTTCCACATCTTTCCTATAATGAGACGACCAGAACTGGACAGATGTGGCCGAACCAAGCTTTTGTAATACTGGAGCATAACTTCATGGCTCTTGAACTCAATCCCTCTATTAATGAAAGCTAACACACCGTACACCTTCTTAACAACTCTATCCACCTGGGTGACAGTTTTCAGGGAACTGTGGACATGAACCCCAAGATCCCTCTGCTCCTCCACACTGCCAAGAATCTTTCCGTTAACCCTGTATTCTGCTTTCAAGTTTGTCCTTCCAAAACGAATCACCTCACACTTTTCAAGGTTAAACTCCATCTGCCACTTCTCAGCCCAGCTCTGCATCCTATCAATGTCCCTTTGTAACCTATCCTATCAATGTTCCTCTGTAACCTAATTCTTGTTCCTTAGAACCCCCTCCAACAATTTACCCACCTCTGACGTCAGATTCACCAGTTTATAATTCCCAGACTTCTCATTGCAGCCTTTCTTAAGTAAAGGTATAACATTAGCTGCCCTCCAGTCTTCCAGCATCTACCGTGTAGCTGTAGATGATACAAACTTAACAAACCCAAAATAAACATGGAACAGAATAAATACAGGAAAAGTCAAGACAGAGAGAGAGAATAGACCAGGAAAGGGAGAGGACAGAGAGAGGATGTTTGCTCAGTGATGCCCCTGGTGAATCTTACAATCTTATAAATTTACTTTGCTCCTGTATCCAAACACCTGCCATCAACAATCCTCATGCCCACTTTAATGAACATAGCCAGTAATAAACTATCTACTGCAAATATACAGGCTTCTTACATGTACATTGGGAACTTAATGAGCCTGTTGCTGGCCGAGAAATAGATACTGTGTTGTTTTTATCTCAGTTCTTGACTCTTACCAATCACTAAATTTTAACTCTGAGAAATTTTCCATTCTGACTCTGTGTTCACTTCATTAGTAGCTCACCCCATGCTCATCTCAGGTTCTGAATATCACAATGTAATGGATCAGGATTGGACCATTCTAATCTGCTTCACCATTCAATAAGATTAAGGATGACTTCTTGCTTTAAGACCATTTGGCCATATTCTTCAATCCCCTTATTGTAGAAAATCATTCAATCTATCTATCTCAGTCTTGAGTATATTTAACAACAGAGTATCCACAGGCCTCTGGGCTAGAAAATTCCAAAGGTTCACAAACAGCTGAGTGAAGAGAATATCTCCTCCTGTATGTAGGTGAGGAGTATTAACTGGACTTTCACATGCATTCTGAGAATAGAGTCATACATACGGCCCAGAAACAGGCCGTTCAGTCCAACCAGTCCATGCCAATCATTTTTGGGTTAAAAGTGTCTAAATCCAAATGAATACAGAAGTGTTTAAATATTGGCTTCAGTTCTATGCTTCATCAACTGGGTTTCTGGTGAAAAATATCCCTGGCCATTTATTGGATTATTGTTGTTAACTCAAGACTCTCCAGCCACAGGAAACAATCTCTCAACATCAAACCTGTCCTCACAGAATTTTATATGGCAGAATGAGATTGTAACTGTAATAAGTTTCCTCTAAAGGCCATAAAAGGATTCTTAAATGAAAAATAATAGTTGTCAGTCCACAATTTGCTTGGGCAAGCAACAATCATTGTCTTCCAATAGTCAGACTTGAATCTACACATTTAACATTCCCATTATTTTGGCAACAAGTTATGGACAATAAGATGTCCAGAAAGACCGATAAAATTAAAAGACAGCAGCCAGAGAAGTAAAGAAATTGATCAAATAGGAAGTATATTACAACTATTAATGAGCAAGGGACAAGCTGGTGATATTCCAACACAAGGGATAAGTAAAGACTATTTGAGTGCTACTATGATCCCAGCTGATGTAATTACTGGACAAATCCAATCCAGGCAGGAGCCTAGTTTGATAGGTCATATTTTTATTTGTTTTAGATCATAGAATCCCTACAGTATGGAAACAGGCCATTTGGCCCCACAAGCCCACACCACCCCCTGAAGACCATCCCACCCAGACTCATTCCCCTACCCCTTGTATTTCCCACATCTAACCCACCTAATCGAAACATCCCTGAATACTACAGGCAATTTAGTATGGCCAATCCACCTAGCCTGCACATCTTTGGACTGTAGGAGGAAACCGGAACACCCGGAGGAAACCCATGCAGACATGGGGAGAACACGCAAACTCCACAAAGACAGTCGACCAAGGTTAGAATCGAATGCGGGTCCCTGGCGCTATGAGACAGCAGTGCTAACCACTGAGCTGCCTCTTTTTTTAATTGAAATAAAATTCCACCATCTGCTGTCATGAGATTTGAACCCAAGTTCCCCGAACATTAGCTCATTCTCAGGATTCATAGCCTATGGATAATACCACTAGGCCATCACTTTTCTTCTAATACGATTGGAGCCGCCCTGGGGGGAGTTGAACCCCAGCCTCCCCATGTGACCGGCAGGGATACTAACCACTATACCACAGAGCGTTGGTTTTAACAAAGTGGTTTCTCACTACAAAATGATGCATATGTTGCTTTAACAACAAACTGGAAGTTTATTACAAAAGGAACATGTCAGACCTAGTAGTAACCTGCACAGCTAACTGCCTCTGCTTTTTGACTTCAAGTATCTCTGGATATTCAGTTGGTTTAGGAACACAGTGAAATTCATAGCCCACCTTGGAGAAATCTGTGTGGGAGAGATCACAGCCAGGGAGCAGTTAAGTGGCTAGTTGTAAAGTGTAATCTGACTGTTTTTTTGTAAATTTACAATAATGAGTAGAATGGGTTCTTTTTGATTATATGTTTTCATTGACATCTGTCCCTTGATTAAATTGTAAAAATATGAAAAAATATAGGTATTAAACCAGCCTGGAGCAATGGTTTTAGATCAGTAAGACTGGACTATTTTCTGGGTCTGTAGATTGTTAAGGTGCAAAGATGGCCCTTAGTAGAGTGTTGTGCTCTCCCTGTTGGATGTGGGAGATTACAGAGAGTTTCCATGTTATGATGATTATAGTTACAGGAAGTCTGCTACGATGCGAACCCTTTCAGATCGCATGGATCAGTTGGAGCAGCAGTTAGAAGCAATGAGGAATTTACAGGAGCGGTAGGTGTGATGGATGGCAGTTGCAGGGAGGGAGATAATCCACAGATACAGTCAGGTAGATAGGTGACCTCCAGGAAAGGTCGGAGAGGGAGGCAGGACATGCAGGAGTCTCCTGTGGCTATCCCCATTTCAAACACATCGGCTGTTTTGGAAAATGTAGGGGGTAATGTACTCTCAGGGAAATGGAGACAGTGCAGAATATTCTCAAAGGGGAGAGGGACTAACAGGAGGTCACTGTACGCATTGAAACTAACAACATTGGAAGAGAAAAGGACAAAATTCTGAGGAGAAAATATAGGAAGTTGCACAGGAATTTAAAAAGTAGATCCTTGAGGGTAGTAACACTGGATCACTCGCAGTGCCATGAGATAGTAATGGTAGGAATAGGACGACACAGCAGATGAACGTGTGGCTGAGGACTGGTGCAGGAAGAAGATCATTGGAATCTCTTCAGGGGTGGAAGTGACCTATATAAGGAGGACAGATTGCACCTGAATTGGAAGGGGAATAGTATACTGGTGGAAAGATTTGCTCGAGCTGCTCGGGAGGATATGCTCGTAAACAAAGCTATTCACTGTACTTCGGTACATGTGATAATAAATCAATCAATCAATCAAGGGGGACTGGTGGGACCCAGGGAGGTCATGAGGGAAGAGATCAGTCTGAAATTGGTACAGTTGATAAAAGGAGTAAGTCAAATAATCAGGGCAGGCAGAAACAAAGCAGAGAACAGAGGTAGGACTTATAAATTAAACTGCATATATTTCAACACAAGAGACCTAACAGGTAGGGGCATGGTTGGAAACATGGGACTGGGATATTATAGCAATCACTGAGATGTGGCTCAGGGATGGACAGGACTGGCAGCTTTAACACAGTGATGGGAAAAGATAGACCGAATCTAAAAGGTAAAGTTCTAAATTGGAGCAAGTCCAGTTTGATGGTATTAAAAAAGAACTTTCACAAGTTGATTGGGGGTGGATGTCCGCAGGTAAAGGGATGGCTGGAAACTGGGAAGCCATCGAAAATGAAATAATGCAAGTCCAGAGACAGTATGTTTGAAGGGAAAAGCTGGTAGGTGTAGGGGATGCTGGATGCTTAGAGAAATTTAGGTTTTGGTCAAGAAAAAGAGGCAGCAGGGATTGAGTGAATCCTTTGAAGAGCACAAAGGCAGTAGGAATATACTGAAGAGGCAAATCATGAGGGCAAAAAGGAGACAAGAGACAACTTTGGCAAATAGGGTTAAGGATTCCAAAGGGATTTTACAAACACATTAAGGACAAAACGGTAATTAGGGAGACAATATGGCCCCTTAATGATCAGCAAGGCTGCCTATGTGTGGAGCCAAAGGAGGTGGGCAGATGCTAAATGAGTATTTTGCATCAGTGTTTACTGTGGAGAAGGATATGGAAGACAGAAGACGTGTGGCAAAAAATAGCAATATCTTGAAAAAATTTCCATATTATAGAGGAGGAGGTGCTGGATGTCTTAAAATACATAAAGGTGGATAAATCCCTGGGACCTGATCGGGTGTAGCCTAGAACTCTGTGGGAAGCTAGAAAAGTGATTGCTAGACCCCTTGCTAAGATACTTATATCGTTGATAGCCACAGGTGAGATGCTGGAACAGTGGAGGTTGGCTAATGTGGTATAATATTAAAGAAAGGTAGTAAGGAAAAGCCGGGGAACTATAGACCAGTGAGCCTGACATCAGTGATAGGCAAGTTGTTGGAACGAATCCTGAGATTCAGGATTTACATGCATTTGGAAAGGCAAGGACTGATTCGGGATAGTCAACATGGCTTTGTGTATGTGAAATTGTGACTCACTAATTTGTTTGAGTTTTTGAGGAAGTAATGAAGAGGATTAATGAAGACAGAGTGGTGTACGTGACCTGTATGGATTTCAGTAAGGTATTCAACAAGGATCCTCTTATAGACTGGTTTGCAAGGTTGGATCACACAGAATAGAGAGATAACTAGCTATTTGGATACAGAGCTTGCTCAAAGGTAGAAGACAGAGTTTGTTGGTGGAGGGTTGCTTTTCAGACTGGAGGCCTGTGACCAGTGGTGTGCCACAAGGATCGGTGCTGGGCCCACTGCTTTTTCTCATGTATATAAATGGTTTGGATGTGAACATAGGAGGTAAGGTTAATTAGTTTGCAGACTACACCAAAATTAGAAGTATAGTGGACAGCAAAAAGTTACCGTAGAGTGCAATGGGATATTTGTCAGATGGGCCAATGGGTCGAGGAGTGACAGGTGGAGTTTATTTTAGATAAATGTGAGGTTCTGCATTTTGGAAAGGCAAATCACTTATACACTTAATGGTAAGGCCCTGGGAGGCGTTGCTGAACAAAGAGACTTTGAAGTGCAGGTTCATTGTTCCTCGAAAGTGGAGTTGCAGACAGACAGGATAGTGATGAAGGCGTTTGGTACGCTTGCCTTTATTGGTCAGTGCATTGAGTATAGGACTTGAAAGGTCAACCCTTGCAGCTGTACAGGACACTGTTGACGCCACTATTAGAATATTGCATGCAATTCTGGTCTCTCTACTATAGGAAGGATGTTGTGAAATTTGAAAGGGTTCGGAAAATATTTGCAAGGATTTTTCCAGAATTGAAAGGTTTGAGCTATAGGGTGAAGCTGAATGGACTGGGGCTAATTTTCCTGGAACACTGGAGGCTAAGGGATGACTTTATAGAGGTTTATAAAATCCTGAGGGCCATGGATAGGGTAAATAGACACGTTATCTTCCCCAGGCTGGGGGTCTCCAAAACTAGAGGGCACAGGTTTAAGAGGAGAGGGGAAAAATTTAAAAGGGACTTAACAGAGGGAGGTACGTGTATGGAATGAGTTGCCAGAGGAAGTGTAGAGGCTGGTACAATTACAACATTTAAAAGGCATCTGGATGGCTTTATGATTAGGAAGGGTTTGGAAGGATATGGGCCAAATGCTGGAAAGAGGACTGGATTTATTTAGGATATCTGGTTGTCATGGGTGAGTTTTACCAAAGGGTCTGTTTCTGTGCTATACATCTCTATGACTCTAAAGTAGAATAATCTAAACTATCTACTCGTAACACAAATTCAAGAATCTTAAACACACAGTAAACATTTAACTTGACTAATCCCAAAACATTCCTTTGTAAATTGAAAAGAAATAAAACAGCTTTTGTGTAATATTTAAAACACTACTTTTGCTAGAGCACACAAAACACCACTCATTTAATCCTCACGTCAGAATCCTTGGATCAAGCAGCTTGTAACTTCAGCTTTTAAACTGAAGATAGTTTCTTCCTGGCATTATCATACAATCCCTACAGTATGGAGACAAGTCCACACCAATCCACACATTCCTGAACATATCAGGCCAATCCACCTAACCTGCCCATCTTTGGACTTTGGGAGGAAACCCATGCAGATGCAGGGAGAACATGTAAACTCCACACAGACAGTTGCCCAAGAGTGGAATTGAACCCAGGTCCCTGACACTGTGAGGTTGGAGTGCTAGTCACTGAGCCACTGTGCCACCCCATATGTTTGAGTTTCAGATATACCCAGCTTAAGGAACCACTTGCAAGTTTTATCTGGTCTGGAACTAAAACTCGGTCTTTACTCTAAGGACTTAATGCCCTATGTACCCTTCTCTTTTCAGGAGCAGTGCTTTGTACAGCCATCCTTTTCCAAAGGCTTCACAGGACTAACCACTATCCAAAGTCAAAGGGAAATTATAATTTTCTCTCCCTCAGCTATGAGTGTTAGGATTAAGCTTTAAAAACATTGAAATTCTGTAACAAACTTTGATGCCTTATTATTTACCAGGATGGATACACGGACAATCTAAAATAAACAAAAGTCCATTAGTGTGCAAAACCCTACAACCCTTACTCTACATCCAGGCTTCAAAATGTGTTTTTAAAAGAAGTCACTATGATTACAGAAATATTTCCATGTTAATTATTAATTTCATACACACCTAAAAACCCACCATTTAGTAGCTCCAGACTTGAAAGCCCAGCTTAAAACAGCCAAACCTAAACATGATACATTTCAATCCAACAGATTATACCATAAAACGAAAACAGAATAATGCAAAATAGTTACTTATAAAGCAAATGTAAAGCTTTTTAAACATACAGTAAATGTACAATCCCCTTCATCCCAAAACATTCCTTTCTAAATTGAAAAGAAACAGATTTTGTAAAGTACCCAAAATGAAACACCTGGGAAAATTATCCAAAAGCACACTTTGTACAGGTCCAATTGTGACCAGTGCACAGTCCTTGTGGAGATAAATTTTCATCTTCGCATTGAGGATACTCTCCATCATGTTGAGTTTCACTATCATCATATTAAATGGGATAGATTTCAAATAGAGTTCCAACTCAAGAATGACACTCTGTGGGTTTCAACAGCAACAGATAGTGCTGGAGTACCAATCTGCAACTTCATGTCCCTCACTCAACTGTTAATGATGTGGAAGTACCGGTGTTGGACTGGGGTGGACAATAGAACATAGAACACAAAACAATACAGTGCAGAACAGGCCCTTCAGCCCTCGATGTCATGCCAACCTGTGAACTAATCTAAGCCCCTCCCCCTACACTATCCCATCATTATCCATATGCTTACCCAAGGACTGTTTAAATGCCTCTAATGTGGCTGAGTTAACTACATTGGCAGGCAGGGCATTCCACACCCTTACCACTCTCTGAGTAAAGAACCTGCCTCTGACATCTGTCTTAAATCTATCACCCCTCAATTTGTAGCTATGCCTCCTTGTACAAGCTGAAGTAATCATTCTCGGAAAAAGACTCTCACTGTCCACCCTATCTAATCCTCTGATCATCTTGCATGTCTCTATTAAATCCCCTCTTAGCCTCCTTCTCTCCAATGAGAGCAGACACAAGTCCCTCAGCCTTTCTTCATAAGACCTTCACTCCAGACCAGGCAACATCCTGGTAAATCTCCTCTGCACCTTTTCCAATGCTTCCACATCCTTCCTGTAATGGGGTGACCAGAACTGCACGCAATATTCCAAATGAGGCTGCACTAGTGTTTTGTACAGTTGCAGCATGACATAACGGCTCCTGAACTCAATCCCTCTACCAATAAAACCTAACACACCGTAAGCCTTCTTTACAGCACTATCAACCTGGGTAGCAACTTTCAAGGATCTATGTACATGGACACCCAGATCCCTCTGCACATCTATACTACCAAGAATCTTTCCATTGACCCGGTATTCTGCCTTCCTATTATTCCTCCCAAAGTGAATCACCTCACATTTATCCATATTAAACTCCGTTTGCCACCTTTCAGCCCAATTCTGCAGTTTATCCAAGTGTCCCTGCAACCTACAACATTCTTCCACTCTGTCCACCACTCCACCGACTTTAGTGTCATCTGCAAACTTACTAACCCATCCACCTATGCCTGTGTCCAAGTCATTTATAAAAATGACAAACAGCATGGTCTCAAAACAGATCCTTGAGGCACACCACTAGTGACCTGACTCCAGGCTGAATATTTTCCATCAACCACCACTCGTTGCCTTCTTACAGAAAGCCAGTTTCTAATCAAACTGCTATATCTCCCTCAATCCCATGCCTCCGTATTTTCTCCAATAATCCACCATGTGGAACCTTATCAAAGGCTTTACTGAAGTCCATGTACACCACAACAACTGCCCGACCCTCATCCACATGCTTGGTCACCTTCTCAAAAAACTCAATGAGGTTAGTGAGACACGACCTGCCCTTGACAAATCCATGTTGACCATCTCCAATCAAATTATTGGTTGCTAGATGATTATAAATCCTATCTCTTATAATCCTTTTCCTACTTCAAAACTTTTCCTACAACAGACGTAAGGCTCACAGATCTATAATTACCTGGGTCATCCCTACTGCCCTTCTTGAACAAGGGCACAACATTTGCAATCCTCCAGAGATAATGGGAACTGCAGATGCTGGAGAATCCAAGGCAACAAAGTGTGATGTTGGATGAACACAGCAGGCCAAGCAGCATCTCAGGAGCACATCAGAGAGGGTCTAGGCCCGAAACATCAGCTTTTGTGCTCCTGGTTTGCAATCCTCCAGTCCTCTGGTACTAAACCTGTAGGCAATGAGGACTCAAAGAAACAAAGAAACCTGCAGCACAGGAACAGGCTCTTCGGCCCTCCAAGCCTGCGCCGATCAAGATCCTCTGTCTAGCCTGTCATCTATTTTCTAACCATCTGTGTCCATTTGCTCCCTGCCCATCCATGTACCTGTCCAAATATATCTTAAAAGACATTAACGTGTCTGTGTCTACCACCTCCGCTGGCAACGCGTTCCAGGCGCACACCACCCTCTGTGTCAAGAACTTTCCATGCATATCTCCCTTAAACTTTCCTCCTCTCACGTTGAACTCATGACCCCTAGTAATTGAGTCCCCCACTCTGGAAAAAAGCTTTTTGCTATCCACCCTGTCTATACCCCTCATGATAAGACCAAGGCCAAAGGCTCCGCTGACTCCTCCCTAGCTTCCCAGACAATCCTCGGAAAAATCCCATCTGGCCCAGGGGATTTATCTACCTTCACACCTTCTAGAATTGATGACGCCTCCTCCTTACTAACCTTAATCCTTTCAATTCTAGTAGCCCTAACTCAGTCATCTCCTCTACAATATTCGCCTGTTCCTCAGTGAAAACAGATGAGAAATAATCATTTAGCACCTTTCCAATCTCCACAGTGTCCACACACAAGTTCAGGAATCACACAATGCCAGGCTATAGTCCAACAGGTTTATTTGAAATCACAAGCTTTCAGAGCCTCACTCCTTCAAGTGTTACTGAGAGAAGTGGTATCAAACACAGAATTTATAAGTAAAAAATCAAGACCACTGGTGAGGATGTATTGAACAATTGAAACCTTCTAACTGATTAAAGTTAGAAGCATCTTAGGTTTGTTTAATACATCCTCATCAGTGGTGTGGCACTTTGATATTTAACTTATAAATTCTGTGTCTAATACTAACTCTTTCACTAACACCTGAATAAAGAGGCTCTGAAAGCTTGTGTTTTCAAATAAACCTGTTGGACTATAATCTGGTGCCATGTGACTTTTGACCTAACTAACTGTTACCATCAAGCCAGGGGATCAATCTTCGTTCAATGAACAGTGCAACAGGGCATGCCAGGAGCAGCACCAGGCATACCTAAAATTTAAATAACACAGTGGGGAACTGAAGGAACACAGCAGGCCAAGCAGCATCAAAGGAGCAGAAAAGCTGACGTTTCTAGTCAGGACCTTTCTTCAAAAACTGAGGTGTCAACCTGGTGAAGCTACCAAACAGGACTACTTGCCAATAGCTTCAGCATCAAGTGATAGATAGAGCTAAGTGATCCCACAACTAAGCTCTGCAGTCTTGCTAAGTCCAGTGGTGAATAGCGGTAGACAATTAAACAACTCATTAGATGAGGAGACTCTGCAATTATCAATTATTCCCATCTTCAATGATGAATGAGCCCAGCACATCAGTGCAAAAGATAAGGCTGAAGCATTTGCAGCAATCTTCAGCCAGAAATGTCAAGTGGATGATACATATTGACCTCCTCCAGTGGTCCCAGCATTACAGATACCAGTCTTCAGCCAATTCGGTTCACTCCACTTGATAAAAAGAAATGGTTGAAGATATTGGATACTGCAAAGGCTATGGTCCCTGATAGCATTCCAACAATAACATTGAAGACTTGTGCTCCAGACCTCGATGTACCCCAAGCCAAGCCATTTCAGTAGAGAAACACCACTGGCATCTACATGACCATATGGAAAATTGCCCAGGTATGTCCTACCCATAAAAAGCAGGACAAATCCAATTCATTCAATTATCCTGCCATCAGTTTACTCTTGATCATCAGTAAAGTGATGGAAGGTGTCAGTAACAGTGCTATCAAGCAGCACCTGCTCAGCAATAACTTGCTTAGTGACGCCCAGTTTGGGTTCCACCAGGGCCATTCAGCTCCTGATGTCATTATACCTTGGTTCAAATATGGATGAAAGAGCTGAATTCCAGAGGTGAGGTGAGAGTGACAGCCCTTATCATCTGGGCTGCATTTGACCAAGTGTGGCATCAAGGAGCCCTAGCAAAACTGGAATCAATGGGTATCAGGGGCAAACTCTCCAGGGGTTGGAGTCATACCTGACACATAGGAAGATGGTCATGGTTGTGGGAGGTCAATCATCTCAGCTCCAGGACACCTCTGCAGGAATTCCTCAGGGTAGTGTCCTAGGCCCAACCATCTTCAGTTGCTTTATCAATGACCTTCCCTCCATCATAAGGTCAGAAGGTGGAATGTACACCAATGATTACACAATGTTCAGCACTATTCATGACTCCTCTAGTGCTGAAGCAATCAATGTTCAAAGCATGACACCTTTTTTTGGATGAAGGAGCTCACTTGATTGGAACCACCTCCAGAAATATGCACACTCCAATGCCCATAGCAGCAGTGTGTACCATCTACAGGTTGTGCAGCAAAATTTGTCAAGGCTTCTTAGATAGTATCTTCCAAACCCATGACCACTTCTTCTCCAAGGAGAAGGGCAACAGATATATGGGGAAGTCATCATAGCTGTACCTGGCACCTACTAGACTTTAGTGGAAGAAAAGAACATATAAAGTTATCATTTCCTCCAATCCAACAGGGAGATTTATTCATAGATAGTAATAACTGCAGATGCTGGAAAATCTGAGATAACAAGGTGTAGAGATGGATGAACACAGCAGGCCAAGCAGCATCAGGGGAGCAGGAAGGCTGATGTTTCGGGCCTAGAGCCTTCTTCAGATGAAGGGTCTAGGCCCAAAACATCAGCTTTCCTGCTCCTCTGATGCTGCTTGGCCTGCTGTGTTCATCCAGTTCTACACCTTGTTATCAGAGAGGTTTATTCAGTTCTTCTGTGCTCTGTAAAAGCACAAGGCAAATCCCAATAAGCCCAGGAAAACTGGCTGATGACTCACTAGTATCAGTGTCTGAAATAATGGGAACTGCAGATGCTGGAGAATCCGAGATAACAAAGTGTGGAGCTAGATGAACACAGCAGGCCAAGCAGCATCTTAGGAGCACAAAAACTAAAAAAATATGGAGGGAGGAGGGTAACTTCTTCAGGTTAGGCATCTCACCTCTTAAAGGAACACTGTCTGAATAATACATACACCAACTATTATAAATACCAGCCACTCCCTGCAAGCTTCCCTCCAAGCCACTTACCATCCTGACATGGAAATATGTCACTGTTACTGGGTCAAAATTCTGGAATTCCCTCCCTAAGGGCATTGTGGCTCTACCTACAGCAGGAGTACTGCAGCAGTTCAAGAAGGCAACTCGCCCGCACCCCCCCCTCCCCTCAAGGGGCATCTAGGGATGGGCAAACATTCTCATGAGCCACTGGCCAATGTGTTTGGAGTTCTTATGAAGTGTCACCTGACTCAAAACATTAACTCTGGTTCTGTCTCTTTTCAGATGCTGCCTGAACTGATAAGTTTCTCAAGCACTTTCGGTTTTTGTTTCAGCTGATTGATGACAATGTGGAAATATATTCAGGAATGTCCCAGAAGAAATAATGAAATAATGAGAGACCTATATAGCGGCAGTTTTCATCTTGGGATCACAAACTCAGTATTTATGCTGTCTATATCAATTACCTGCAGTGTGACAGGAGGAATGACCTACTACTCCATGAGGCAAAGCTTTAGTTTGATTAGAAAGCAATCTGGATCCAATCTTTGGTAACAGTCAAAGGTCAGCTTTTCAAGTGTGCACAGAAATCAGAATACACCCAAAATAGGATCTTTAAGTTGTACAAGCCCTCTGACATTCTTAACGTCTTACGCCCATGAGCATTTACATTTTAATAGTTTCCCGGGATCTAATTTAGTTCTTTGCCTCAAAGGAATGCCAAACAGTCCCCTCAAAAAGACATTAAGAGTGCCAGATCACCTGTAACTGCCTTATTGTTGGGGTATTTCACTAAAACTCAAATTGAATGGTGATCCTGGAGTCTGTTAACTCAAAACATAACAGAGGAGTAGAGAAACGTGGTAACAAAGTGTGAAGCTGGATTAACACAGCCAGCCAAGCAGCATCTCAGGAGCACAAAAGCTGACGTTTCGGGCCTAGACCCTTCATCAGATCACCCTCTCTGATGAAGGGTCTAGGCCCGAAACGTCAGCTTTTGTGCTCCTGAGATGCTGCTTGGCCTGCTGTGTTCATCCAGCTTCACACTTTGTTATCTTGGATTCTCCAGCAATCTGCAGTTCCCATCATCAGTAGAGAAACATGGTTCTCCTAAGTAGGTGTGAACATTCTCCATTCATCTGCCGTTGTGTAGGAATGGCTTCTAACTTTGTTAGCGAGTTTTGAGAAGATTTGTAGCTCAGGTTGAGGTTCTGGATGTGAGTTTGCTCGCTGAGCTGGAAGGTTAGTTTTCAGACGTTTCGTCACCATTCTAGGTAACATCATCAGTGAGCCTCTGACGAAGCGCTGGTGTTATGTCCCACTTTCTATTTATCTGGTTAGGTTTCCTTGGGTTGGTGATGTAGTTGTACAAGTTCTAACTTTGTTTGTGAATAGATATGTAAGTTAATGGACTATAGGAGAAAAAGCCCTGGAATATATTGAGTTAGAGTCGTAGTCAAAATTACAGGATGGCACAGTGGCTCAATGTTTAGCATTGTTGCCTCACAGTGCCAGGGACTCAGGTTTGATTCCACCCTCGGGCAACTGTCTGTGTAGAGTTTGCACATTCTCCCCGTGTCTGTGTGGGTTTCCTCTGGGTACTCCAGTTTCCTCCCACAGTGCAAAGATGTGCAGGTTATGTGGAATAGCCATGCAAAATTGCCCATAGTGTTCAGGGATGTGTAAGTCTGGGTATGATGATCCAAGGATCAGTGTGACTTGTTGGGCCAAAGGGCTTGTTTCTATACAGTAGGGATTCTATGATCTTTAAGGAAAAAATACTATGTACAGTACAAAAACAGACTCTTCAGTCCAACTCATCCATGCTGACCAGATATCCTAAATTAATCTAGACCAATTTTCCAACATTTGGCCCATATCTCTCTAAACCCTTCCTGTTCATATACCCAGCCAGATGCCTTTTAAATGTTGTAATTGTATGCCCCTCCATCACTTCTTCTGGCAGCTAATTCCATATACTTCACACTCGGTGTGAAAAAGTTGCCCCTTACATCCCTCAGAAATCTTTTCTCTCTCACCTTAAACTTATGCTCTCTAGTTTTGTACTCCCTTACCCTGGGAAAAAAACCTTGACTATTTATCATATCCCTACTCCTCATGATTTTATAAACCCCTATAAGGTCACCCCTCAGCATCTGACACTCCGAGGAAGAAAGCCTCAACCGATTCAGCCTTTCCCTATAGCTCATACCTTCCAACTCTGGCAACATAGTTGTAAATCTTTCCTGAACTCCTTCTTAAGTTTAACAATACCTTTCTTATAGCAGGGAGACCAGAACTGAACGCAGTATTCTAAAAGTGGCCTCGTCAATGTCCTGTACAACTGCAACATGACGGCCCAATTCCTATACTCAACGCACTGACCAATAAGGGCAAGTAAATGAAATGCCTTCTCCATTACCCTGTCTACCTGTGACTTCATCTTCAAGGATCTATGAACTTGCACCCCCAAAGTCTCTTTGTTTGACAACAGTCCCCGAGTTCTTTGCATGAACTTCATAAGTCCTAACCTAGCTTGCTTTTCTAAAATGCAATACCTCACATTTATCTAATTAAACTCCATTTGCCACTTAGAACATAGAACCTAGAACAATACAGCGCAGAACAGGCCCTTCGGCCCTCGATGCTGTGCCGACCTGTGAACCAATCTAGCCCCTTCCCCTACACTATCCCATCATTATCCACCTGCTTATCCAAGGACTGTTTAAATGCCCCTAATGTGGCTGAGTTAACTACATTGGCAGGCAGGGCGTTCCACTTCTCGGCCTTTGGTCCATTTGATCAAGATCCTGTTGTACTCTTCACTGCCCACTACACCACCTGAATTCTTTATCTCAGAGACCCGTCAAATCTCAATTTTTGAACAGCTCCAAGACAGAAAATGCTCGATTTCTAGATCATGGTTACATCAATGGTTATCAGGATAAAATAGGAAATGGCTGTAAGATAGATGATTAGCCATGCTCTAGAATGATGGAGTAGGCTTGACAAGCTGAATGGCCTCCTCTTGCTCCTATCTTCATCTGGTCTGTGTCATGGTGAGTCTTCTAGAATCTTTAAATTGCACAGGATGCATTTCTTTAACTAGAGATCATGTCCCTCCTGCTTCCGGCTGGAATGGTTTGTTAAAAACTAAGCAGCCTTTTTCTCTGCTGCCACATGGATTCTCTGCTGCCTGTGGTACATTTGGTTTTTAGGGAAGCCTTTAACCTGACTTCAAAATGGTTTCCTCTGTACCCTTCCCAAAACAACATAAAACACACAAACCTTACATCCAGATAGACTTGCTAATTAGCTAGTCTTAATGCCCGCTCCCTTTCAGCTTCTGTTTTTAGAGGTAATTGGGCCTCACAGTAGAGGAATCACAGACACCTGTTAACGACTCAACAACTTCAACAATATCTTTTTGGAATTTTTGGAGATTTTTGGAGACTCTTTGACTGTTCATTGTAGAGCCAGATGCATTGCCTTTCACCTTCTTCATCACAAAATAAGCTGAACGTTCCTCTGAATCCTAACAATCAAACCAGCCAGGCTTACCAACAGAGAGACTGCAGAACTGGTCACATGACCCTTGCATCTACCCTAAATTTATAATTCTAAAATGTATTCTGGGGGCTTCTCCAATAACACATGTTCCGTCAAAGCAAATTAGCTGTAATGTCACTGACAAATAGGGGAATGGTATTTATAAAATGCAAACTTTGTGTTGACTATAACTTGATTCCAATGTCAACATCGCATGGTTTATGGGGCTTTGGCCTGAGCATGTGCTGAAACAGTCCCCACACAGGCAATGAAGATCTTCCGGCTTCCTGTGAGAGGTACTGTACAATTCTGCCAAGTCACGCTCAAAGTGCAAGGACAAAGTGGTAAGAATGATAACAAGAAGCATCCTGGTGATAAATTGTGGGAGGTGTATGTAAAAGAAAGGCTGTAAAGCTGGAAGAGAAGCTAAATGGACGTACATGGAATAGTGTAGGTTAGATGGGCTTCAGATCAGTATGACAGGTCAGCACAACATCGAGGGTCGAAGGGCCTGTACTGTGCTGTAATGTTCTATGTTCTATGTTCTTTAAATGTTGTAAAGCATTTTGAGCGTAATGAGAGAAGATGTGATATTGCTCTTGCAACAAGAATGAAGTAATCTACATTACACACCAATAGAGACAATGCAGAAAAGATTAAAGCAAGCCTCTTTTCTGAAAGGAGTTGTTACAATAACTTAAATGAATAAAGGAGTTCTGCTATGATGCGACAGATGTGTTCCTGTGAAATGACGTGTTATCGAAAATCGTGCTATAGAAATAATGGGGTCTACAGAAGAAGAAGGGGTGTGGGCAGACCAACAAAAGAATATCACTCAAAATGACATCACATGGTTTGGGGGGGGCTCACGGACAAAGGAACTTGAGGAGATGGAGCGGCTTCTCAGTGTGCAGATAGAACAGCAAATGAAGGAGTGATCTGGGATCACCCTTCTCACTATAAAAGAGAAAGCCCTATGAATTTATGAAGATCTCACAAAATAAGTTGAAAATCCTGCAGATGTGCCTCCCTTCAGAGCTAGCAGTGGCTGGTTTGCTGGTTTTAAGAATTGCTGTGCTTTTCATCATGTAAAGTAACGTGGCAAAGCTGTCAGTGCAGACGAGCATGCGATAGAATTTTCTCTTACAGTAGTAAAATTAATTGACAAAGAAGGCTACAACTTAGATCAAATTTTGAATTTGGATGAGACAGGCTTATAGTGGAAGTGAATGCCATCAAGAACCTAAATTTCTATGAATGGAGCAAATGCTTTGGGCTTTAAGATGGCAAAGGGATCATATGACTGTGCTGCCGAGTGCCAATGCCAGTGGAGAGTTAAAGTTCAAGTCTGTAGTTGTGTATCACTCTGCCGACCCTCGAAAGGTTACCTTAAATCTACTCTAGGCATCTACTTTAGGTCAAGCAAAAAAGGTTGGATAACAGGGTAAATGTTTTCTGATGATGATGTTTTCAAAGATGATTTCAAAGACAGGAATATAAAAACAGGCAGCCGAAGTTTCTATGCATGTGTAAATCGTAAGAGTGGCGAAGGTAAACATTGGTCCTTCAGACAATGAGAAGGTCAATTTAATAACTGGGAATAAGGAAATAGCCGAGACATTAAACAGTTATTTTGTGTCGGTCTTCACTGTGGAAGACACAAATAACATGCCAAAAACTAATGGCAAGAAGGTTATAGCAGGTGAGGACCTAGAAACTATCATTATCACTAAGGAGGCAGTGCTGGGCAAGCTAATGGGGCTAAAGGTAGGTAAGTCTCCTGGCCCTGATGAACTGCATCCCAGGGTACTAAAAGAGGTGATGGGGGAAATAGCAAATGCACTAGTAATTATTTACTAAAATTCTCTGGACTCTGGGGTGGTTCCCACAGATTTGAAAACAGCCAACGTGATGCCACTGTTTAAAAAAGGAAGTAGACAAAAAGCAGATAACTATAGGCCCCTGCAGAATGGGCAGCCCTCCGCTTCCTCCACTCCAACCCCAACTTCACCATCAAACCCACAGACAAGGGTGGCGCAGTGGTAGTATGGCGCACTGACCTCTACATCGCCAAGGCCAAACGCCAAATCTCCGACACCTCCTCCTACCACCCCCTTGATCATGACCCCACCCCTGAGCACCAAACCATCACCTCCAACACCATTCATGACCTCATCACCTCAGGAGACCTCCCACCCACAGCCTCCAACCTTATTATTCCCCAACCCCGCACGGCCCGTTTCTATCTCCTTCCCAAAATCCACAAACCTGCCTGCCCTGGTCAACCCATTGTCTCAGCCTGTTCCTGCCCCACCGAACTCATCTCCACCTATCTGGACTCCATTTTCTCCCCTTTGGTCCAGAAAGTCCCTACCCATGTCCGTGACACCACCCACGCCCTCCACCTCCTCCAGAACTTCCAATTCCCTGGACCCCAACACCTCATTTTCACCATGGATGTCCAGTCTCTATACACCTGTATTCCGCATGCAGATGGCCTCAAGGCCCTCCGCTTCTTCCTGTCCCGCAGGCCTGACCAGTCCCCCTCCACCGACACCCTCATCTCCCTAGCCGAACTCATCCTCACCCTCAACAACTTCTCTTTCGATTCCTCCCACTTCCTACAGACAAAGGGGGTGGCCATGGGCACCCGCATGGGCCCCAGCTATGCCTGCCTCTTTGTAGGTTATGTGGAACAGTCCCTCTTCTGCACCTACACAGGCCCCAAACCCCACCTCTTCCTCCGTTACATTGATGACTGAATCGGCGCCACCTCTTGCTCCCCAGAGGAGCTCGAACAGTTCATCCAATTCACCAACACCTTCCACCCCAACCTTCAGTTCACCTGGGCCATCTCCAACACATCCCTCACCTTCCTGGACCTCTCAATCTCCATCTCAGGCAACCAGCTTGTAACTGATGTCCATTTCAAGCCCACCGACTCCCACAGCTACCTAGAATACACCTCCTCCCACCTACCCTCCTGCAAAAAATCCATCGCCTATTCCCAATTCCTCCGCCTCCACCGCATCTGCTCCCACGATCAGACATTCCACTCCCGCACATCCCAGATGTCCAAGTTCTTCCAGGACCACAACTTTCCCCCTACAGTGGTGGAGAATGCCCTTGACCGCGTCTCCTGCATTTCCCGCAACACATCCCTCACACCCCGCCCCTGCCACAACCGCCCAAAGACGATCCCCCTCGTTCTCACACACCACCCCACCAACCTCCGGATACAATGCATCATCCTCCGACACTTCCGCCATCTACAATCCAACCCCACCACCCAAGACATTTTTCCATTCCCACCCTTGTCTGCTTTCCGGAGAGACCACACTCTCCATGACTCCCTTGTTCACTCCACACTGCCCTCCAACCCCACCACACCCAGCACCTTCCCCTGCAAGCGCAGGAAGTGCTACACTTGCCCCCACACCTCCTCCCTCACCCCTATCCCAGGCCCCAAGATGACTTTCCATATTAAGCAGATGTTCACCTGCACATCTGCCAATGTGGTATACTGTATCCATTGTACCCGGTGTGGCTTCCTGTACATTGGGGAAACCAAGCGGAGGCTTGGGGACCGCTTTGCAGAACACCTCCGCTCGGTTCGCAATAAACAACTGCACCTCCCAGTCGCGAACCATTTCAACTCCCCCTCCCATTCTTTAGATGACATGTCCATCATGGGCCTTCTGCAGTGCCACAATGATGCCACCCGAAGGTGCAGGAACAGCAACTCATATTCCACTTGGGAACCCTGCAGCCCAATGGTATCAATGTGGACTTCATCAGCTTCAAAATCTCCCCTTCCCCCACTGCATCCCAAAACCAGCCCAGTTCGTCCCCTCCCTCCACTGCATCACAATACCAGCCCAGCTCCTTCCCTCCCCCCACTGCATGCCAAAACCAGCCCAGCATGTCTCTGCCTCCCTAACCTGTTCTTCCTCTCACCCATCCCTTCCTCCCGCCTCAAGCCGCACCTCCATTTCCTACCTACTAAGCTCATCCCACCTCCTTGACCTGTCCGTCTTCCCTGGACTGACCTATTCCCTCCCTACCTCCCCACCTATACTCTCCTCTCCACCTATCCTCTTTTCTCTCCATCTTCGGTCCGCCTCCCCCTCTGTCCCTGTTTATTCCAGAACCCTCTCCCCATCCCTCTCTCTGATGAAGGGTCTAGGCCTGAAACATCAGCTTTTGTGCTCCTGAGATGCTGCTTGGCCTGCTGTGTTCATCAAGCTTCACAGTTTATTAACTATAGGCCAGTTAGCTTAACTTTGGTAGTGGGCATTAACAACAGAGCAACCTCAAAACCTCATCTCTCACCAAGTCATCTTAACATTTTTTCAAGTTAACGTGATAAATCCATTGTTACTTCATTACTACCTATCACTGTTCAAACTGTGATATACTTTGTGTTACGCTTTTGAGTGATTTTTGAGTCATTTTGAGTGGTATTCTTTTGTTGGTCTGCCCGTAATACCCCTTTTTCTGTAGACCCCATTATTTCTGTAGCATGATTTTCTATAATGCACCATTTCACAGAAACACATCGATCGCATCATAGCAGAACCCCTGTAATTATATAATTTATTGTAACAACTCATTTCAGAAGAGAGGCATAACAACTTGCGCTAACTCTACTGCCAGCAAACAAGATTCCCATCTCTCTCGTAATATTCTTGCCATACAATAGAAAACCAAGAAAGTGATAATAAATGTTTATAAGACACTAGCTCAGTCTCCATATGGAGTATTGTCCAATTCTGGGCACCAACCTTTGTGATTGAACAAGAGTGAGTGCAGAAAAGATTATAGCAATCATTCAAGTGATGAGAAAATTCAGCCACATGGATAGATTGGAGAATGTGAGCTGTTACCATTGGAGAAGAGAAGGTTGGGAAGTTATTTAAATAGAAGTGTACAAGGTGACAAAGGTCTAGAAGGGAGAAACTGTTTCCATTGGTAAAAGTACAAAAAATAAAATGGAGAAAAAAATCTTTTCCACATCAAATGTGATTGGTTAGAATTAAAAATGGACAGCCTAACTGTGTGTTGGAGACCAATTCAATGAATGATGGTTAGCTGAGAGAAAGCCAATGGGAAAAGAGTGGTAATGAACTGATTTGCTCTTTGAGAGAGCCAACAAAGACAAGATGGGTTAAATATTCTAATCTTTTCTGGTTCTGTTTAACACAACTGGAAAACAGTGTGTTGTGATCACATTAAAAATGTAAATGCTAGGTATGAGTAACAAAGTTTTCCAAAGATATTTGTTATAAGGACAGTGTAAACACATTGTGAGGGGAATAATCACTATTCCTTCAAGGTTACACAGATAAGTATGTGAGCCTGCCCTCAAGAGTCTTATATGACCCAAAGAAAGAGTTTGAAGAAAAGCAGCAGAAATCTATTAGAAAGGGAAAATACTGCAGATGCTTGACATCGAAAAGAAAACAGGAAACACTGAAAATACACAACAAGTTAGACAGAATTAATTGAATAAAAACAGAAATTGTTGGAGAAACTCAGCAAATATTGCAGCATCTGTGGAGGGAGAGAAAAAGTTAATATTTTGAGTTTTATGACACTTCATCAGGAGTCATAAAAATGAAAATATTGTAGGTCAATAACCTTTCATCAGAGATGGAGAATATTTGATATAAAACAGGTTTTGAACAAGTGAAATTAGCACAGGGGAGGGAAAGGTCAAAAGGGATGGTCCATGATAGGGTGAAAGACTGGAAAATTCAAATAATAATTAATAGTTGCCAGTGCTAGGCTGCAGGGGGTGCAAGTGAAAAAACAAAAGGACACAAAGATGAGCCTGAAGAGTATGTGAATGACAACATGATGAACATCTGCTTTCCAAAAGTGATAACAAGAGAAAACCTGGACGAAAGCCAAAAACTGCTAAGTAAATGGAAACAAGTCAGCAGAGACTATGGTCTGATATTGTCGTATATGATTCTGAATCAAGAGGGTTGTAAACTATTCAATTGAAGATTGATTTGCTAAGTATTGCCACTATGTTGATTTTCTTTACAAATTTTATACTACATTAGAAATCATACAAGGACACAAGACAAAGGAGCAGCAGCAGACCATTTGGCCCATTGATCCTGCTCAACCATTCAATAGGATAATGGATGATTTTGGCTCCCCACATCTATCAATTCCCTGAGAAACTAAAAATCTGTCTACCTCAGTCTTAAACATATTCAATGATGAAGCATCCAAATCCCAAAAAATTCACCACCCTCTGAGTGAAGTAATATCTCTTAATTTCAGTCCTCAAGTATTGGATTCTTATTTTGAGATAGCGCGCCTGGGTTTTAGATTCTTCAATTCTGCTGTTCTGTTTTTTTTGTTCTACTAAGTTGAGTAGCTTCGTGCTTGTTCGTCTTATATTCTATCAGCCATTGTCAGCTCAGTCAACCTGTCCAAGTCTCCTTGAATCTTCTTCACAGCCAACCCTCTCACAACTTACACTCCCATCTAGCTTTGTGCCATTGACAAATTGGGAATATTACAATTGGGTTTCACATCTAAAACAATCATGTGTGTAATGAAAACCTGGGGCTCAAAAGCTGATCCTTGTCAAAGCCCACTGGTTGCAGCCTATCAACCCAAGAATGAGCCTCCCACTCTCTGTTCACAGTTTCCTAACCAATTCATGCTAGTACATTATCAATAATCCCACATCCTATAATTTCACTTACTAACTTCCTGTCCGGGACTTTATCAAAAACCTTCTGAAAATTGAAAAGCACCACAACTAATAGAGTCATTGAGTCATACGGAATAAAAACAGGTCCTTCAGCCCACCATATCCATGCAAAACAACAAACACCAAACTACATTAATCCCATTTACCTGCACTTAGTGCATAGCCTGCTGTGCCATGGCATTTTCTTAAATGCTTCTTAAATGTTGAGAGAATATCTGCCTCCAACACCATCTTGGGTAGCACACTCCATATCTCTACCTTTTTTTTCTCTGATCACCTCTAATTTTTTTTTTACTATTCATTTGTGGGATGTGGGCATTGCTGGCTGGCCAGCATTTCTTGCCCATTCCTAGTTTCCCTTGAGAATGTTGTGGTGAGCTGCCTTCTTGAACCGCTGCAGTCCTCCTGCTGTGGGTTGACCCACAATGCTGTTAGAGAGCAAATTCCTGGATTTTGAGCCAGGGACAGTGAAGGAATGGTGATATACTTCCAGGTCAGGATGGTGAGTGACTTGGAGGTGGTGGTATTCCCATATATCTGATACCCATAGATGGAAGTGGCCATGGCTTTGGAAGGTGCTGTCTGAGGATCTTTGGTGAATTTCTACATTGCATGTTGTAGATGGTACACACTGCTGCTACGGAGTGTCAGTGGTGGAGGGAGTGGGATGCTTGTGGATGTGGTGCCAATCAAGCGGCTGCTTTGTCCTGGATGGTGTCGAGCTTCTTGAGTGTTGTTGGGGCTGCACTCATCCAGGCAAGTGGGGAGTATTCCATCACACTCCTGATTTGTGCCTTGCAGATGGCAGTCAGACTTTGGGAGTCAGGAGGTAATTTACTCACCACAGTATAGAACATAGAACATTACAGCACAGTACAGGCCCTTCGGCCCTCGATGTTGTGCCGACCTATCATACCGATATGAAGCCCATCTAACCTACACTATTCCATGTACGTCCAGATGCTTGTCCAATGACGACTTAAATGTACTTAAAGTTGGTGAATCTACTACCGTCGCAGGCAAAGCGTTTAATTCCCTTACTACTCTCTGAGTAAAGAAACTACCTCTGACATCTGTCCTATATCTTTCACCCCTCAATTTAAACCTATGCCCCCTTGTGCTTGCTGTCACCATCCGAGGAAAAAAGCTCTCCATATCCACCCTATCTAACCCTCTGATTATTTTATATGTTTTAATTAAGTCACCTCTCAACCTTCTTCTCTCTAATGAAAACAGCCTCAAGTCCCTCAGCTTTTCCTCGTAAGACCTTCCCTCCATACCAGACAACATCTTAGTAAATCTCCTCTGCACCTTTTCCAAAGCTTCCACATCCTTCTTACAATGCGGTGATCAGAGCTGTACGCAATACTCCATGTGCGGCCGCATCAGAGTTTTGTACAACTGCAGCAAAACCTCATGGTTCCGGAAATTGATCCCTCTATTAATAAAAGCTAAAACACTTATTGCCTTCTTAACAACCATGTCAACCTGGGTGGCAACTTTCAAGGATCTGTGTACATGGACACCGAAATCTCTCTGCTCATCTACACTACTAAGAATCTTACCATTAGCCCAGTACTTTGCCTTCCGGTTACTCCTACCAAAGTGCATCACCTCACACTTGTCTGCATAAAACTCCATTTGCCACCTCTCAGCCCAGCTCTGCAGCTTATCTATGTCTCTCTGCAACCTACAGCATCCTCCATCACTATCCACAACTCCACTTAGTGTCATCTGCAAATTTACTAATCCATCTTTCTACGCCTTCATCCAGGTCATTTATAAAAATGACAAACAGTAGTGGACCCAACACCGACTCTTGTGGTACACCACTAGTAACTGGTCTCCAGGTTGAACATTTCCCATCAACTACCATGCTCTGCCTTCTTTCAGCAAGCCAATTTCCGATCCAAACTGCTATATCTCCCACAATTCCATTCGTCCGCATTTTGTACAATAACCTATTGTGGGGAACCTTATCGAACGCCTTGCTGAAATCTTTATACACCACATCAACCAGTTTACTCTCATCTACCTGTTTGGTCACCTTCTTAAAGAACTCAATAAGGTTTGTGAGGCATGACCTTCCCTTCACAAAACTGTGCTGACTATCCCTAATCAAATTATTCTTTTCTAGATGATTATAAATCCTATCTCTTATAACCTTTTCCAACACTTTACCAACAACTGAGGTGAGGCTCACTGGCCTATAATTACCAGGGTTGTCTCTACTCTCCTTCTTGAACTGGGGAACCACAGTCGTCTGGCACTATTCCTGTAGACAATGACGAGTTAAAGATCAATGCCAAAGGCTCAGCAATCTCCTTCCTGACTTCCCAGAGGATAAGAGGATAAATCCCATCTGGCCCAGGGGACTTATCTATCTTCACCCTCTGTAGGATTTCTAATACCCCTTCCTTGTGAACCTCAATCCCACCTAGTCTAGTAGCCTGTGTCTTGGTATTCTCCTCGACAACATTGTTGTTTTCTAGAATGAATACTGTTGCAAAATATTCATTTAGTGCTTCCCCTATCTCCTTTGACTCCACACACAACTTCCCACTACTATCTTTGATTGGGTCTAATCTTACTTTCGTCATTCTTTTATTCCTTAAATACATATAGAAAGCCTTAGGGTTTACCCTGATCCTGTCCGGCAGCAACTTCTCATGTCTCCTCCTGGCTCTTCTGAGCTCTCTCTTTAGGTCTTTCCTGGCTGCCTCGTAGCCCTCAAGTGCCCTAACTGAGCCTTCACATCTCATCCTAACATAAGCCTTCTTCTTCCTCTTGACCAGAGATTCCACCTCCTTCGTAAACGACGGCTGCCGCACTGTACAGCTTTCTCCCTGCCTGACAGGTACATACTTATCTAGGACACACAGGAGCTTTCCCTTGAATAAGCTCCACATTTCTAATGTGTCCATCCCCTGCAGTTTCCTTCCCCATCCTATGGTCCCTAAATCTTGCCTAATCTCATCGTATCAGTGAGAATGGGAACTACAGATGCTGGAGAATCCAAGATAATAAAATGTGAGGCTGGATGAACACAGCAGGCCCAGCAGCATCTCAGGAGCACAAAAGCTGACGTTTCGGGCCTAGACCAGAGGCTCTGATGAAGGGTCTAGGCCCGAAACGTCAGCTTTTGTGCTCCTGAGATGCTGCTGGGCCTGCTGTGTTCATCTAGCCTCACATTTTATAATCTCATCTTAATTGCCTTTCCCCCAGCTATGACTCTTGCCCAGTGGTATACACCTGTCCCTTTCCATCACTAAAGTAAACATAACAGAATTGTGATTGCTACCAGCAAAGTGCTCACCTACTTCCAAATCTAACACCTGGCCAGACTCATTACCCAGTACCAAATCTAATGTGGCTTCGCCCCTTGTTGGCCTATCTACATACTGTGTCAGGAAGCCCTCCTGCGCACACTGGGTAAAAACTGACCCATCTATCGTACTCGAACTACAGTGTTCCCAGTCAATATTTGGAAAGTTGAAGTTCCCCATGACAACTACCCTGTCTCTCTCACTCCTATCGAGAATTATCTTTGCTATCCTTTCCTCTACATCTCTGAAACTATTCGGAGGCCTATAGAAAACTCCCAACAGGGTGACCTCTCCTTTCCTGTTTCTAACCTCAGCCCATTCTACCTCAGTTGACGAGTCGCCAAACATCCTTTCTGCAACTGTAATACTGTCCTTGACCAACAATGCCACACCTCCCCCTCTTTTACCATCTTCTCTGTTCTTATTGAAACATCTAAACCTCGGAACCTGCAACAGCCATTCCTGTCCCTGCTCTATCCATGTCTCCGAAATGGCCACAACATTGAAGTCCCAGATACTAACCCATGCTGCAAGTTCACCCACCTTATTCCGGATGCTCCTGGTGTTGAAGTAGATACACTTCAAACCAACTACTTGCTTGCCGGTGCCATCTTGCATCCGTGAAACTTTATTTCAGAACTCCCTACTCTCAACCTTTTCTATGCTCCAACTACAATTTTGGTTCCCATCCCCCTGCTGAATTAGTTTAAACCCACCCGAATAGCCTTAGCGAATTCCCCCCCCACCCCCACAGGATATCGGAACCCCTCTGGTTCAGGTGAAGACCATCCTGCTTGTAGAGGTCCCACCTACCCCAGAAAGAGCCCCAATTATCCAAGAATCCAAAACCCTCCCTCCTGCACCATCCCTGTAGCAACGTGTTCAACTCCTCTCTCTCCCTATTCCTCGCCTCACTAGCACGTGGCTCAGGCAACAAACCAGAGACAACAACTCTGTTCGTCCTAGCTCTAAGCTTCCATCCTAGCTCCCTGAATTTCTGCCTTAAATCCACATCTCTCTTCCTACCTATGTCGTTGGTGCCAATGTGGACCACGACTTGGGGCTACTCCCCCTCCCCCTTAAGGATCCCAAAAACACGATCAGAGACATCACGTACCCTGGCATCTGGGAGGCCACACACCAACCATGAGTGTCTCTCGTCCCCACAGAACCTCCGATCTGTCCCCCTAACTATGGAGTCCCCAATGATTACTGCTCTGCTCCTCTTCCCCCTTCCCTTCTGAACAGCAGGGACAGACTCTGTGCCAGAGACCTGTGCCCCACTGCTTTCCCCTGGTAAGTCACACCACCCCCCCAACAGTATCCAAAACAGTACACTTATTGTTGAGGAGAATGGCCACAGCGGATCCCTACTCTGCTTGCCGGTTCCCTTTCCGTCCCCTGACTGTAACCCATCTGCCTTTTTCTTTTACCTGAGGAGTGACTACCTCCCTGTAACTCCTCTCAATAACCCCCTCTGCCTCCCGAATGATCCGAAGTTCATCCAGCTCCAGCTCCAGTTCCCTAACGCGGTTTTCGAGGAGCTGGAGTTGGGTGCACTTCCTGCAGATGTAGTCAGCAGGGACACTAGTGGTGACCCTTACCTCCCACATTCTACAGGAGGAACATTCAACTGCCCTGACCTCCATTCCCATTATTCTAAATTCCCAAAGAGACTGATGAATAATAAAGAATAAAAAATAAACTAGTTACCTTACCAATCTGTCGCACCGAACCTTTTTTTTGGTTAGAGGAGGAGGATGGGTGGGAGACACTACCTGGGTAGTGTTTCGGGTAACGCAACCACACAAATATATTACCTCACTTACTCAGCAGTCCCGTGTCCGCTCCTGCTCAGCGTACGCTCTGCCTATTCACGAGGTAAGTTTTTAAAGCAGTGACTCACCGGCTTCCCGACAGGCCCCTGGTCCAAGCTCCCGCTCGCGCTGCTGCTGCAACCAGAAATGGAAGGCACCGACACTTGAGGTACGCTTTTTAAAGATTCAAAATCTCTGACTCACTGGCTTCCCGGCAGGCCCCTGGTCCGAGCTCCCAGATTCTGGCTCAATTATTTGCTCCATTCCTTAAATTTGAACCCTCTGGTCTTAGAAATGTCTGCCATGGTGAAAAGTATTCTCACAATCTTCCATGTCTTTGCCCCTCATAATTTAGTGTACCTCAATCAGCAATGCCCAGCTGCAATATCATTTCCCCACCAGATGCTGATAGCCGTTCGATCAAAGCAAAAATCATTGGAAAGCTGAATGCATCTTGTGAAATTCGGCTAGGCAACAAATGTAATGTGCCTGGGAAAACAAACCCAGCCGATCCAGACTCTCCACATACCTGAGACTTTCCAGCCTAGGCAAGATCCTGGTGAATCTCCTCTGCACCCTCTCCAGTGCAATCATATCCTTCCAATCATGTGGCAGCCAGAACTGCACACAGTATTCCATCTGTGGCCTTACCAATGTTTTATAAAGTTGTGACAAGACCTTGTAACATTGCTATGCCCTGTTTACTAGCTGATCAATATCAGACTGTAGCCTAAGGCCATCCTCCTCACTATCAACAAAATCACCAATTTTTGTATTATCTGCAAATTTGCTAATTATACCTTCTACATTCACATCCAAGTTATTAATTTATAAAACAAATAGCAAGGGTCCCAGCACCAATCCCTGTTGTATACTACTAGTCACAGGCTTCCAATTTCAAAAACAACCTCCACCGTTACCCTTTCCCTCCTGTTTTCAAGATCACTTTTGATCCCAAGAGCTCCTTGCTTTTTGGACCAGCCTTCCATGTGAAGCCGTATCAAAAGCCTTACTGAAGTCCATGTAAACCACATCAGCTGCACTACCCGCATCAATGTTTTTAGTCACCTTTTCAAAAACTCAATTAAATTATTCAGACCAGATCTCCCTCTAACAAATCCTTGCTAATTATTCCTGAACAATCCCTGACTTTCCAAGACTTGATTAATCTTGTCACTCAGAAATTTTTCCAATAATTTCCCGACCACTGGCATCAGACTAACTAGGCTGTCATTACCTGGCCCAGCCTTGCTGTCCTTCTTGAACAAAGACACTGCATTAGCTATTCTCCAGTCATCTGGTGCTGCACCTGTAACCAGTGAAGTATTAAATATCTCCCCAATGGGCCACAGCAATCTCCTCCCTCGCTGCCTGTGGTAACCTGGGATACATTTCATCAGGCTCATTTATGTGGCTTTATGCACACTGAAAAATCTAATACCTCTTCCTCATTAATCTCAATATTTTATAGAACCTCGCTATCACAAATGAAATCTCTAGCTACAATGTCTTTCTCCTCTGTAAAAATATTCATTTACCTCACCCACATGTACTAACTTAACACACAGGTCGCCTTGGTCTCTAATGGGTCCCACACTTTCTCTGGTAATCCTTTTATTCTTAATATGCTTAGAGAAAGCCTCTCGTGTTTTCCTTAATCCTACCTGCCAAATATATTTTGTGGCCCCTCTTTGCCCTCTTAATTTCTTTCTTAAGTGCTCATAAACTCTATAATTTTGCAGGGCCTCCTCTGGTTTAAGTGGCCTATATCTATCTTCTGCTTCCTTCCTTTTTTTTACTCAAACTCTCAATATCCCTTGATATCCAGGCTTCCCTGGACTTTTTGCACTTGCCCTTCAATCTTAGAGGAACACACTGATCCTGAATTCTCACTGTACTACTTTTAAAAGATTCCCATTTTCCAAGTGTAGACTGACCTGCAAGGAGCTGCTCCCAATCTATATTTGCCAATCTTGTCTGATGATACTGAAATTGACCCTCTCCCAATTTAGACACTTCACTTCTTCACTATTCTTATCCTTTCCATAATGAATATGGAGAGCAAAACAACATCCATTTTTCCACAGGGTCTTGCCAAAACCCTGGATAGTTGTAGTATGATTTCTTCATTCTTCTGCCCCAATCTCCTTGAAATAAGGGCCAACATGTCATTTGCCTCCCAATTTGCTGCTTGCACCTGCCTGTGGACTTGTACAAATAAACTTGACACTTGCAAATTTCTCGCTTGTATTAAAAGCAGCAAAGTTGGAAAGAACTTTCTGAATATCAGAATATTCTCATTAATCATAATGGAAGTTGGCCTTCATCTTAGAAAGACTTATTCAATCCATCATTTTATTTTTAGGAAAAAAATTAGGGCAACCTTAAATTATTTAAGGAAAAACAAAGCAAATATGAAGAGATAATGGGAACTGCAGATGCTGGAGAATCCGAGATAACAAGGTGTAGAACTGGATGAACACAGCAGGCCAAGCAGCATCTTAGGAGCAGGAAAGCTGATGTTTCAGGCCTAGACCTTTTTTTTCTGGCCCGAAACTTCAGCTTTCCTGCTCCTAAGATGCTGCTCGGCCTACTGTGTTCATTCAGCTCAACACCTCTATGAAGCAAATATGAATGTTGTTATAGCTCACAGGGCAGTGCACTGGAAATCAAGCCCCATTACTTCTGGAATCCTCATCAAATAATGGCAAGACAGAATTCAGGAAAGAGATAGAATGCTTATTGGGATGGTGTAAAGATAACAATCTCTCCCTCAACATCAATAAAATGAAGTATATAACACAGTGTGGAGTTGGAGGAACACAGCAGGCCAGGCAGCATCAGAGGAGCAAGAAAACTGACATTTCAGGTTGGGACCCTTCTTCAGAAATTTTTTTCTGCTTTTCCTATTCCTCTGATCCTGCCAGGCCTGCTATGTTCCTTCAGCTCCACACTGTGTTATCTCTGACTCCAGAATCTGCAGTTCGTACTACCTCTGAACAGCTGGTTATTGACTTCAGGAAGTGGAGTGGAAGGCATGCCCATGTCTACATCAATGATGCTGAGGTGGAGATAGTCAAGAGCATCAGGTTCCTAGGAGTGATGATCACCAACAATCTGTCCTGACCGACCCAGTTTGACACTATGGTCAAGAAAGCACAGCAACACCCCTACTTCCTCAGGAGGAGAAGGAAATTTGGCATGCCGAGAAGGACTGTTACCAATTTTAATAGATGCACCATAGAAAGTATTCTACATGGATGCATCACAGCATGGTTTGGCAACTGTTCTTCCCAATACTATAAGAAACTACAGAGAGATGCAAACACAGTCCAATCCATCATGCAAACCAGACTTCCGTCCATTGACTCTTCCATACTTCCCATTGCCTCAGAAAAACAGCCAACATAATCAAAGATGACTCCCACCCCAGTTAACTCTCTTCCACCCTCTTCTGTTGGGGAGAAGATACAAAAGCTTAAACACATGTGCCAACAGATTCAAGAACAGTTTCTTCCCCACATGAATAGACTTCTAAATGAATTTCTCAAATTTTAAATTTAATGTTGACTTCCCTCATAGAACATAGAACATTACAGCACAGTACAGGCCCTTCGGCCCTCGATGTTGTGCCGACCTGTCATACCGATCTCAAGCCCGTCTAACCTATACTATTCCATGTACGTCCATATGCTTATCCAATGATGACTTAAATGTACCTAAAGTTGGCGAATCTACGACCGTAGTATGCAAAGCATTCCATTCCCTTACTACTCTCTGAGTAAAGAAACTACCTCTGACATCTGTTCTATATCTTTCACCCCTCAATTTAAATATGCCCCCTCGTGCTCGCCATCACCATCCTAGGAAAAAGGCGCTCCCTATCCACCCTATCTAACCCTCTGACATTTTATATGTTTCAATTAAGTCACCTCTCAACCTTCTTCTCTCTAATGAAAACAGCCTCAAGTCCCTCAGCCTTTCCTCGTAAGACCTTCCCTCCATACCAGGCAACATCCTAGTAAATCTCCTCTGCACCCTTTCCAAAGCTTCCATATCCTTCTTATAATGCGGTGACCAGAACTGTACGCAATACTCCAAGTGCGGCCGCACCAGAGTTTTGTACAGCTTCACCATAACTTCTTGGTTCCGGAACTCGATCCCTCTATTAATAAAAGCTAAAACACTGTATGCCTTCTTAACAGCCCTGTCAACCTGGGTGGCAACTTTCAAGGATCTGTGTACATGGACACCGAGATCTCTCTGCTCATCTACACTACTAAGAATTTTACCATTAGCCCAGTACTTTGCCTTCCAGTTATGCCTACCAAAGTGCATCACCTCACACTTGTCTGCATTAAACTCCATTTGCCACCTCTCAGCCCACCTCTGCAGCTTATCTATGTCTCTCTGCAACCTACAGCATCCTTTGTCACTATCCACAACTCCACCGACCTTAGTGTCATCTGCAAATTTACTAACCCATCCTTCTACGCCTTCATCCAGGTCATTTATAAAAATGCCAAACAGCAGTGGACCCAACACCGACCCTTGCAGTACACCACTAGTAACTGCTCTCCAGGATGAACATTTCCCATCAACTACCACCCTCTGTATTCTTTCAGCAAGCCAATTTCCGATCCAAACTGCTATATCTCCCACAATCCCATTCTTCCGCATTTTGTACAACAGCCTACTGTGGGGAACCTTATCGAACGCCTTGCTGAAATCCATATACACCACGTCAACTGATTTACTCTTATCTATCTGTTTGGTCACCTTCTCAAAGAACTCAATAAGGTTTGTGAGGCATGACCTTCCCTTCACAAAACCGTGCTGACTATCCCTAATCAAATTATTCTTTTCTAGATGATTATAAATCCTATCCCTTATAACCTTTTCCAACACTTTACCAACAACTGAGGTAAGGCTCACTGCTCTATAATTACCAGGGTTGTCTCTACTCCCCTTCTTGAACAGGGGAACCACATTTGCTATCTTCCAGTCATCTGGCACTATTCCTGTAGACAACGACGAGTTAAAGATCAATGCCAAAGGCTCGGCAATCTCCTCCCTGGTTTACCAGAGGATCCTAGGATAAATCCCATCCGGCCCAGGGAACTTATCTATCTTCACCCACTGAAGGATTTCTAATACCTCTTCCTTGTGAACCTCAATCCCACCTAGTCTAGTAGCCTGTATCTCGGTATTCTCCTCGACAACATTGTTGTTTTCTAGAGTGAATACTGTTGCAAAATATTGAAAAAAGTGAATACTGTTGAAAAAGTGAATACTTGTGTAAGATAACAAAATGTGAAGCTGGATGAACACAGCAGGCCAAGGAGCATCTCAGGATCACAAAAGCTGACGTTCTGAGCCTAGACCCTGTCTGATGAAGGGTCTCGGCCCGAAACATCAGCTTTTGTGCTCCTGAGATGCTGCTTGACCTGCTATGTTCATCCAGCTCCACACTTTGTTCTCTCGGATTCTCCAGCGTCTACTGTCCCCACTATCTCTGATATAATTTTGCCTCTTTGTGTACCTTCTCTGCAGCTGTAACATTGTATTTTTTGCTCTGTTCTAATTGCCCTCATGTACTTTGTACATTACGATCTGCCTGTACTGCACACAAACAAATCTTTTCACTGTACCTAGGCACATGTGACAATAATAAATTAAATTAAATCAAATAAAAAAGTTAAGCATTTCAGTAAAGATGCAGAA
This sequence comes from Stegostoma tigrinum, assembly GCF_030684315.1. Classification (NCBI taxonomy): domain Eukaryota; kingdom Metazoa; phylum Chordata; class Chondrichthyes; order Orectolobiformes; family Stegostomatidae; genus Stegostoma; species Stegostoma tigrinum. The sequence continues at coordinate 455,758 of NC_081364.1, forward strand.
TTCACCTCTTTCCTTGTTTACACCCAGGTTGACAAAAAGCATGAGCTAGGTTTCTGCAACTAACAAGAATCTTACACGTAGGTTCAAATATTTATAATCATTCTAGAAATTAAAACTCTAACCCTGTTCAAACACCACTTACCAACCTTCACCCATACACAGTGCAGACACCAAAAAATCAAAACATGAGTGCTATGGATGGAAGGGAAGACTAGGAACGCAGTTCAATGATTCTGTTTACAGGGTTTACTAGGATGATCCTTTTGCTAATCATTACATATGAAGGGAGATTGGCTTAGTTAGGGTTACATTCACTAGATTCAATAGAATGAGAGAGGATCTCATTGAAACCTATAAAATTCTTATAGAGGCTAAACAGAGTAATCACAAGAAGGCAGTTCGCAATGACTGGGTTGTCCAAAATCAGGGACGTCAGTTAAACGATGTGGGGTAGGCCATATAGGACTGAGATGAAGAGAAATTTCCTCAGCCAGACATTGAGAGGCGTGTGGAATTCTCTGCTACAGAGAATGGCAAAAATTAAATGTTTTCAAGAAAGATTAGATGTAGTTCTTATGGCTAAAGGGGTCATAGGTTATGAGGGGGAAAGCGGAACAGGGGACTGAGTTGGATGATCAGCCATGATTGTATTAGATAATGGAACAGGCTTAAAGGGTTGAATGGCCTGCTCCTGCTTCTGTGTTCTGTTTCTAGAATGCTGCCCCTCAATCTTTCTTCAAGTTGATCTGTGTAACTCATCACCATAGAGGACTGTGGAGCCACATCATTGGGTGTATTTAAGACAGAGATAGATAGGTTCTTCATTAATAAGGGGATCAAGGGTTACCGTGAGAATGGAATTGAGAAACATATCAGCCATGATTAAATAGTAGAGCAGACTTGATGGGCTAAATGACCTCATTCTGCTCCTATATCTTATGGTCCTATGATCCAAGGACTTTTACTCACTTGCAGGACTCACAGGGTGACTGGTTCACACTCAGCAGGCCACTGAATTACCAATTAAAAGGCACAGCTTACAGCAATTCGAAACAGGAAATAAACAAGTCATCAGTCTTGAGATATTTATCAGCTTATTGCAGTAAGCTAATAGAATGTTCTGGCTTATTGTGGGATAGATTGAATACAAGTGTAGGGGGGCTGTACTTCAGTTATATGGGGCATTGATGAGCTACATCTGGTATACTGTACACAGGACGAGCCACCCTACTTAGGGAAAGATTTTAATGCATTGGAAGCAATTCAGAGTCGGTCTCCAGATTAATACCTGGAATGAGCAAATTGCTTTTTCAGGAAAGGCTGGCCATGTTGGGCCTGTATCCTCCACTGTTTTGAACAGTCCGAAGTGACATGATTAGAACTTGTAAGATCCTAAGGGATTTGTCAGGTTGCATGTTGAATGGATATTTCTTCTTGTCGAACATTCTACAATTTGGAGTCACTGTTTGAAGTAAGGGGGCACCTTATGAGGAAACAGTTTTTTGCCCTCAGAAAGTTGTGAGTCTTTGGCATTCCCTTCCTCAAAAGGCCATGGATGCAGAATTTTAAAATATTTTTAAGGCAGAGGGAGATAGATTTTCGATGACTAAGGGGATGAAAGATTCTTGGGGTATGTAGGAATGTAGAGTTGAGGTTGAAATCAGATGAGCCATGAACAAAGAACAAAGAACAAAGAAAATTACAGCACAGGAACAGACCCTTTGGTCCTCCAAGTCTGCGCCGATCGAAATCCTCTGTCTAAACCTGTCATCTATTTTCTAAAGGTCTGCATCCCTTTGCTCCCTGCCCATCCATGTACCTGTCCAGATACTTCTTAATAGACACTATCGTGCCCGCCTCTACCACCTCCGCTGGCAATGCGTTCCAGGCTCCCACCACCCTCTGCGTAAAGAACTTTCCACGCATATCTCCCCAAAACTTTCCTCCTCTCACTTTGAACTCATGACCCCTACTAATTGAGTCCCTCACTCTGGGAAAAAGCTTCTTGCTTTCCACCCTGTCTACACCCCTCACGATTTTGTAGACCTCAATCAGGTCCCCCCTCAATCTCCGTCTTTCTAATGAAAATAATCCTAATCTACTCAACCTCTCTTCATAGCTAGCACCCTCCATACCAGGCAACATCCTGGTAAACCTCCTCTGCACCTTCTCCAAAGCATCCATATCCGTTTGGTAATGTAGTGACCAGAACTGTACGCAGTACTCTAAATGTGGCTGAACCAAAGTCTTATACAACTGTAACATGACCTGCCAACTGTTGTACTCAGTACCCCATCCAATGAAGGAAAGCATGCTGTATGCCTTCTTGATCACTCTATTGATCTGCGTTGTCACCTTCAGGGAACAATGGACCTGAACACCCAGATCTCTCTATACATCAATTTTCTCCAGGACTTTTCTATTTAGTGTATAGTTCGCCCTTGAATTTGATCTTCCAAAATGCATCACCTCGCATTTGCCCGGATTGAACTCCATCTGCCATTTATCTGCCCAACTCTCCAATCTATCTGTATTCTGCTGTAATCTCTGATAGTCCCCTTCACTATCTGCTACTCCACCAATCTTAGTGTCATCAGAAAACTTGCTGATCAGACCACCTACACCTTTCTCCAGATCATTTACATATATCACAAACAACAGTGGTCCCAGCACAGATCCCTGTGGAACACCACTGGTCACAGGTCTCCAATTTGAGAAAACCCCTTCCGCTACTACTCTCTATCTCCTGTTGCCTAGCCAGTTTTTTATCCATCTAGCTAGCACACCCTGGACCCCATGTGACTTCACTTTCTCCATCAAACCACCATGAGGAACCTTATCAAATGCCTTACTGAAGTCCATGTATATGACATCTACAGCTCTTTCCTCATCTATCAACTTTGTCACTTCCTCAAAGAATTCTATCAAGTTGGTAAGACATGACCGTCCCTGCACAAAACCATGTTGCCTATCACTGATAAGCCCATTTTCTTCCAAATCCTATTTATCAGTATCTTCTCCAGCAGCTTCCCTACCACTTACGTCAGGCTCACCAGTCGATAATTACATGGATTATCCTTGCTACCCTTCTTAAACAAGGGGACAACATTAGCAATTCTCCAGTCCTCCGGGACCTCAACCGTGTCTAAGGATGCTGAAAAGTTATCTATTAAGGCCCTAGGTATTTCCTCTCTCGCTTCCCTCAATAACCTAGGATAGATCCCATCTGGACCTGGGGACTTGTTCACCTTAATGCTTTTTAGGACAGCCAACACTTCCTCTCTACTTCTGCTGACCTGACCTGGAGTAATCAAACATCTGTCCCTAACCTCAACCTCCATCATGTGCCTCTGATTGGTGAATACTGATGCAAAGTACTCATAGAACATTACAGCACAGTACAGGCCCTTCGGCCTTTGATGTTGTGCCGACCTATCATACCGATCTCAAGCCCATCTAACCTACACTATTCCATGTACGTCCATATGCTTATCCAATGGCGACTTAAATGTACCTAAAGTTGGCGAATCTACTACCGTTGCAGGCAAAGCGTTCCATTCCCTTACTACTCTCTGAGTAAAGAAACCACCGCTGACATCTGTTCTATATCTTTCACCCCTCAATTTAAAGCTATGCCCCCTTGTGCTCACCGTCACCATCCTAGGAAAAAGGCTCTCCCTATCCACCCTATCTAACCCTCTGATTATTTTATATGTTTCAATTAAGTCACTTCTCAACCTTCTTCTCTCTAATGAAAACAGCCTCAAGTCCCTCAGCCTTTCCTCGTAAGACCTTACCTCCATACCAGGCAACATCCTAGTAAATCTCCTCTGCACCCTTTCCAAAGCTTCCACATCCTTCTTATAATGCGGTGACCAGAACTGTACACAATACTCATTAAGAATCTCGCCCATTTTCTCTGACTCAACGCATGACTCCCCTCCTTTGTCCTTAAATGGGCCAATCCTTTCTCCAGTTACCCTCTTGCTCCTTATGTATGAATAAAAGGCTTTGGGATTTTCCTTAACCCTGTTTGCTAAAGATATCTCATGTCCCCTTTTAGCCCTCTTAATTCCTCATTTCAGATTCACCCTACATTCCCAATATTCTTCCAAAGCTGCATCTGTCTTCGAGAGACCTTATGTACGCTTCCTTTTTCCTCTTAGCTAGTCTCACAATTTCACCTGTCATCCATGGTTCCTTAATCTTGCCATTCCTGTCCCTAATTTTCACAGGAATATGTCTCTCCTGCACGTCAATCAGTCTCTCTTTTAAAACCCCCCACATATCAAATGTGGATTTACCTTCAAACAGTTTCCCCCAATCTACCTTCCCCAGATCCTGCCAAATTTTGGTATCATTGGCCTTCCCCCAGTTTAGAATTCTTCCTTTCAGACGACTCTCATCTTTGTCTATAAGGATTGTAAAACTGATGGAATTGTGGCCACTATTTCCAAAGTAGTCCCTTACTGTAATTTCAACCAGCTGGCCGGGCTCATTCCCCAGCACCAGGTCCAGTATGAGGTTATTGAAAGGCAGACCAGGCTCAAAGGGCTGAGTGGCCTACACTTGTTTGTTGTTCATATTTTGCTGCAAAGCAAAAACAACTCCTTTTCCCCCAGAGGTGTCATGGCTTTTGCCAAAACACCCTCAATCTGTTCAGCTACCAGGGCACCAATCTCATTGTAGACAGGAGGCCTTTGTCATCAACAACTGGTCACTGGATCACAGACCAATCAGACATTTGTTGCTGCCCAATTCTCCTTTTATCTACACACCCTGGCTCCAGCTTGTTTTTAGTAACCTCCTCCATTACTTAAAACAGCAGCTGTGTAACAACACTTGCGATGAGTATCAGGTTACTTTTATACTCACTCACAGGATTGGAGCAGGCCAGCAATTATAATCCATCCTTGTTGCCTTTGAGAAGTCGTTGGTGGTGAACTGCCTTCTTGAACTGCTGCAGTCCACCTGCTGTAAGTAAACCCACAATGTCCTTAGGGACAAAGCTCCATGGTTTTTATTAAGTGACAATGATGGAACAGTGATTTATTTCCAATTCGGGATGCTGAGTGGCTTGGCAGGGAACTTGCAGGGCATGGTCTACCCATGTATCTTCTGCCTTTATCCTTGTAGATAGAAGTGGTCATGGTTTGGAAGGTGCTGTCTCAGGATCTTTGGTGAATTTCTGCAGTGCATCTTGTAGACAGTACACACTGCTACTGAGTGTCAGTGACGGATGGAGTGTGTTTGTGGATGTGATGCCAATCAAGTGGGATACCTTGTCCTGGAATGTTCTTGAATGTGTGGGGGCTGCCACCCATCCAAGAAAATCAGGATTATTCCATCATACTCCTGTGCTTTGTAGATGATGGAAAGGCTTTGAGTAGTCAGGAGATAATTTACTTGTCGAGTCATAGAGATGTAAAGCATGGAAATGGGTCCTTTGGTCCTACTCATCCATGCTGACTGGATATTCTAAATTAATCTAGCCCCATTTCTCAGCATTTTCCCCATATCCCCCTAAACCTTTCCTAATCAAATACCCATCCAGATGCCTTTTAAATATTCTAATTGTACCAGCCTTTACCATTTCCTCTGGCAGCTCGTTCCATACACAGACCATACTCCAGGTGAAAAAGCTGCCCCTTAGGTCCCTTCTTTATCTTTCCCCTCTGACCTTAAACCTATGCATCTAGTTTTGGAGTCCCCTTCCATGGGGAAAAGACTTTGGCTACTCACTCTATCTGTGACACTCATGATTTTATAAGCCTCTGTAAGATCACCCCTCAGCTTCCAATGCTCCAGGGAAAATAGCCCCATCTTATTCAGCCTCTCCCTGTGACTCAAACCTTGGTGACATCCTTGCAAATCTTTTCTGATCCCTTTCAAGTTTGACAATATCTTTCCTACAGCAGGGAGACTAGAATTGAACGCAGCAACCCAAAAGTGACCTCACCAATGTCCTGTACAGCTGTAACATGACCTCCTAAATCCTATACTCAATGCACTGACCAATGAAGGCAAGAGCACCCAACTGCAGCAAAGCATACCAAATGCCTTCTTCACTTTCCTATCTACCTGTGATTCCACTTTCATGGAATTATGAACCTGCACTCCAAGGTCTCTTCGTTCAGCAACACCCCCCAGGACTTTACCACTAAGTGTATAAGTCCTGCCCTGATTTGCCTTTCCAAGATACTCGCTACAGTATCCCAAGTTTCTGACCTGCTTTCGTATTTATGTGGTGAGTCCAGTTCAGTTCATGGTCAATGGTGGAGTGAGTGGATTTTCTGGAGCTGGTGCTAATCAATGAGCTGCTTTGTCCTGACTGGTGTCCTGCTTCTTTGAATACAGGCTGCTTCAGTATCTGAGAATTCATCAATGGCGTTGAGCATGTGCAATCATGTGTACATCCCCACTTTTGACTTAATGATGGAGGGAAGGTCATTGATGAAGCAGCTGAATACGATTGGGCCTAAGGCATGGGCAGCACGGTGGCTCAGTGGTTAGCGCTGCTGCCTCACAGCGCCAGGGACCCGGGTTCAATTCCACCCTTGGGCAATTGTCTGTGTGGAGTTTGCAGATTCTAGCTGTGCGTGGGTTTCCTCCCATAGTCCAAAGATGTGCAGGTTAGGTGGATCGGTCATACTAAATTGCCTGTAATGTTCAGGTATGTGTAAATTAGGTGGCTTATATGGGAATAGGTCTGGGTCGGATGCTCTGAGGGTCAGTGTGGACGTGTTGGGCTGAAGGACCTATCCCCACACTGTAGGGATTTGATTCCATTCTACACTACCCTGAAGGACTCCTGTAGATATGTCCTGGAGCTAAAATACCTGATCTCCAACAGTCACAATCATCTTTCTATGTGCAAGCTATAACTCTATCCACCAGAGAGTTTTCCCCCGATACCTATTGATTCCAGTGTTGCCAGGGCTCCTTGATGTCAAATGCGGCCTTGATGTTAAGCGTTGTCGCTGTCACTCTCACCTCACCCTCTGGAATTCAGCTCTTTTGTCCATATTTGAACCAAGGCTGTAATGAAGTCAGGAGCTGAGTGGTCCTGGTGGAACCCAAACTGGATGTCACTGAGCAGGTTATTGCTGCACAGAGATAGTAGGAACTGCTGGTGCTGGAGTCTGAGACAACAAGGCGTGGATCTGGAAGAAAGCAGCAGGCCAGGCAGCATCAGCGGAGCAGGAAAGCTGACGTTTTGGTTCTGGGCCCTTCTTCAGAAAATTTTCTGTTTTCTGAAGAAGGCTCCAGACCCAAAACGTCAGCTTTCCTGCTCCTGTGATGCTGCCTGACCTGCTGTGTTCCTCCAGCTCCACATCTTGATATCTTATTGCTGAGCAGGTACTATTTGATAGAACTGTTAATGCCACCTTCGATCACTTTACTCATAATCAAGAGTAGACTGATGCGAGGTATTTGGGTGGGTTGATTTGACCTGCTGCTTGTGTGCTGGACATACCTGAGCAATTTTCCACATTGTTGGGTTGGTGTCAAATGATGTAATTGTACGGGACTAACTTGGCTAGGGGTTGGGCAAGTTCTGGAACTAAAATCTTTGTACTATATGTTAGCAGGGCCCATAGCTTTTGCAGTATCCATTGTCTCCAACTGTTTCTTGATATCCCAGGGAGCGAATTGAATTGGCTGAAAACTGGCACCTGTGATGCTGGGGACTACTGGAGGAGGCTGAGATGGATCATTGCTTCGCACTTCTGGCTGACGATTGCTGCGAATGAATCAGCCTTATCTTTTTCACTGATGTTGCTTTTATAAAGAGCTGGAATCCTTCAATGATCCTTGATTTTTTAAACAGTTCTTTTTCCATTTCAGTCCACAATCAAAAATATAGAAAAATAATGAGTCATAGTCTTTACAATGTAATGTTTAATCTTCGTTGATTTTCAGAAGCAGTGCTCTGAAGCAAAACTCTGTTTTGTCACATGTAGGTCTAAATTCTGTCACATCAACAAAGTGGAAGTTCCTCACTTAGGAATTTCTAGCAGTGAAATCCCCAGAAAGCAGGCCCTGAATAGCACAACACATGGACCAAGCAACTTCAGCTGATATCACAGGCTCACAGCCACACACCTGGGAGTTAATGCTGTAAACATTAGATCTGAGAGCGAAAAGGGAAATATTTTTATAGAGTCAGGGAGTCTACAGCGCTAGACAGACCTTTCGGCCCAAACAGGTCCATGACAACCATGCTAACCTCATTTCCCTGCACTTGGCCTATATCCTTTCAAACCTTTTCAATCCATGTATTCATCCAAATGCCTTTTAAATGTTGTTAATGTACCCACCTCAACATCTTCCACTGGCAACTCATTCCATAAAGTTGCCCCTCAGGCTCTTTTTTATTCTTTCTCCTCTTACTTTAAACTGATGCCCTCTTGTCCTCGATTCCTCAACCCTGGGAAAAAGACTGAATACATTCACCCTGTCCATGCCTCTCATGATCTTATACACTTCTATAAGATTCCCCTTCAATGTCCTACGCTCGAAAAAAAATTCCCAGCTTGTTCAACTTCTCCCTGCAACTCAGTCCTTTGAGTGCTGGCCATGTCCTTGTAAATCTCCTCCGCACTCTTTCCAGTTTAATAGCATCTTTCCTGTAGCAGGGTGGTCAAAACAGAGCACAATACTCCAAGTACAGTCTCAGCAATGTCCTGTACAACAGCAACATAGCTTGTCAACTTCTGTACTCAGTGCTCTGATTGATGAAGGCCAGTATGCCAAAAGCCTCTAGCCCGAGTAGATTGGACAAGAAGGCTAAATGATAAGGCAGCAGATGAGCAAAGCAGTTATTTAAGGAGCTACTCAATTCCTCACAACTAAAATAAATCTCAGTGAGGAAAAAAGATGGTGAGGGCAGTAAAAATCATCTATGGCTAAACAAAGAGGTCAAGGGCAATATAAAGTCAAAAACTAAGGTCTGCCATATTGCAAAGGCCATTGGCAGGCAGGAGGACTGTGAAACATTCAAACATAAACAAAGGGATAATAAAAATTCATAAAAAGAGCTAAGGTAAATTATGAAAGAAAACTAGCGCAAAATATCAGAAAGGATAGCAAAAGCTTCTATAGGTAAATAAAAGGGAAGAGAGTCGCTAAGGTGAATGTTGGTCCCTTGGAAGATGAAACCGGAGAGTTAATAGTGGGGAACACTGAAATGGCAGAGATGCTAAATTAATACTTTGCCTCAGTTTTCATAGTGAAAGACAATAGCACCATTTCTATTGGAATGGTCAAGTCAGAGGCAATAGAAAGTGTAAAACGTAAAACAATCTACATTGATAAGGAAATGGTACACAGCAAATTATTAGGTTTGAGGGCAGACAGGTCCCTCGGACCTGATGGCCGACATCCTACGGTATTAAACGAAGTGGTGGCAGAGATAGTGGACCATTGGTTACAATATTCCAAAATTCCCTGGACATGGGAAAGGTTCCAGTGGATTGGAAAAATGCTAATGTAAGGCCCTTATTCAAAAATGGAGGGGAGGCAATATGTGGGAAATTATAGGCCAGTTAGTTTAACATTTTTTGTTGGCAAAGTGTTAGAATCAAATATTAAGGAAGCATTATCAGGTCATTTGGAAAGTCAAGACACTATCCATCAGAGTGAGCATTGTTTTATGAAAGTGCTAGAAAAGCTAAAAGGTCTAAAAATTGATAAATCTCCTGGCCCCGATGGGCTACATCCAAGAGTTCTGAGGGAGGTGGCTGAGGAAATAGCGGAGGCTTTGGTTGTGATGTTTCAAAAACCACTGGAGTCTGGGAAAGACCCAGATGATTGGAAAATTGCTGTTGTAACCTCCTTGTTTAAGAAAGGATCAGGGCAAAAGATGGAAAATTATAGGCTGATTAGCCTAACCTCGGTTGTTGATAAAATTCTAGAATCCATTGTCAAGGATGAGATTTCTAAAATCCTGAAAGTGCAGGGTCAGATTAGAACGAGTCAACATGGATTTAGTAAGGGTAGGTCATGCCTGACAAACCTGTCAGAATTCTTTGAAGAGGTAACAAGTATGTTAGACCAGGGAAACCCAGTAGATGTTAATTATCTATACTTCCAAAGGCCTTTGATACGGTGCCTCACAGGAGGCTGCTGAGTAAGGTGAGGGTCCATGGTGTTCGAGGTGAGCTACTGGCTTGGATTGAGGATTGGCTGTCTGACAGAAGGCAGAGGGTTGGGATAAAAGGCTCTTTTTTGGAATGGCAACCAATGACAAGTGGTGTCCTGCAGGGTTCAGTGTTGGGGCTGCAGCTATTCGCTTTATAGATTAATGATCTGGATGAAGGGACTGGGGGCATTCTGGCTAGGTTTGCCAATGATATGAAGATAGGTGGACAGGCAGGTAGTACTGAGGAGGTGGGGAGACTGCAGAAAGATGTAGACAGTTTAGGAGAGTGTTCCAGGAAATGGCTGATGAAATTCAATGTGAGTAAATGTGAGGCTTTGCACTTTGGATAAAAGAATACAGGCATGGACTATTTTCTAAATGGTGAGAAAATTCGTAAAGCAGAAGTATAAAGGGATCTGGGAGTGTTGGTCCAGGATTCTCTAAAGGTTAACTTGCAGGTAGAGTCCGTGATTAAGAAAGTGAATGTAAAGTTGTTGTTTAACTCAAAAGGGTTGGAATGTAAAAGCAGTGATGTGCTTCTGAGGCTTTATAAAGCTCTAGTTAGGCCCCATTTAGAATACTGCGTCCAATTTTGGGCCCCACACCTCATGAAGGACATACTAGCCCTGGAGCGTGTCCAGCGGAGATTCACACAGATGATCCCTGGAATGATAGGTTTAATGTACGATGAACAGCTAAGGATGCTGGGATTGTATTCATTGGAGTTTAGAAGGTTGAGGGGAGATCTAATAGAAACTTACAAGATAATGTACAGCTTTGAAAGGGTGGATGCTGGGAAGTTGTTTCCGTTAGGCAGGGAGACTAGGACCCGTGGGCACAGCCTTAAAATTAGAGGGGGTCAATTTAAAACGGAAATGAGGAGACATTTCTTCAGCCAGAGAGTGGTGGGCCTGTGGAATTCATTGCTGCAGAGTGCAGTGGAGGCTGGGACGTTAGATGCCTTCAAGGCAGAGATCGACAAATTCTTGATCTCACAAGGAATCAAGGGCTACGGGGAGAGTGCAGGGAAGTGGAATTGAAATGCCCATCAGCCATGATTTAAATGGTAGAGTGGACTCGATGGGCTGAATGGCCTTACTTCCACTCCTATGGTCTTATGAAGGGCAAATCATGTTTGACCAATTTGCTGGAGTTCTTCGAAGATGTAACAAGTAAAGTAGATAATGGAGATCCTGTAGATATATCTGGGCTTTCAGAAAGCTTTTGACAAGGTACCCCACAAAAGGTTTATTCACAAAGTTGGGTCACAGGGGATTGGGGATAATCCATTAGCTTGGATAGGTGGCTGGTTGATGGACAGAAGACAGAGAGTCAGGATGATTTTTTTTTCTGGATGACTAGCAGTAACTAATGGAGTGCCACAGAGTTCAGTCCTTGGAGCCCAGCTATTTACAATCTACATTAATGACTTGGATACAGGGATAGAAGGCTCTTTAGCCAAATTTGCTGGTAACACAAACATTGGTGGATCTGTAAATAGCAAAGAGGGAATAAGAACTTTATAATTGGATATCGGTAAGTTAGGAGAGTGGGCCAAAATGTGGCAGATGGAGTTTAATATGGATAAGTGTGAGATCATATATTTTAGTTGGAAAAATGGAAAGGCAACCTATTATCTAAATGGGGACAGACTTCAAGGTGCTCCAGTGCAGAGGCATCTGGGTGTCCTTGCTCATGAGTCACAGAAAACTAGCATGCAATTACAGTAGATATTAAAGAAAATGGAAGTATTGTTGCAACTGAACAAGGCATTGGTGAGACGACACCTGGAGTATTGTGCTCAGTTTTGGTCCCCTTATTTGAGGAAAAAATAGTAGCATTGGAGGAAGTTATGGGGAGATTTACTAGATTGATCCCAGAGATGAGGTGTTTGTCATATGAAGAGAGATTGAACAGTTTAGGCCCATACTGTCTAGAATTTAGAAGAATGAAGGGAGATAAAATTGAGATATTCAAGATGATATAAGGTTTAGATAAAATAGACGTGGAGCGAATGCTCCCTCTTGTGGGGCATTCTAGGACGAGGGGTCATGAGGGTAGTAAATTTAAAGCCGAGTTGAGGAAAAACTATTTCTCCCATTGGGTTGTGAATCAGTGGAATTTGCTATCCCAAAGTGCGGTGGATATTGGGACAGTGAGTAAATTTAAGGAGGCTTAGGCAGATTTTTAATTGGTAATGGGTTGAAGGGTTATGGGGAGAAGGCAGGAAAATGGGGGTGAGGAGCATAAAAGCCTTTATTAATTGGCGCAGCAGACTTTGATGGGCCAAATGGCCAAATTCTGCCCCTTTGTTTTATGAATTTATGAACTTCTTCACTGCCCATCTACCTGTGACTCCACTTTCAGAGAAGTGTGCACCTGAACTCCAAAGTCCTTCTGTTGTACTATATTCCTTAATGCCCTACCATTCACCATGAAACTCCTAACTTGAGTTGACTTTCCAAAAAAGCAACACTTCACATTTATCTATATTAAATTCCATTTGCTAGTTAAATCCTCCCTGCCAGTGACTATGCAGAATGCTAGTCCAGTTGACCTGCGGACAGACCCCAGAATCTCAATCCCAACTGTGGACCCCCTTCTTCGTGAGCAGCAGCTACAACATGAACTGCTGATGCTGAAACAGCAGCAACAAATCCAGAAACAGCTATTATTTGCTGAGTTCCAGAAACAGCATGAACACCTGACAAGGCAGCATGAGGTTCAGATTCAGGAACACCTAAAGGTACTCCCCATGATCTCAGTTTAGTTTGTGCTGTATTCTGAAATTCACATCTCACAACACTTGATGTTAAACTGCAGATTTATCTGTAACACTGAATATTATGTATTACAATTGGATGTTATACACAGGATTAACATATAAAGCACAGACAGAGCAACTCTATTATATTCCTGTTCTCATTTGTGACTCGTCTAACGTATGAAATTATTTGGACTCAGACGGGTCTGGCATTAGCACAAACTGGTAAATGAATGCTTATTGATAAACTATTTACCTAATTAATGCCTTTGCCTTTATCTTGCTTATTCTTGGAATAATTTATTTCATAATTTCTCATCTCGCTACTTATGCCAAATTACTATTTTTTCTCATTATTGGCTGTTCAAAATCACATTCTAAAATTTCTTGAATTTAGTTTGCTTCACAAATTTAAGTCTATAATTCACAGTAACAGAGAAAGTTAATTCTGCATTAAAATTATTATTGCATTCTTAAATGTGTAAAACCTTTGAAAACCTTAAATGTGTGAAACCTTTGAAGAGCAGGTGTGCATGCTGGAATGGATAGAGATAGAGGAAGCTGATGTGCTGAAAATTTTGTCAGACATTAAGATTGACAAGTCGCCAGGCCCGGACCAGATTTGTCCTCGGCTGCTTTGGGAAGCGAGAAATGCAATTGCTTCGCCACTTGCGAAGATCTTTGCATCCTCGCTCTCCACTGGAGTCGTACCTGAGGACTGGAGAGAGGCAAATGTAATTCCTCTCTTCAAGAAAGGAAATAGGGAAATCCCCGGCAATTATAGACCAGTAAGTCTCACGTCTGTCGTCTGCCGTCTGCAAGGTGTTAGAAAGGATTCTGAGGGATAAGATTTATGACCATCTGGAAGAGCATGGCTTGATCAAATACAGTCAACACGGCTTTGTGAGGGGTAGGTCATGCCTTACAAACCTTATCGAGTTATTTGAGGATGTGACTAGAAAAGTTGATGAGGGTCGAGCTGTGGATGTGGTGTATATGGACTTCAGTAAGGCATTTGATAAGGTTCCCCATGGTAGGCTCATTCAGAAGGTGAGGAGGAATGGGATACAGGGGAACTTAGCTGCTTGGATACAGCATTGGCTGGCCAACAGAAGACAGCGAGTGGTAGTAGAAGGAAAATATTCTGCCTGGAAGTCAGTGGTGAGTGGTGTTCCACAGGGCTCTGTCCTTGGGCCTCTACTGTTTGTAATTTTTATTAATGACTTGGATGAGGGGATTGAAGGATGGGTCAGCAAGTTTGCAGACGACACAAAGGTCGGAGGTGTCGTTGACAGTGTAGAGGGCTGTTGTAGGCTGCAGCGGGACATTGACAGGATGCAGAGATGGGCTGAGAGGTGGCAGATGGAGTTCAACCTGGATAAATGCGAGGTGATGCATTTTGGAAGGTCGAATTTGAAAGCTGAGTACAGGATTAAGGATAGGATTCTTGGCAGCGTGGAGGAACAGAGGGATCTTGGTGTGCAGATACATAGATCCCTTAAAATGGCCACCCAAGTGGACAGGGTTGTTAAGAAATCATATGGTGTTTTGGCTTTCATTAACAGGGGGATTGAGTTTAAGAGTCGTGAGATCTTGTTGCAGCTCTATAAAACTTTGGTTAGACCGCACTTGGAATACTGCGTCCAGTTCTGGGCGCCCTATTATAGGAAAGATGTGGATGCTTTGGAGAGGGTTCAGAGGAGGTTTACCAGGATGCTGCCTGGACTGGAGGGCTTATCTTATGAAGAGAGGTTGACTGAGCTCGGTCTCTTTTCATTGGAGAAAAGGAGGAGGAGAGGGGACCTAATTGAGGTATACAAGATAATGAGAGGCATAGATAGAGTTGATAGCCAGAGACTACTTCCCAGGGCAGAAATGGCTAGCACGAGGGGTCATAGTTTTAAGCTGGTTGGTGGAAAGTATAGAGGGGATGTCAGAGGCAGGTTCTTTACGCAGAGAGTTGTGAGAGCATGGAATGCGTTGCCAGCAGCAGTTGTGGAAGCAAGGTCATTGGGGTCATTTAAGAGACTGCTGGACATGTATATGGTCACAGAAATTTGAGGGTGCATACATGAGGATCAATGGTCGGCACAACATTGTGGGCTGAAGGGCCTGTTCTGTGCTGTACTGTTCTATGTTCTATGTTCTATGTTCTATGCAATTTCTTAGCCCACTTCCCCAGGTGATCAAGATCCTGCTGCAATTTCTGATAACCTTCTTCATAGTCCATGATACCGTCTATTTTAGTGTCATCTGCAAACTTACTAATCATGCCTTATACATTCTCATCCAATTCACTGATATAGATAACAAACAGCAATAGGCCCAGCACTGACCCCTAAGACACACCACTAGTCACAGGTCTCCATTTCGACAAGCATCCTTTCACTATTACCCTCTGCTTCCTACTATCAAGCCAACTGTGTAACGAATTTGCCAGCAGCAGTTGTGGAAGCAAGGTCATTGGGGTCATTTAAGAGACTGCTGGACATGCATATGGTCACAGAAATTTGAGGGTGCATACATGAGGATCAATGGTCGGCACAACATCGTGGGCTGAAGGGCCTGTTCTGTGCTGTACTGTTCTATGTTCTATTCCATGCAATCTAATCATCCATAACAGCCTGCCATATCGAACCTCATCAGAGGCCTTAGTGAAATCCATGTAGGTTGCATCTACTACCCTTCCCTCATCAACCTTCCTGGTTATTTCATCAAAGAACTGTAACAAATTTGTGAGGCATGATCTCCCACACACAAAGCCATGCTGACTACTCGTAGTCAAACCCCATCTTTCCAAATACATGTGTATCATGTCCCTTAAAATCTTCTCAAGTAACTTACCTACCACAGATGTTAGATTTACTGGTCTATAATTCCCAGACTTTTCTCTGCAGCCCTTCTTGAAGAACAGTGCAACATCTGCTACCCTCCAGTCTTCCAGGGCCTCACCTGTGGCTAATGATGAGACAAATATATCAGTCAGGGCCCCTGCAATTTCTATTCTAGCCTCCGGCAGAGTTCTTGGATATATTTGGTCAGGACCAGGAAATTTATCCCCCTTCAAACGTTCCAATGGCTCCAACACCTTCTCTACTTTGATATGGATTATCCCCAAGATATCACCACTAACTTCCCCAAGCTCCCAAGTCTTCATGTCTTTCTCTGCGGTAAACACAGGAAAAATATTCATTGAGGACCTCACCCATCTTCTGTGCTTCTGCACATACATCTCCATTTTGGTCCTTGAGGGGTCCTGTTCTCTCTCTAGTTATTCTTTTTCCTTCAATATACTTAAAGAATCTCTTTGGATTCACCCTAATCTTCTCAGTCAAAACTATTTTGTACCCCCTTTCGCGCTCCTGATTTCTTTCTTCAGTAAACTCCTGTATCCCCTACAACAAAGTGTGAAGCTGGATGAACACAGCAGACTTTCGGAGAGGAGAGTATCGGTGGGGAGGAAGGGAGGGGATAGGTCAGTCCAGGGAAGACGGACAGATCAAGGAGGCGGGATGAGGTTATTAGGTAGGAAACGGAGGTGTGGCTTGAGGTGGGAGGAAGGGATAGGTGAGAAGAAGAACAGGTTAGGGAGGCGGGGACAGGCTGGGCTGGTTTTGGGGTGCAGTGGGGGGAGGGGAGATTTTGAAGCTTGTGAAGTCCACATTGATACCATTGGGCTGCAGGGTTCCCAAGCGGAATATGAGTTGCTGTTCCTGCAACCTTTGGATGGCATCATTGTGGCACTGCAGGAGGCCCATGATGGACATGTCATCTCAGGAATGGGAGGGGGAGTTAAAATGGTTCGCGACTGGGAGGTGCAGTTGTTTATTGCGAACCGAGTGGAGGTGTTCTGCAAAGCGGTCCCCAAGCCTCCGCTTGGTTTCCCCAATGTAGAGGAAGCCACGCCGGGTACAGTGGATACAGTATACCACATTGGCAGATGTGCAGGTGAACATCTGCTTAATGTGGAAAGTCATCTTGGGGCCTGGGATGGGGGTGAGGGAGGAGGTGTGGGGACAAGTGTAGCACTTCCTGCGCTTGCAGGGGAAGGTGCCGGGTGTGGTGGGGTTGGAGGGGAGTGTGAAACGGACAAGGGAGTCACGGAGAATGTGGTCTCTCCAGAACACCCTTGTCTGCCCTCCTCTCCACCTATCTTCTATTCTCTCCATCTTCGGTCCGCCTCCCCCTCTCTCCCTATTTATTTCAGAAGCCTCTCCCCATCCCCCTCTCTGATGAAAGGTCTAGGCCTGAAACGTCAGCTTTTGTGCTCCTGAGATGCTGCTTGGCCTGATATGTTCATCCAGCTACACACTTTGTTGTCTTGGATTCTCCAGCATTTGCAGTTCCCATTATTCCTGTATCCCCTATATGCCTCCAGGGATCCCCTTGATCCCAGCCGCCTGTTCCTGAACCATGCTTCCTTTTGTTCTGATCAAAGCCTCAATATCTCTTATTATCCAGGTGCCCTAATCAGGCCCTTTACGCTCACACAAACATAGAGACCTTGAACTCTAGCTATCACATTTTTAAAGGCCTCCCATTTGCCTGAGTTCCCTTTTAAAATTAATAGAACTATGGCCACTGGCCCCAAAGTGCTCCCCAACTGTCACTTCAGTCACTAGGCCTGCCCTATTTCCAAAGAGTAGGTTGAGTTTTGCCCCTTCCCAAGTAGGACCCTCTGTATACTGTTTGAGGAAATTTTCTTGAACACATTTAACAAATTCCACTCCGTCCAGGCCCTTCACACTATGGCAGTCCCAGTCAATGTTAGGAAAATTAAAATCATGACGACTCTATTGCCCCTGCATATTTGTTCCTCTAATTGCTGTTGACTATTTGGGGGCCTATAGTGCAACCCAGTAACAAAATCATCCCCTTCTTATTTCTTATCTCCACCCACAAAGCCTCACTGGGTGATGCCTCAGTTGTTTCATCTCTGAATACTGTTGTGATATCCCCCTTAATCAAAAATACAACTTTCCCCTCCCCTCTTACCTCCACCTCTGTCCCACCTAAAGCACCTACAGCCTAGCACATTAAGCTTCCAGTCCTGTCCCTCCATTAGCCATATTTCTGTAATGGCTATAATATTGCAGCCCCACGTACTGATCCACACCCCGAGTTCATCGGCCTTACCTGTCAGCCCTTTTGTATTGAAATAGATGTAATTTAGACCATAAGACATAGGAGTGGAAGTAAGGCCATTCAGCCCATCAAGTTCACTCTGCCATTTAAATCATGGCTGATGGACACTTCAACTCCACTTCCCTGCACTCTCCCCATAGCGCTTGACTCCTTGTGAGATCAAGAATTTGTCGATCTCTGCCGTGAAGGCATCTAACGTCCCGGCCTCGGCTGCACTCTGCAGCAATGAATTCCACAAGCCCACCACTCTCTCTGGCTGAAGAAATGTCGTCTCATTTCAGTTTTAAATTTACCCCCTCCAATTTTAAGGCTGTGCCCACGGGTCCTAGTCTCCCCGCCTAATGGAAACAACTTCCCAGCATCCACCCCTTCTAGGCCACACATTATCTTGTAAGTTTCTATTAGATCTCCACATTCTCCCACTATCTGTGTCAGTTTCCTCCAGGTGCTCCGGTTTCCTCCCACAGTCCAAAGATGTTCAGGCTAGGTGGATTGGCTATGCTAAATTGCCCATAGTGTTCAGGGGTGTGTGGGTTATAGGGGGGATGGGCCTGGGTAGGATGTTTCAAGGGGCGGTGTGGACTTGTTGGGCCAAAGGTCCTGCTTTCACACTGTAGGGAATCTAATCTAATCTAATCTCCCCTCAACCTTCTAAACTCTAATGAGTACAATCCCAGGATCCTCAGCCGTTCATCATACATTAAACAGACCATTCCAGGGATCATCCATGTAAATCTCCGCTGGACACGCTCCAGAGCTAGTATGTCCTTCTTGAGGTGCAGGCCCAAAATTGGACACAGTATTCTAAATGGGGCCTAACTAGAGCTTTATAAAGCCTCAGAAGCACATCACTGCTTTTACATTTACTCTCTTGAGATAAATGACAACATTACATTTGCTTTCTTAATCACGGACTCTACCTGCAAGTTAACCTTTAGAGAATCCTGGACCAACACTCCCAGATCCCTTTGTGCTTCTGCTTTATGAATTTTCTCACCATTTAGAAAATAGTCCATACCTGTATTCTTTTATCCAAAGTGCAAAGCCTCACATTGAATTTCATCAGCCATTTCCTGGAACACTCTCCTAAACTGTCTACATCTTTCTGCAGTCTCCCCACCTCCTCAGTATTACCTGCCTGTCCACCTATCTTCGTATCATCAGCAAACTTCGCCAGAATGCCCCTAGTCCCTTCATCCAGATCATTAATATATAAAGTGAACAGCTGCAGCCCCAACACTGAACCCTGTGGGACACCGCTCGTCACTGGTTGCCATTCTGAAAAAGAGCCTTTTATCCCAACTCTCTGTCTTCTGTCAGACAGCCAATACTCAATCCAAGCCAGTAGCTCACCTCGAACACCATGGACCCTCACCTTACTCAGCAGCCTCCTGTGAGGCACCATATCAAAGGCCTTTTGGAAGTATAGATAATTAACATCTACTGAGTTTCCCTGGTCTAACATACTTGTTACCTCTTCAAAGAATTCTGACAGGTTTGTCAGGCACGACCTCCCCTTACTAAATCCAGCTGACTTGTTCTAATCTGATCCTGCACTTCCAGGAATTTAGAAATCTCGTCCTTAACGATGGATTCAAGAATTTTACTGAAAACCGAGGTTAGGCTAATCAGCCTATAATTTTCCATCTTTTGCCTTGATCCTTTCTTAAACAAGGAGGTTACAACAGCAATTTTCCAATCAACTGGGACTTTCCTAGACTCCAGTGACTTTTGAAAGATCACAACCAAAGCCTCCGCTATTCCCTCAGCCACCTCCCTCAGAACTCTAGGATGTAGCCCATCGGGGCCAATTTAATCCAACAGGCATTCCTCGCTCCCTGTCGTATTCTGAGCTGTCTCTTCAACTTGCTATTTCTGATTACTGCATCTCCTTCCAGCTTCACATTTGCCTCCCAGCTGTTGAGGATCCCATACACCTGCCAATCTAGGTTAAACCCTCCCTTGTAGCACTAGCAAATCTGCCGTCATAATATTGGTCCCCTCCAGTTCAGGTCTCTCTTGAGCAGGTCACTTCTGCCCCAGAAAATATCCCAATGATCCAGCAATCTGAATCCCTGCCCCCTGCACCAATTCTTTACCTACGCATTCATCTGCCATATCCTCCTGCTCTTTCCCACCCTAGCAAGTGGCACTTACATCCCGGAAATTACTATGGTCGAGGTCCTGGATTTTAACTTTTCTCCTGGCTCTCTATAATCACTCTGCAGGACCTCATCCCTATTTCTACCCATGTCAGTTGTGCCAATGTGCGCAATGAATTCTGCCTGCTCGCTCTTCCCCCTTGAGAACATTTTGCAGCCGCTCCAAGACATTCTGGGCCCTAGCACCCCGGAAGCAACACACCATTCTGGATTCCCGTCTGAAACCACAGAATCTCCTGTCTATCCTTCTAACTATCGAGTTTCCTATCACTAAGGTCCTGTTTACCTTTGCTCTTTCCCGCTGTGCCCCTGAGCCAGTCATAGCTCATTGACCTGGCTACTGCTGCTTTCCCTTGAATGGTCATTCCCCAAACAATATCCAAAAAAGTATACTTGCTCTGAAGGGGAGTGACCACAGGGGACTCCTGCACTCTCTGCCTACTCACTTTGCCTTTCCTGGTGGTCACCCAGCTACTGTCTCCTGCACCTTAGGCGTGACCACCTCACTAAAGCTTCCAGAAGATTTGTCAAGCGTGATTTCCCCTTAGTGAATCCATGCTGACTGGGACCAATTCTGTCACTGCTTTCCAAATGCTAAGTTATTACGTCCTTGATTTCCCCACTACCAATGTCAGGCTGACCGGCCTATAATTCCCCATTTTCTTTCCTCCTTCTTTTTTAAAGAGTGGCATTACATTAGCTATCCTCCAGTCTATTTGAACTCTTCCAGAGTCTGCAGCATGCTGGAAAGTGATCACTAATGTATCTGTTATTTCCAGGTCTACTTCCTTAAGTTCTCTGGAATGCAGAGCATTAGACCCTGGGGACATATTGGGTTTTAATCCTATCAATTTCCCCAATACTACTTCCTGACTAATAAAGATTGCGTTCGGTTCCTCCTCCATGCTTGACCCTCTGTCCCCTAGCATTTCCTAAAGATTACTTGTGTCCTCCATAGTGAAGACAGATCCAAAGTTTTTGTTCGACTGATCTGCCATTACTTTGTTGTCCATTATGAATTCACCTAATTCTGACTGCACGGACATTTGTCCTCACCAGTCTTTTTCTCCTCATATATCTACTGAAGCTCTCCTCATAAAATAGCCCCTTCATACCTGGGATGAACCTGATGAAATTTCTCTGGATTGCCACCAGTGACAGTGCCTTTCCAACTGGAGATTAATTCTGTCCCTCAGAATTTTTTCTAATAGCTTCCCGAGGTTAGACCGATTGGGGTCATGACCCGAAACATCAGCTTTCCTGCTCTTCTGATGCTGCCTGGCCTGCTGTGTTCATCCAGCTCCACACTGTGTTCTCCCAGACTTCAGCATCTGCAATTCTTGCTATCTCTTGGCCTATAGTTTCCTGGTTTGTCCCTAAATCCTTATTGAATAACAATACTACAATAGCAGTCCTTCATTTTTCTGGCACTCCTCTTCTGGCCAGACAGTTATATATATTTTAAATCGTTTAGTTTATAGTTTAGATTTTGGATCTGGTGGGATGTGTGTTTTGATCTTTGGGTACAAAAGCGTTTAAGAACTAACTTGTCAGGCTTTCTGAAGCTTTGTTTTTAAAAAGCAGCACAGGTCAGCTATTTCCTGGAATGTTGATGGGAATTTATTTGCATTGAGAATTTTTTCCAAGCACATAGAACATCAAAGACTGTTTCCAGTTAGAAAGATCAGGATTTGCTATTTGCCAAGTGGAAAAACCCATAGCTTGGAGATACTTTAGGTTTCAGTTTGCACAAGGCGGCTTCACACTGGATATGTAATCTGTTTTATTTCTCCTGAAGAAAGAAGATAAGTAAGAACAGTTAAGAAAAAGTTGAAAGTTCCTGAAGAGGTTATTTGAAGCTGAGGAAGTCAAAGCTTGGTTACGAGACTAATCAAGAAGATGATGCCAAACTCTCAAGACCGACAAATTGAAAGGAACAGTTAAGTCAAACCTATGGATGTGATGCAGAACAGTGTTTTCTCTGATTATTGAGTACTATAAAGGGAAGTTGTTTGGAGTAGCTGGGATATTGTATTTTTAATTGAAGTCTTTAAAATTGTGTTTTTTAAATTCATTCATGGATGTAGGTATTTCTTGTTAGGCCAGAAGTTATTGCACATCCCTCATGTGCAGGAGGTAGTTAACAGCTAACACACATTGTTGTGGGTCTGGAGTCACACATAGTACAAATCAGGTAAGGACGGTAGATTTCCTTCCCTAAAGGGTATTAGTGAACCAGGTGGATTCTGACAACAATAGATAATTAATAGATTAATTACATGGTTGCCATTATTCCAGCTTTTTGTTCCTGCTTTTTATTGGATTCAAATTTCACTACCTGCCATGATGGGAATTAAAACCCATGTCCCCAGAACACGTGCCTGGTGTTTGGATTACAGAGGGGCAATGGCCTCCTCTGCATTATCTGATTCAGTTAGAGAGAAAAAGGATGATTGAGAAAGAGGAATTTAAAAATAAAAAATAGAACAGAAAAATCCTTAATGCAATAACCACATAAACTGCTGACTGAGCTTTGTGGTAAAATACTTCCTCCAGTAAAATTTTAATGTAGAAGCAGAACAGAGAGCTTTGCATATTTGATTAAAGATATATGATGGAACTAATTGAGACTCAGGTGCATCTCAGACCTGCATGGAGTCTGCTGATCAGATCCAAAGATTTACCAACAGTCTCAATTCGCCAAGAATGAAAGGTCAGGGGAAATCAACTGGAAACTGCTCCTGGTCAACTTCCCATTAGAAAGATCGAGTAGGGTCAAATTGTGAAGCCACTCCCCCACCCAGTGATAGATAGGTGAAAATACCATAGGATTACTTAGATAAATGGCACATAAAGAGGGAATACAGACTAAGTAGTCCACGTTTATGTTCCACTTTCGCCTCTTTGTACGTTGCCACTAAATATATCGTTGTAACCCTGTATTCCTTTCTCCTTCATTGTCTAGTTTCCCCTTAAATACACTGACACTCATTCCCTCACACTTTGTGCCACAAACTTCCACATTCTCATTGCTCTCTGGCCTAGGGCACTTCTCCCCAATAGATTTCTTGATGACTGTCTTACACTAATGGCCTATTGTTCTGCATTGCAATGGGCCTAGAATCATACCTAGTCCAGAATGGGTAAGGATTACAGCTCTCATTAGTGACCAGATGGGTTTTTAATAATTGACAGTTGATACATGGTCATTATTGGACTTTTAGCTCCAGATAGGATGTGAACCCAGGTCCACAGTGAAACAGCTCCACAGAGACCGGTATCCCATCACCAAGCCACCCTTTCTGGATACGTAAAGAGTCCTTGTCACTGATCCAGCTCCCGCAGAGCCAGCTCTCAGTGTGAACAGAACCTCTGACACTTCTGTTCATATCTGTCAGACAGGGCTCCCTGATTGGACCAGTTTAACACCCCTAGTCAGGGGGTATTCTATGAGTCCACTTGCTGACCTTGTTACAGTCATGATTTCTCTGCCCCTGTAAGTTTGGGGCATTGGCCTGTTCTTTTTCTTGTAGCTTCTTCTGGGGTGTTTTTGCATTGGATCCAGTTCCTCCAACTTAGCCTCAGATACAAGTGACGTGTACCAGACCATAGCCCAGCTTCTTGTGCTTGGAGCATCTTGAAAGAATTACAGCTTCTTCGTCAGGTGGTAAAGGGATTGAAGCTGCAACATCCGCTGTGTCCATCTCAGAGTCCACGGTTTCTTCATTGCCAAATGGAGGCGTTCCGACATCCCCCATGGGCTCCAACAGCCTTTCTGGCTGTTCTGAGGGGCTAGGTATGTTTTGCTCCTGCCCTATTTGCAAGCTTGCTGTTTTCATGCGGTCTACACGTTTGTTGAGGACTGCCTCACCAAGTTGAACTTTATACATCACGGCACCTGACCTCACTTTGACCAAGGCTCTTACCCATGCAGGGCTATTCCCACAGTTTTGGAACCAAACTTTGTCCTTTGAAGTAAATGTGTTTCTCATTTAGAGGAGTCTTGTGTCTGGCAGTGGCATTCCTGATGCCATTTCACCCTCTCCTGCAAATCCAGTAAAATCAGATATAAGGTGAATCAGTGTGGAGATTCCTGCCACCCCCCCCACCCCAGCAAATCTGCTGGAGCTATCCCTGCAGTTGCATGGGGGGCAGGGGGTGAGGTGGATGGTCCTATAATTAAATAGGAACTAGACAGTCTGGTATCGAGTGAAGCTGTAGGCTGTTTGGACTGCTCTTTCCGCTAGACCATTGGATGGTAGATGGTACGGAGCTGTCCTTATATGCTGACTGCCATTCGAATTTAGGAAATACTCAAATTCCCTGCTGGTAAGTGATGGCTTACTTACACTTCTAGGAGCCTGGGTATTGGAAAAGATGTTTGCAGTGTTTTTAATTTTAATCATCATCCCCGTATTTGATAAATAAATGCTTTGCACATCTAGCCATTTTAAGTGGATGTCCACAATGACTAAAAGCAGGAAAGGACTGACGTAGTCAGTGAGTAAACAAATCCAGAGTTTACCCAGCCATTCCCATGAATGTAGGAGAGCTATGGCACTAACTTTTGTCCTTGTTGTCACTCTGGGCACTGCCCCACCAACACGGCTATGTCTGCATCCAATTCTGTCCAGCAGTCATAAATTCTCACCAACATCTTCATTTTGGAGACTCCTGGATGACCCTAGTGGAGTTCAGCCAGTATTTGACAATGACCTTTACCCAAAACAATCACTCTTGCTCTCCATCATAATATACTGCTCTCTATGTGATCTGGTCTCTCTGGATGCAGGAAGGTTTCAGTTCTGATTGTTAAAGCCCTTGAGTTTTTCTCACACAATTAGTTTTTTTAGTTTTGCCAGGACCAGATCTTTTTGCACCCATAGTCTGATATTATCAGTGGTTGCTGTGGTTGGTTCACTCGCCGAGTTCTACACCAAGAAGGCCATCAAACACATAAAATTAGACACAATATGTACACCACAGCAAAGGAAAACTGGAAATGAGGTAAACAATTCCGAATGACCCCAGAGTTTAAGTAGCAGGCAGGAAAACACAACAGCACTTCATCGGAGGCTGCACTGGCCATGTTACCCAGCAGGGTAATGAAACGTGCATGAACTAACAAACCAACTCGGTGAGCCAACCAACCACAGCATCCACAACCTGAGCTACAAATCTACTCAAGAACATTATCAGTGATGCTGGAAGGGTGTTCAGTGTGTTAAAACCAGAGAGGACTCTTCGAGTTCAACATCACCAGTGGTGTATCTGCCAGTGGGAGATGGTTCAAGGCATCTGCATCTGCATGGTCTCTGGCTGATGTTCAAATTTGTAATTATACACACTTACCCACTTAGAATGAGAGCCCACCACTGAATTTGATCTGAGGCTATGGGTGGCACGGCCTTGACCTCTTTGAGTAATCCTGGTAAGAGTTTGTGGTCTGTTATTTACATGTGCAAGGTATTGCTGAAACCTTTTCACACCAAGTTCTCTTAGTGTGCCTAATTGGTCTTCCCTGTTATTAGCACATCATCCAGATGAATGGTGAACTACAGTAGACTTTGTAAAATATTCTCCACTGTCCATTGCAAAATGGCACAGGCCGATGGTACCCCAAATGGCAGTCTCATATATTGGTACAAACTCTTATGGATATTAATTGTAGCATACTTCTGGGAATCCTCATCCAACTGCAATTGCAAGTTTGAATGGCTCACGTCCAACTTTGTGAAGCTCCACCACCTGATAACATTGCAAGGGATTGGGTATTTATCCAGTTGTGAGAAGTGGTTTACCATTTTTTAAAAATCCCCAAAAAGGCAAACTGACCTGTAAAGCTTCACAATCAGTACGAGTGGTGCTGCCCATTCTGCAGACTAGACTAGTCTGATGATTTCTTTGCTTTCTCTTCTCCTGATTTCTGCTTCTACTTTTTCCCAAAAGGCAAATGGCACTGAGCAGGCCTTGCAGAATATTGGTCAATGTGCAAGGTGGCCTTGACTGCTTTGATAGTTTTGAAAAACATTCAGGAATTTAATCAGGGCTTCACTCAAGCAGCTATTTTCGAATTGAAAAATGTTGAGCCAATTAGGTTGAATCTTTCTCAACCAATTTTGTCCCATCAGGCATGGGCCTGAGCCTTTTATTACGATCAGTGGTAACTGAACCAGCTGCTTGTCATACAAGATTAGAACCGAAGTTATGCCCTCAATCTGTAAAGGTTCCCCAGTATATGTTCACAGTCTGGACAAGATATTACATAAACTTAAGGGTTGGAGCCCAGGGTGAATTTTGATAAAGACTAGTTCAGCAATCAGAGACACTGTCGCGCCAGTGTCAATCTCCATTACACTTCACCTAATGAAGGGACAAAAGCTCAAAAGCTTGTGATTTCAAATAAACCTGTTGGACTATAACCTGGTGTCATGTGACATCTGACTTCAACTTCCACTAGCACAGGGTGACCACTTAACCAGACATTTACATTGATTGGAACAAAAAGAACTGCTAATGTTGTAAATCAGAAACAAAACCAGAAATTGCTGGAAAAGCTCAGCAGGTCTGGCAGCATCTGTGGAGAGAAATCAAAAATTTAACATTTCAGGTTGAGTGACTCTTCCTATAAACTCACAATGCTGGTAGTGAGGGAGTTCCAGGGTTTTAACTCAGTGATAGTGAAGGAAACAGACCCTTTGGTCCAATTTGTCCACGCTGACCAGGTATTCTAAACTAATCTAGTCCTATTTGCCAGCATTTGGCCCATATCCCTCTACACCCTTTCTATTCATCTACCCATCCAGATGCATTGTAATTGTACCAGCCTGCACCACTTCCTCTGGCAGCTCATTCTGTACACACACTTTCCTCGCTGTGAAAAAGTTGCCTCTTAAGTCCCTTTTAAATCTTTCTCCTCTCACCTTAAACCTGCGCCACCAAGTTTTGGACTCCCTACCCTGGGAAAAAGACTTTCACAATCCACCCTATCCATGCCCCTAATGATTTTATAAACTATTTAAGGTAACCCCTCAGCTTCCAATGCTCCAGGGAAAATAGTCTATTTAGCCTCTCCCTGTACCTTCCAACCCCGTCAACATCCTTGTATATCTTTTCTGAACCCTTTCAAGTTTCATTTAGGGCATTTACCTGAGGTGAGGGATCTATTTGGGGCATTTACCTGGGGTGGGGGTATATTTGGGACATTTACCTATGATGGGGTATATTTTGTGGTAAAAGCTATCACAATCACAAAGGACTATAAAACTGTATTTTCATTAGAGAGAGAGACAGAGACAGAAAGAGAGTAAGATGACTGATGGTGGTTTAACCTGAGGGTAACCACACCTCAGTTGAGGAGAGGTTTAGAAGGAGAGGTCTTCATGGTAACCTCAGCCTGTGTAGAATCGGGCACATGGCTGTTGCCAACATTACATCATGAACCCCAGTGCGGGCTCTTTCTTCTGGTTAATACTGATAGGTCAAAGTCATTGTCTTCAGTCCTACAACAAATACATTCCTCAATTACCAACTCTATCCCTCTCCTTAGCATCTGCCTGAGGCTAATACTTTGCACAATTGTGGAGTATTTACTTGGGTGTGGGGTATTTATCGAAATGCGGAGTTTTTAACCTGGATGGGAGTATTTACCCAGGCATTTATGAGGGTATGGGGTACTTACCCAGGGTGAGGGTATTTACTTGCAATGTAGGGTATTTAGAAGCAGTGAGGGATAGTTCCCTGGGTGGGGTGTATTAATCAGGTGGGCAAAATTACCTGTGATGGGGAAATTTACCTGGGATTGGGGTATTCACAGTGATTGGGATATTTACCTGTGCATGGGGTATTTATCCACAGTATGGGGTAATTACCTGCGTTAGGAGATTATTTACCCAGTTGGGGTAATTATCCAATTATGGGACATGTACCCAGGAATGGGTTATTTGTCTGGGTATGAGGGATTTACCCAGGACTGGTATTTACCAAATGGGATGGGGTATTTATTCAGATATGTGATACTTATCCAGGTATGGGGTATTTACCCTGGTACAGACTATTTACCTGGGGAGTAGCTTTACCCAGGTAGGAGGTATTTACTTGCGTACGGTGCAATTTACCTAGATGTGGAGTATCTACTTGGGTACAGAGTACTTACCTGGGTGTGGGGTATTTACCCTGGTATGGAGCATTTCTTTAGATGTGGGACAGCTACCTGGGTATGGGGCATTTATATGGGTGTGGGGTATTTACTCTGGTATGGGGCATTTATTTAGATGTGGGGCAGTTACCTGGGTATGGGTATTTATATGGGTGTGGGGTATTTACCCAGGTATGGGGTATTTATCCCAGGTGAGAAGTATTTTTGATATGGGGTCTTTACCCGGATGTGGATTAGTTACTCAGATACGAGGCATTTACTCGGGTGTTGTGTAGTTAGCCAGGTGTTGGGGTAAATACTCAGATATGTGGTACATACCTGGTATGAAGTATTTACCCAGGAATTGGGTATTATCTTGGGTGTGGGGTATTTACCTAGGTATGAGACATTTAGCTGGGTATGGGATATTTACCCGAGTATGCTGTATTTACCAAGGTATGGGTATTTACCCAAGCATGGGATATTTACCCATGTATGGGGTATTTACCTGCCTGTGGGGTATTTACCCAGGTATTGGGGTATTTACTTGGGTGAGAGGGCTATTTACCCAGATAAGAGGGATATTTAACCAGACGGGTTCTTTTAGCCAGATAAAGGGGTATTTACCTGGATAAGGATGTATTTATGCAGGTGGGGGGGGGGTATTTACCTGGGTAATGTGTTTTTATGTGGATAAGGGGGTATTTACCTGGATAGGGAGTAATTACGTGGGCAAGGGGTGTTTACACGGATTAGGGAGGTATTTACCTTGGTAGTGGGTTTTTATGTGGATAAGGGGGTATTTACCAGATAAGGGAAGTATTTACCCGGACAAGGGAGGTATTTACTCGAGTAGGGGTATTTACCCGGATAAGGTGGGTATTTACCCAGGTAGGGTTATTTACCCAGGTAGGGTTATTTACCCAGATAAGGTGGGTCTTTACCTGGAAAAGGGGGTATTTGCCCCGGGGTATTTACCTAGATAAGGGGTATTTACCCGGATAAGGGGGTATTTACCCGGCCCCGGGAGGGGGCGGGAACGGGTTAAATTTTGGGCGGGCTGCTTTGTACCTGGGTGACGTAAGGGCCGCCACTTCCTGAAAAAGCGGCGGAGCCGGAGCCGGAGCGAGTGACTGTTCCGTCTGTAGCCGGCCCTTGGAGCCGGATTTGAGCGCACTTGGGAGCCAGCAGCCAGCCACCGCCCCGACAGCGGACTCCGCGCCCAGCGCCCGGAGGTGAGCTCTTTTCAACCGAGTCCGGCTCGCTCCCCACCCCCTAATCTAAACCCCCTCCCACACCCGTCTCCGTCCTCCCTCCCACACCCCTCCCAAGTCTGCGACAAAACTTAAGAAAAACTCCGGCAACTTTTGTGACAGTATTTCTGTAACTCTCCCCTCGCACCAGCTCAGCATTAATTTTAAACCGAAGCCACCTCCCGTCCAGTCGCGATGTGGCTACATTTGATTTACCAATCCCCTCGGAATTTTAGAATAGACTCAAGAAAATCTCCTTGGCCTTGACCAGGAAGAGTTCCTGTTGCTGTCCGACTCAGTCTCGCCTCCTAATTATAATTCACCAGTTTGTAAAACCTACATAACACCGCCACTGCCTTTTAATGTGCTTCCTGTAATGGGACTCTCAAAGCTGCTGTTGAAACAGTATTGATTTTTTTTAATGATCTGCTATATTTTTGTTGTTTGTAAATCTAAATTGTTATCAAGCTTTTTTTCAACTCTCTGTCCAAATTTATTTTCGGGGAGCTGTGTACATGACCCCATACTGCACTGTCCTTCATCCACTCCTTATTCCTCTTTCTCCTCCAAAAAACATGGCTTTGCACTTTTGCATTGTTATGTCTGTCAGGTCATTCTGTTGTACTATCTTCCCGTTTACTCATTTGCCTAACCACAGATAGAGAATTACTTACAATAGCTTCACTTCCCTCTCCTGTATCATTAACTATAACTCTGATGCCCCCCCCAGCCCAAGGGTTGATCATCAATCCCTCCTATTTCAAAACCTCACACTGCCCCTCGGTCACATTGTCTGTCTGAATTCAGCCTTTTAATTTTAAGATGCTGAATTCATGAGTTACATATTTCTAAGCTAACACCGAGCTCCAACTCGCCAGCACCTCTCTCAACTTCTCTCTTGTCACCAAGTCAACAAATGACTGCTATTGCTTATCTAAACTAGATGAACAGAAAAATCTTTTAGTTAACATTGAGAGGTAAGAAATCATTGTCTTCAGTCCTGGCTAACAATCCATTCCTTAAATTGTCAATTCTATTCCCTCTTTAGCAGCTGTCTGAGGCTAAACCTTGCACAACCTTGGTATAATTTTTGACCCTGAGATAATGTTCCAAACTTGTATAAACACACATCATCACTAATACTTTCTATATTCACCAACATTGTCCCTTTCCTTACCTCATCTGGTCTTGAAAACCTTTTTTCTTTCCCTTGTTATCTCTAAATACTTGATTTAGAATTTGTTCTGGTTGTTCTCTCTCATTCTCCATAGGATTATTAAAAACTCTGATGCCAGTGTCTTAACTTGTGTCAGGTCTTGTTCACCTCTTGCTCTTCTAATTGACATAAAATGGTTCTGTTCAAGCAATGTGTTCATCTTATAATCCCAAATCATGTCCTTGCGCCCCTACCCCACCTCCGCAGCCTTCTTTATAATCCCTTCCAGCCCCACGTCCCTCCAAAATCTCATTTGTTTAACCACTTTGCCTTGGCCCTAAGCTTTCAAATTCTATCCCTGAACTTTTCTGTCTCTAACACGACTTGATCTGTTTAGCCCACAGGGTAGTGAGGGTCTGGTTCTTTCTTTCCTGAATGAATGTTCAACATGTAAAGCTGATTGCATTTACAGAGTACTTGAATACGCTCTGATCTCACATTGGCACAAGTCAAAAATTAGAAAATAGAAGTAGGTTGTTTAGCTGATTCTTGGCAGTTTAGACAGGATGTTGCAATTTTCCCTGATTCATTGATTTTTGTTAAATTTCTTAAAGCCTACCTTTTTGACCAAACTTCTGATCAGCTTTCCAAGCATTACTTACTTGGCTCTGGGTTAATTTTGTTTAATAATGCTCCTGCAGAATTCCTTTTTGGATACTTTACTGCATTCAAACTTCTTTAAATTAGAAATTATTTTACTTATTCTTTTCACTCAGTTGTAACCCTGAAGCCCTTTTTATAGATTAGAAATCTGATTTTAGAGTGCAGTCCCAGGAATATTCTTTGGCTACTCCTGTGTCCAGTTCTTGCATTGCTCTGCAACTGGCTGCCCATACTCATTAACACGACCTCACTTTTTTTGTTTGCTTCCTAATCTCGAAAATCAACAATTATTATAGTCCAAAATCAGCATGCCTCAGATGCTGATAAGCAGCAAAGGCTGGAAGATCTCAGAAGGTCTGGCTGCATCTGTGGAGTGAGGAACAGAATTGATGTTATAGGTCAATGATCTCTAGTCCTGTTCACGTCTGTTGCAGTGAATTTCCATAGCTCCAAATGCCTATACCTTGACAGGATGGAACCTGAGAGGATATTTAGAGTCTAGAACCAGGGGACACCATTTATCATACAGTCCCTCAGGCCCTTAGGCCCAACAAATCCACATGGACCCTCGGAGCATCCCACCCAGACCCAT
Organism: Stegostoma tigrinum; assembly: GCF_030684315.1. Taxonomy (NCBI): domain Eukaryota; kingdom Metazoa; phylum Chordata; class Chondrichthyes; order Orectolobiformes; family Stegostomatidae; genus Stegostoma; species Stegostoma tigrinum. Next base: position 487,774 of record NC_081364.1, read on the forward strand.
CTGCCTATAGCCTACCTGATCTACACATCCCTGAACACTATGGGCAATCTAGCATGGCCAATCCATCTAGCCTGTGCATCTTTCGACTGTGGGAGGAAACCAGAGCACCTGGAGGAAACCTACGCAAGCACAAACTCCACACAGACAGTTGCCTGAGGGTGGAATTGAACCCAGGTCCCTGGCGCTATGAGGCAGCAGTGCTAACCACTGAGCCATCATGCTGCCCCACTGTTTAGAAGTGAGGAGTCCCACGTTTTAAGATAAGGAAAAATTTTTTTTTCTTTGAAAGGATCCTTTAGACTGTAAGCTTCTGTTCCCAAGTGAGCACTGGAGACTGGCCATTCCACATCTCACTGTGGAATACAGTTAAAATTTGGATCTCTTCAGCCAGAAACTACAATGAAGCCATTGATTCTAGGCTGTCCTCTCTAGGTCCAAAGTGACAGCAAAGGAACGGTGATATATTCCAAGTCAGGATGGTGACTGCCTTGGAGGGGAACTTGCAGGTGGTGATGTTCCTATGTATTTGCTGCCCTTGTCCTTCTAGACGGAAGTGGTTGTTTGGAAGGTCTTGTCTAAGGAGTTTAGTGAATTGTTGTAGTGCATCTTGTAGATGGTACACACTGTGATTGAATGTTGGTGGTGGAGGGAGTGGGATGTTTGTGGATGTGGTGCCAATCAAACAGGCTGCTTTGTCCTAGATGTCATGCTTCTTGCGTGTTGTTGGGGCTGCACCCATCCAGGCAAGTGGGGAGTATCCATCACACTCCTGACTTGTGCCTTGTAGATGGTGAACTGGCTTTGGGGAGTCAGGAAGTGAGTTTCTTGCTAAGCATTCTGGTTTACTGACCTGGCCTTGTAGCCACTGCATTTGTGATTAATCCATATCAGTTTCTAGTCAATGGTGACCTGCAAAATGTTAATAGTGGGGGATTCAATGATGACAACACCATTGAATGTCAAAGAGCAAAGGTTAGATGGTCGTAGCATTTATATGGCACAAATGTCACTTCCCACTTGTTGGCCCAGGCCTGGATACTGTCCAGATCTTGTTACATGTGAACATGGACTGCTTCAGTATCTGAGGAGTTGCGAATGGTGCTGAACATTGTGCAATCGTCAGTGAACATCCCCATTCCCCATTTCTTCCTTTCTGGAGGGAAGGTCATTGACAAAGCAGCTGAAAGTAGCTGGGTCCCTAATACATGTAATGTCAGAATGAGAACAGCTTTGTTTTGAGACAACAAAATGTGAGGCTGGATGAACGCAGCAGGCCAAGCAGCATCTCGGGAGCACAAAAGCTGACGTTTCGGGCCTAGACCCTGAAGGGTCTAGGCCCGAAACGTCAGCTTTTGTGCTCCTGAGATGCTGCTTGGCCTGCTGTGTTCATCCAGCCTCACACTTTATTATCTTGGATTCTCCAGCATCTGCAGTTCCCATTATCTCTGATACAGCTTTGTTTTCAGTTTTCTAAACCCGTTATCATCATTATACACCTCTGTCAAATCTACCATCAATCTTCTTTGCTCCCAGGAGGAAATCTCAGCTCCTTCAATCTATCCTTGTCACTAATCCCTTCATTCCAGAGCTGTCCTGATAAATCCCATACACACGCTCTTGAGGAGTTTGAATGCGTTACTTTAACTGGAGCTTAATCAGATCATCATAAAAGTCTAGTGCACCTTTTCTGCTTCTGTACTCAATTTCTAATGAAGTCTAATGCCACATTTGATTTACTAACCAGTCTTTGACCTTTTGAAGGTGGTAGGGAAAAAATGGCCACATACCCTGGGTCCCCCTGTTAACTCTCTCTCTTTGAATTTAAATGACATTAAGTCTGTATTGCTGCCACTTGTTGCGTTGCCAGCATGTACTACCTCTTAATTCACTGTATTAAGTTCGATCTGCCCATGCTGCCAGCCTATCAATGTTCCTTTGTAGACAGTTTCTGTCATTCTCACTTGACTGATTCTCCATGTTTTGTATTATTGACAAGTTTTGAAATTTTATTTCATATTTCACAACCCAAGTTATTTTTATGAAACAAGAGGGAGTGGTCCTAGCCCTGACTCTTGGGAAATGTCCCTCTGTTAGATTCTTTAGTCTGAAAAATAATCCTACTCCACAGATCGCTGCTTTCTATCTGTAAATATTTACCCAACTGCACATTGCTATTCTGTTTCACGAATCTCAATTTTGTGAACCAGCCTTTGACAAGCTGGCATTTTGTCAAACCTTTTTCTCTAAAATCTATACAGGCAATATCCACCACAGTCCCTCCATCAATCTTCATCAAAATATTCAATCTTACTGGATGAGCATGGTCTACCTTTTATCCTAGTTTGATTATTTTTCCTAGGTCTTTCTAAAACTTGACCCACTGTCAATGTTAAACTAACCAGTCTGTAGATTCTAGGATTGTTCTTTACAGGCATTCCTGAATAAGTGTCACATTTTCCACTGTTCAATCTTCTGGTGCCTCCTCCATTTCAAAGGGAAGGTTGAATATTTCAAGCTCTTCCACTATCTCCACTACCACTTCCTTTAGCAAACTGGAATACAAGATAACTGGATTTTCTACTCATCAGCCACCCCTGTGCCTCCTGCCCTCCATTCTCACCCTATCTATTTCATCCACTTTGTCTGATAATTTCTAATCAACCGATTCAGGGATGTAATTTCACACCTTTTTGGAGCAGGTGGGACTTGAACCTGGTTCAGGGGCAGGGACAATTCTACTGTACCACAAAGATAGCCTCAATCTGCTGACATATTGGCAGATTCCATGTTTTTAGTAAACTAGTGTGTTCGTTATAATATTCTAACACTGCTACAGAGACAGAGAGCATGCAGCAAAAGTTTGCCAGACAAACCTGGGGTCACAAAGCTGATTTATGAAGAGAGCTTGAATCAGGTTAGGGTTGTATTTTCTGGCATTCAGCAGAATAAAGCAGGACGTGAACCGCATTGGAACCTTGGAAATTCTAACAGGACTAGACAAAGTAGATGCAGAAAGGATGCCCCTGATGGTGGGGGACTCGTAGACTGAAATGAGGAGAAATTTCTTCACTGAGTAGAACACCTGTGGAATTCACTACCACAGAAAGCAATCAAATCCAAAACATTGTGATCAGAGATAATGGGAACTGCAGATGCTGGAGAATCCAAGATAACAAAGTGTGGAGCTGGATGAACACAGCAGGCCAAGCAGCATCTTGGGAGCACAAAAGCTGACATTTCATGCCTAGACCTTTCATCAGTAAAGAGGGATGGGGAGAGCATTCTGAAATAAACATGGAGAGAAAGGGAGGCAAACTGAAGATGGATAGAGGAGAAGATAGGTGGAGAGGCAGTGGGAGAGAGATCCTCCTGAGGTTGGTCTGGAGGTAACTTCTTCAGGGTAGGCCTCCTGGAAGAGGCTTCACAGTGAGGTTAAAATTGTGATTGGAGATGATGGGAACTCCAGATGCTGGAGAATGATTTCAAGACTGAGTTGGATGCGGCACTTGGGAGTGAAGGGATCAAAGGATGGGTGGAAAGCAGGAGCAGGTATTGATTTGGATGATAAGCCATGATTATAATGAATGTCAGAGCAGGCTCCAAGCCCATGCCTGTTCCTATTTTCCAGTTTTCTGTGCTGTATGCCTCTAAGCACAGAACATCCTCTCTGTCCTCAATTTGGTTCATTCCACCTCTTGTTACTTTCACAACATGCCTCTTTACACACTGGTAGAAGATTTTTGTTTTGTTGATTTGTCACTCTATCCCCATATTTTCCTCTTTGCCGGTTTGTGTTCTCCTCTTCATCCCTCTTAACCTGTTGTAGCTCTCTCACTCTCTTTTCCCCCCTTGTCTAAGTAGGGAGCTGGATTCCTTACCATTTGCCTTGTTGGATTGTATTAAACTTTTACCTGAAGAATCTCTTTGTTTCTGGTTCCATTTATAGCCTGGCTGAATCCCTCCTCATCACATTGAAATTGTGCTTTGTAAGTTCTACATTAGACTTTCTTGCGGTTTTCCATTCATCCCAAGGTTGACGTTAGCAATGGTCATTCACCAGCACTGGATCCAGCAACCCCTCCCTTTTTTTTAAATCACTGAGAGAATGTACTGATTAAGGAAATTCACTTTAACACATTTCAGAAATTTCTTTGCCAGCTCACCCTTTACTCTAACATTAACTAGCCAATTATTGATTTGGGGTTAAGTTTCCCAGTGTCATTTGGAGGCCTGTTGAATACCCAAATAGTATGGTCTTAAACTTTTTAATTCTCTGTTCTAACTAGTTGGACTCTGGACTCTGTTATTTTCCCCCTCAAGGGCTTGCCCTATATCTTCAATATTTCAATATCTCTTTTATTTAAGACCATAAGACATAGGAGTGGAAGTAAGGCCATTCAGCCCATCAAGTCCACTCTGCCATTTAAATCATGGCTGCTGGGCATTTCAACACCACTTCCCTGCACTCTCCCCATAGCCCTTGATTCCTTGTGAGATCAAGAATTTGTCGATCTCTGCCTCGAACGCATTCAACATCCCGGCCTCCATGCACTCTGCAGCAATGAGTTCCACAACCCCACCACTCTCTGGCTGAAGAAATGTCGTCTCATTTCAGTTTTAAATTTACCCCCTCTAATTTTAAGGCTGTGCCCACGGGTTGTGGTCTCCCCACCTAACGGAAACAACTTCCCAGCGTCCACCCCTTCTAAACCATACGTTATCTTCTAAGTTTCTATTAGATCTCCCCTCAACCTTCTAAACTCTAATGAGTACAATCCCAGGATCTTAGCCGTTCATCATACACTAAACCTACCATTCCAGGGATCATCCTTGAATCTCCGCTGGACATGCTCCAAGGCTAGTATGCCCTTCCTGAGGTGTGGGGCCCAAAATTGGACGCAGTATTCTAAATGGGGCCTAACTAGAGCTTTATAAAGCCTCAGAAGCACATCACTGCTTTTATATTCCAACCCTCTTGAGATAAATGACAACATTACATTTGCTTTCTTAATCACAGACTCTACCTGCAAGTTAACCTTTAGAGAATCCTGGACCAACACTCCCAGATCCCTTTGCACTTCTGACTTGCGAATTTTCTCACTATTTAGAAAATGTTTAGTGTTGCCATCCTCAACCCTCTTTCTCTACCTTTTCCAAATGCATTATATTGTTGCACATTTAAGTGTTTAGTCCTTACTGTGTTTAAGCTAGGTGAAAGCTGGCCTTCAAGAAAGTGCTGCTTGTTTAAATATTTACTTCAATACTGTACAAAAGTGAAGTTTTCCATGTGAGCACTCAGGAAGCACACAAAGGTTGGCAACTTGTTTTACAATCTGCTGCATATTTTACACTCTCAGACTTTCAAAGGGAGTTAATGTCATTGGTTCATGTGGGCCCTAATCTTTGGTTGCTTTGCCTCCGTCCTATGCCTTTGTCTTGGTCACCTTTGACTACCTGATATCAATGCATCTTTTCGCACAACTGTAATAAATAAACTTATCACTCTCTTGATCTATGTCTATAGTTCATCCCTGTGAATTCAAATAGAAAGTTAAGGTTCATTTTTACCAGAGCCCTGTAAAGTTTGATGGCATTCTGTTTTGATGTGATCTGTTGCATAGTTGTAGTTTAAGTTTCTGGTTTTGTAATTACTGCTGTCTGTTGGTTGGGTGCTATTTAGTGAACAGTCTCCTACGTTTTTACAGAATAATGTGAAATATTTGTTCACATGGGTGTCACTGGCTGGGCCAGCATTTACTGCTTGTCCCCAGTTGCACTAGAGAAGGTGGTGGTGAACTGCTGTAGTCAGGTGGGATGTAGGTACACTGCAATTAGAGAGCTCTTGGACTTTGACCCTTTGATAAAGGAACAACAGGCAATATGTTTCCTAGTCAGGATAGTGTTGCTTGGAGGGGACCTTTGTGGCATCTTTTTGTCTCCATGTATCTGCTACCTCTCCTGCCTTGAGCTATTTCTTGGCGGCTTAATAAGTATGTGCTACTTGTACCTCCGAATGGTGCATATCATCTTATCTGTGTAATGTTGCATCAACCACTGATCTTTGCAAGTGTATCTCGCTTGTTTAGTATAGTGTGATTTTGAAACAAAACGTTCTTGATGCAAGTGTCTCGGACCAAGTGGACATCTATTGCAAATTGTTATTTGCCTTGAGAAGGCGGTGATCAGTGTTGAAAGGATAGTAAAACCAGACATAGAACATAGGACAGTACAGGCCCTCTGGCCCAGAATGTTGTGCTGAACTTTTACCCTAATCCTAGTGTCTGTCTAGCCTCCACGCCTGTCTTTATACTAGCATCCATATGCCTATCTAATAGCCGCTTAAATGCCTCTAATGAGGCTGACTCATTACCCTCTCCGGCAATGCGTTCTACGTCCCGACCACACTCTTAGTAAAGAACCCACCTCTGTCTCCCCGATATCTACCTCCACTCACTTTAAAACTATGTCCCCTCATAATAGCTACCTCCACCCTAAGAAAAAGTCTCACTGTCTACTCTATCTATACCTCCGATCATTTTGTACACCTTTATCAAGTCACCTCTCATCCTTCATCATGATAAAGAGAAAAGCTGTAGCGCTCTCAACCTTTCCTCGTAAGACCTCCCCTCCATTCCAGGCAACTCCCTGGTAAATCTCCTCTGCACCTTTTCCAACACTTCCACATCTTTCCTTTAATGAGGTGACCAGAACTGGACACAATACTTCATTTGTGGATGAACCAGGCTTTTGTATAGCTGGAGCACAAGTTCATGGCTCTTGAACTCACTCCGTCTATTAATGAAAGCTAACACACCATATGCCTTCTTAACAACTCTAGCCACCTGGGTGGCAGCTTTCAGGGAACTGTAGACATGAACCCCAAGATCCTTCTGCTCCTCCACACTGCCAAGAGTCTTTCCGTTAAAGTCTTACGAGGAAAGGCTGAGGGACTTGAGGCTGTTTATTGTTAGAGGGAAGAAGGTTGAGAGGTGACTTAATTGAGACGTATAAGATAATCAGACGGGTGGATAGGGAGAGCCTTTTTCCTAGGATGGTGATGGCAAGCACGAGGGGGCATAGCTTTAAATTGAGGTGTGAAAGATAGAGGACAGAGGGTCAGAGGTAGTTTCTTTACTCAGAGTAGTAAGGGAATAGAATGCTTTGCCTGCAACAGGAGTAGATTCGCCAACTTTAGGTACATTTAAGTCGTCATTGGACAAGCATATGGATGTACATGGAATAGTGTAGGTTAGATGGGCTTGAGATCGGTATGACAGGTCAGCACAACATCAAGGGCTGAAGGGCTTGTACTGTGCTGTAATGTTCTACGTATGTTCTATGTTAACCCTGTATTTTGCTTTCAAGTTTGTCCTTCCAAAATGCATCACCTCACGCTGTTCAGGGTTAAACTCCATCTGCCACTTCTCAGCCCAGCTCTGCATCCTATCAATGTCCCTTTGTAACCTTGAACAGCCCTCCACACTATCCACAACATGACCCACCTTTGTATCGTCCACGAATTTGCTAATCCACCCTTCCACTCCTTCACCAAATCATTTACAAAAATCAAATGCAAGATGTATGCACAGAACGCCTGTTGAGAAAATTGTATGGCGTCCCTGATGTTTTCATTGAAACATAGCATGTAAGCAAGGAGTCATTTTAAAATACTGTTTGAGACCTCAGTGGGAGTAGTCTTTCTGGCCACTGCACAGCAGGGAGGGTTTCCCTTCCTAGGAGAAGGTACAGGGGAACTTTACAGTAAAAGTATTATGGATGAGGGTCTTTGGTTGAGAATGTCAAAACTAGTTTTGCTCTCTCTTTTTAGAGCAGACATGGTTGAGGGGACTCAATCGAGGATATGATTCCTCAGGATTAATATTGTTGTGTAAGTGGGGAGAAACTGTTCCCAGTGGTAGCAGAGTTGGCAGTCGTCACTAGGGTAATTACCTTAAAGCCCAAGGGAGATGGGTTTTTTTTGTAGGAATTTATGATTGAGGAAGTAGTGCTGTCAGGGCATTGAAAGTAGATTGGATAAAACATTTGGGAGAAATTTACAGGGGTGTGGGATTAATTGAAAGTCTGTATATACACAATGAGCTAGAAAGGTGTTCTTGAGCTCCAACGGTCCAGATCTGGTAAGAGGAACAAGTTTCCTTCTCTAAAGGGCATTCGTTAACTGGTGTGCTTTTCCAACATCTAACGGTTTTGTGGCCACTTGTGTACATTTTTTTTACTTCCAGATCTTCTTCAAATTGTCAAACTGCCCTGACAGGTTTTTGTGGCTTGTGGATTATTATCCTGGATGCACCTTGTTTGATCAATTTGCATAGAGTTTATGAATCAAGGACAATGTAGGTTAATGATGGTCTGAATTTTCTTGGAGTTTTTCTTTATGATTACTCTCCCTGGCCTGAGGTCTGTCAATTATGCATTCTGTCTCTGTCAGATGGCAGCTGTAGTTACTGTAATCTCTGAGATAAAAGGTGTTGTATACACAGCTTTGGCTCCTTGTTGCAGCAGGATTGACTTGAGTCATAAAAACTGACAGTTATCAAGAAACATGAGAATTCCATAAATGAGGAAAATAGTTATACTATTATGACATGGATTGCAGACTGGATAGGCACGGATCTTTTTCAAATAGTTAATTAGATGACATCCTGGCATGTGAAGCTCTAGTATAAAAATGCCTGTCTCCGTATAGTCTTAATTTACTTAATTGAAACATGTAAAATAATCAGAGGGTTAGACAGGGTGGATAGGGAGAGCCTTTTTCCTAGGATGGTGATGGCGAGCACGAGGGGGCATAGCTTTAAATTGAGGGGTGAAAGATGTAGGACAGATGTCAGAGGTAGTTTCTTTACTCAGAGTAGTAAGGGGATAGAACGCTTTGCCTGCAACAGGATTAGATTCGCCAACTTTAGGTACATTTAAGTCGTCATTGGACAAGCATATGGACGTACATGGAATAGTGTAGGTTAGATGGGCTCGAGATTGGTATGACAGGTCGGCACAACATTGAGGGCCGAAGGGCCTGTACTGTGCTGTAATGTTCTATGTTCTATAGTCGCTGTCTCTGTGTAATGGCATGGGTGCTGTGTATTCACCTATTCAGCTGTACTTATACAATTACAATAACAATACCATCACTCAGCTCAGAACACAGATTCTGTGCAAGTCCTGGATATTGTAGCTGTGTGAGTAGGTATTGGTAATAAAGTTTAAGATATGCCTCCCAGAAGGGCACTCGCTCTGGGTATATGTTGTGTACAGTAAAATATCTGCAAACCCCATGAGTCAGTCTGTGAATAAACTAGTAACATTAGGGGTGATAATAAAATGTGAGGCTGGATGAACACAGCAGGCCAAGCAGCATCTCAGGAGCACAAAAGCTGACGTTTCGGGCCTAGACCCTTCATCAGAGAGGGGGATGGGGAGAGGGAACTGGAATAAATAGGGAGAGAGGGGGAGGCGGACCGAAGATGGAGAGAAAAGAAGATAGTTTCCGGAGGGAGGAGGGTAACTTCTTCAGGTTAGGCATCCCTGGAAGAGGCTTCGCAGTGAGGTTAAAATAGTATCCGAGATAATGGGAACTGTAGATGCTGGAGAATTCCAAGATAATAAAATGTGAGGCTGGATGAACACAGCAGGCCAAGCAGCATCTCAGGAGCACAAAAGCTGACGTTTCGGGCCTAGACCCTTCATCAGATAGGGGGATGGGGAGAGGGAACTGGAACTATCTTCTTTTCTCTCCATCTTCGGTCCGCCTCCCCCTCTCTCCCTATTTATTCCAGTTCCCTCCCCCCATCCCCCTCTCTGATGAAGGGTCTAGGCCCGAAACGTCAGCTTTTGTGCTCCTGAGATGCTGCTTGGCCTGCTGTGTTCATCCAGCCTCACATTTTATTATCTTGCTCACTGCAGTGTTCCTAGTCTCTGACCTGTTCTTAGAACATGGAACGTGGAACTGTACAGCATGGAAACAGACCCTTTGGCCCTCAATGTACCGAATGTGACGCCAAACGAAACTAATCCTGTGTGTGTGCGTTCTGTTTTTTTTTCTCCCCACCTCTGCCGCACCGCTTCATGCAGGCATCCTGTAGCCACTGTCTTTGCGGCCCAACCATATCATCGGTTTCTGCCCCATGGTAACCCGTAGGATGCTGTTTGTGTGGCACAAATATTACTTGCCATTTTCAGCCCAAGCCTGGATATTGTCCAGATCTTATTGCTTTTGAACATGGACTGCTTCAGAATCTGAGGGCTCATGAGTGATTATGAAGGAGTGGAGGTCTTCAATGAAGCAGCTGAAGATGGTTGGGCCTTGGACACTGCCATGAACTATAAAAAGTGGAGAGTTTTCCCCCTTAAACCTATTGATTCCAGTTTTGCTAAGGCTCCTTGATGCCACACTTGGATGAATGCAGCCTTGATGTCAAGGGCAGATGCGGCTTGATAGCACTGTTGATGACCCTTTCCATCACTTAACTGATTGAGAGTAATCTGAGGCAGTAATTGGCCAGGATGGATTTGTCCTCCACTTTTGTGTACAGGACATACCTGGGTAATTTTCGACATCATTGGATAGATGTCAGCGTTGAACTATAGTGGATCAGCTTGGCTAGGAAGGGCATGTTCTGGAGCACAAGTCTTCAGGACTGTTGCTGGAATGTTGTCGGGGACCATAGCCATTGCAGTATCCAGGGACCCTAACTGTTTGTTTGATATCACGTGGAGTGAATAGAATTGTCTAAAGACTAGTATCTGTGATGCTGGCACTAGTGGAGCAAGCTTATTTCAAGTGTTCAATTCTGAACCATTATAAAAACCCAAATCTTTCAAACATATTTTAACAAATGCATGATGTAAAAATTTTTTTTTCAGCATGTATTAAATAGTAATTGCGTACTGTCCCTGGTTGCATTTGGATGCAAACCTTGGGAATAATAAGATTAACTTCTAGCATCTCCCAGTATCCCATCTGTTACTGAGATTGAAAGAAAAGAATTCCGGTTTAAACAGGGCAGAAGTGACAATGCTGCTGGTTTATGTTTCTTTTTCTTTTGTATTGGAGAATCTTATTTCCACCCAACAAGCTGCACAGTGCTGGTAAGGAAGTTGTTGAATGATATTGTGGCTGACAGTTTTGGTCTAGAAGATCTTTCGGGTGTTAGGTATGACATCCCTGTTGTGGAATAGTGGTTGATCTGACCAATGGCAGATGCACTGTTGTGGCTCATAGTGCAATAGCACACTGTCCTGGGGCATCTAATCAGAGAAGGATCACGCAGTCTGGACTCTTTACTGATTCCTGATCTGAGTCATTGTGGCACTGCCTCCTGTCATACAGATGAAGCCTGCTGATCCAGTCTCTGCAGATGTCTAGGCCTGAACTGTCAGCTTTCCTGCTCCTAAGATGCTGCTTGGCCTGCTGGGTTCATCGAGCTCTACACCTTGTCTCTCTTGTAAAGAGTTTGATCCCACTGCCTCGTAGACAGGTCTGTACAAACAGACCGGCTTGCCCACCCCTTTCTGAACCCACTGTTACCAGAGGAGTGGGAGCGGCCCAGAACCACCCTCCCTGTCGTACACCTTGTGGTGGCTGATTGCACACTGTCAACCAGCCACACTCTAGTAGTCTCCTGGGGTGGAGGGGGTGCATGCAGAGAGGAGCCTAGTTTGATGATTGACATAAACAGGGTAGTGCCACAATGGAGAGTGCAGGCTGCTTATTATAGAAGGGTGGGTGTTCTGTTGGTGAGTGAGGGCATTCTGTTGGGGATGATGAGGGGGAAGAGGGTGCTCTGTCGCCCTGCCTGTGGGCAGTAGGTGTTGCTTCGTGTTTGAAGTTGGAGATTTTTGCGATTGAGGATTGTTGTGACTAAACAAACTGCCAGGGGGCAGCAGCTCAAACAGAATTTGACGTCAGGGAGTCTGTTGCAATGTTTGGATGCAGAATCTGAGTGACCAGCTCTTCACATTGAATTCCTATCCCAGGACGTCAGGTTCTCCTGTGCAGGTGAGTGAGCTTGTGTTTTTAGCAGAACTGAGCAGCCATTGCCACAGTGACAGCAGGTCAGTAAAGGCTGAAGTATTTAACAGCTTGTAGTTCAAAACATTTTCATGAAGAAAAGATGAAAGAGATGGAAATGAAGTGAGCTGCTGATTGTGTTCCTACTTCACAGGAGGGTGAAGTGGTGATGGGCTGACAGACTGCACCCCGTCTGTCCCCCACAGCCTCTTATCAAGCCTCTTCAGGCAGCATCCATTAGGATAGCAGCCTTGTTGAGAGAGACAGATATTTTTAAAAATCTAGAAAGAATTGAATTGGAGAAATTTGACCTGATTGAGGCAATGGGTTATAAAAAAGCTAATTAATTCTGATCCTCTTGATTTTATTCCCTGGTCCGTCAGTCTGAGAGCTGTTGGATAATTTTTGCCTGCCTTGTTGCCAGTCTCAGTCTGTACATGACCCATTCGTTGGTTTAAGTGATTTTTTTTTATGAGCAGTTGGAAGTTCCTAATTGCTGCAACAGAGTCAATCTCCGATCAGTTGACAAGGAAATGTTTTTAAGGCTTACCGTGAAACTGGGATGAATCTGATGGAAGGGATGCAGTGAGGTGACCTAAGACAGTGTGGCTGCTCAGTGAAGTGTTTTATGGTGTGTTGAACTTAAGCTCAGTTTATTGAAAAGCTAATTTAAAGCAGGGGAAGTATGAAAGTAAGGTCTGCATTCCCTCCTTCCTCCCTGAGTCAGAGTTACCAGCTACAGAGCTCCCTGTCTGTGACTGAGGAGGAAGATATTCCCGTGTCAAAATTTGCCTTTTATTTGGGGGGATATTTGTCTAACAGGAGTTTTTCAGCACTGACTGAACAGAACAATGAGTTGTCAGTACATCTGAGCACCAAGTTGGGGAAAACAGTCCAAGATGAATAGATGATGGGGGGGATGGTATAGTGTGGGGGTGAATCACGGGAGGCAGCACAGTGTGGGGCTGGATTGGCAGTACGGAGGGGGCACAGTGTGGCGGTGGATCTAGGGGAGGGTGGGATGCATCAGGGTGTGGGCACAGCGTGGGGGATATATCTTGGGGGGGGGGGGGGGGGGAGAGTGGAGTGGGTCAGGCAGATGGGGTGCAGTGTGGGTGTGGATCGGGGTGGTGCACAGCGTGATTGGGAGGAGAGGGTGCAGTGTCAGCTGTGTCCAGTATGGTGTTTTTTTTCCATTCAGCCCGTTGAGTCTGCTATGCCATTTGATCATGGCTGATATGTTTCTAAATGCCATTCTCCTGCCTTCTCACTGTAACCCTTGATCCCCTTACCATTCAAGACTGTCTATCTCTGTTTTAAATACACTCAATGATTTTTGCCTCCTCAGGCCTCCGTGGAAATGAGTTTGCCAGATTTGCTACCCTCTGGCTAAAGAAAATTCCCCCTCATCCCTGTTCTAAAGCGTCATCCCTTCACTCTGAGGCTGTGCCATTGGGTCCTAGTCTCTTCTTGGCTTGCTGGGTCTGGATACTAGTAGGAAAAATCTTCTCCATGTCTACTCTGTCATGGTCTGTTTGGTGCCCTGTAAATCTCAATCCGTTCTCTTCCACCTGCCCCTGCCTCCCTCCTCCCCACCCCACCTCCTCTGTCCCCAGTTCCTCTCAACTGCTCCTCATGACAAACCCTTCATCCCTGGGAACACTTTTTTTGTAAAGCTCCTTCTGGACTACCTCCCAAGGTTAGCACAGTCTTCCTTAGGTATGGGGCCCAAAACTGCTGTCAATATTCCAAATGCAGTTTGACCAGATTCATATACAGCCTCAAGAGCACATCTCTGTTCATGTGTTCTATAACCTACTTGAAATGAACATTAAGATTGCATTTACCTTCCTAACTGCGAACTAAACCTGCACATTAACCCAAAGAGAGTCCTGAACTGCATTTTTTTTGTGCTGCAGATTTCCCTCCTGTTTTCCACCCCCCCACCCCCAACCCCATGCAATCAGTCACTTTTTTTTTGCTCTGCTCTGCTCTGTCCCCCACCCAGCTGCTGTGCCCCTGCACATCCCCACCATTCTTCCCCCCCGCCCTCCCCAGTCCATGCTGGTTTCTGAGCCGTGAGTGTGTCTCTTGTCAATGTCTGAGCTAATGCTGTGTGTGGGTGAGGGGGAGGGCCCTGGTATTTATAACAATTCAATTTCAGCTTTTCAATGAGTTTCCAAAACTCGTTAAACCAGAATTTCTTTGTTCTCTGGGCGATTCTGTCATTGAAATCACCTCTTTGTCAAAACCTCTGCAGAATAAATCTGTCAAATTCTCTTTATCTCAAATGCTGAGAGAATGGCTGATGTAGTAGCGTGTGTTTGTGATGTGGGCGGGGGGGGAGGTGGGAATGGAATCTGGGTGTCCCAGATCAGAGTGCCATCTTTCATCTTCACCCACCACCCCTCCCAGACCTGGAGGGGTAAGAGCCAAGTGTCCTTTCTCCCCTGGAGGGGTATTGGAATGTTGATGGGGTTGTAAAGTTTGGGGGTGGTGGATCAGTGGATGTAGAAGCTGAGGCAAAGGGAGGCTGGTTTGCTGGGACTGGAGATTTTGGGGCATAAGGGCAGAATTCCAGTTGGAGATGGGGAGGGGAGTAGGCAGGGCAGAACTGTGTAGGGATAGGGCAACGGGATGTAGGGTAATGTGATGAGGGCGAATGGGCTATGATAATATCGGAGTTGGGTGCAGTATTGGTTGAAACTGTTCTGAGATGGGATCCTGCCACTGAAAAACTCCCTGTTTAATTCAAACGAGAAAGGTGCACTGCTGTATCATGGCACTTAGTGGTGTGGCTTCTTTCAGCATTTCTTCCTCCTCCTCCCTCTGTTCAAGAAAATGGAAACTCAGCTGAGTACACAGTCACATGTGCTGGAAGCAAAGTGATTTGTGGGGAGACTTTGGGTGGTGCTGAGTTAATCTCTGTAGGGTTAATGAGGAAGGCTGATGTGGAATTTGAATTCTTGGTCAGATCTCAGAGTGAGTGTGAGAGGAGGAATGACTGAGCCACAAGAACAGTTAGTGAATGAGGCTGTTCAAAGGAGGCTCACAAGATTGAGACTTGGCATGATTGGTTGTCTTGAGGTAAGGTCAGACTGACTGGGTTTGTTTCCACTGCAGTTTAAAAGAGTGAGGAGTGACTGGATTACAGTATAAGATTTTAAATAGCCTTGGCAAGGTAGATATGGAAAGGGTGTTTTCTTCTGTGGGTCAGCCTGGAGCAAGGGGACACTGTTCTAAAACACAGTTGTCACCTTTTTTATTTTGAAGTTTAGGAATTTTGTCTGAGCTCGAGATAGACAAGCTATTGAATCGTGTTAAGGAGAGATTAGTTGAGTCTTGTTGGGTAGGGGACCGAGTGTTAATGTAGAATTTGAATCACAATCAGATCAGCTGTGATCTTAATGATGAATCGAAGGAGCTGAAGTAGATGATATTGCATGCAGTTCTGGTCGGTCCATTACAGGAAGGATGTGGAAGCATTGGAAAAGGTGCAGAGGAGATTTACCAAGATGTTGCCTGGTCTGGAGTAAAGGCCTTATGAAGAAAGGCTGAGGGACTTGGGTCTGTTCTCATTGGAGAGAAGAAGGCTAAGAGGGGATTTAATAGAGACATACTAGATGATCAGAGGATTGGATAGGGTGGACAGTGAGAGTCTTTTTCCGAGGATGATGACTTCAGCTTGTACAGGGGGCATAGCTACAAATTGAGGGGTGATAGATTTAAGACAGATGTCAGAGGCAGGTTCTTTACTCAGTGTGTTAAGGGCGTGGAATGCCCTGCCTGCCAACGTAGTCGACTCAGCTACATTAGGGGCATTTAAACAGTCCTTGGATAAGCATATGGATAATGATGGGATAGTGTAGGGGGAGGAGCTTAGATTAGTTCACAGGCCGGCGCAACATCGAGGGCCGAAGGGCCTGTTCTGCACTGTATTGTTCTATGTTCTCTGATTCAATCGTGTTTCTTATTCACAAAAGTTCTGTGCAATTGAAACAAAACGCGCTTGCTCCTGTAACCAAATTCAATGCCGTGAAGGTCAGTGCGCTGTTTGTCTTCCAAGCTGCTTGCTGCACCTGCTCTCTAGCTTCCAGCATTTTATAGAAAGAAACACTGAGAGCTCCCTCTGGACATCAACCCTTCCCACCTTTTGCCATTTAAGAAATATAAATATAGAGTAGGTGATGGCCTAGTGATGTTATCACTAGACTATTGATCCAGAAACCCAGATAATGTTCTGGGGACTCTAGTTCGAATCCCACCATGGCAGATGGTGGAATTTTAATTCAATATATTTTAAAGTATGGATTTAAAAATATATAGATGACCATGACCACTATTTGATCGTCAGAAAAACCCATCTGTTTGTTAATGTCCTTCAGGGAAGAAAATCTGTCACCCTTATCTAGTTTGGCCTACAAATGAATCCAGACCCAGAATTGACTCTTGGTTGCCCTCTGAAATGGCCAAGCAAGCTATTCAGTTGTACCAATCACTACAAAGATTCAAAGAAATGAAACTAGAATTATCACCTGGCATCAACCCAGGTAGCAGAAAAGACAACGGCAGAAACAGCCCTATTGACCCTGTAAAGTCCACCTCACTGACATTTGGGGGGGGGGGGGGGGGGGTAGTGCCAAAATTGGGAGAGCTGTCTCACAGTCTAGTCAAGCAATAGTGTGACATAGCTATACTCTCAGAATCATACCTTACAGACAATATCCCAGATACCACCATCACCATTCCTGGATATGTCCTGTCCCAGCAGAGGGGGCAGCACATTTGGGATACAGTCAGGAGGGAGTTGCTCTGGGAGTCCTCAATATTGACTCGGGACCCCATGAATTCTTTTGGCTTCAGGTTAAATATGGGCAAGGAAACCTCCTGTTGTTTACCACACAGCATCCTCCCTCAGGTGATGACTTGATACTCCTCTATGCTGAATGCTTGGAGGAAGCACTGAGGATGACAAGGGCACAAAATGTACTCTGGGGTGGGGGATTTCAATGTCCACTACCAAGAGTGGCTCAGCAGCAGTACTACTGATTGAGCTGGTCCGGTCCTAAAGGACATAGCTGTTAGACTGGGTCTGCGGCAGGAGGCGAAAGAAACAACAAGAGGGAAAAACATACTTGACCTCATCCTTACCAGTCTGCCAGCTGCAGTTGCATCTGTCCATGACACACAGTCCTTGTGGAGATGAAGTCCCACCTTCACGTTGATAACAGCCTCCATTGCGTTGTGTGGCACTATCACTGTGCACAGAATTAGCAACTCAAGGCGGAGCATCCATGAAGCGCTATGGGCCATCAACAGCAGCAGAATTGTACTCCAGCACAATCTGTAACATCATGGCCCAGCATATCCCACCACCCCCCACCCATTCAGCCATTATTATCAAGCCAGGGGATCAACCATGGCTCGAGTGCAGGAGGACATGCCAGGAGCAGCACCAGGCTTACCTGAAGAGGTGAAAACCAAAAGAACTGTGCATGCTGTAAATCAGGAGGTATCAGCCTGGTGAAGTCACTAAACGGGAATACTTGCATGCCAAACAGAGAAAGCAGCAAGTGATAGACAGAACTAAGCGATCCCACAACTAATGGATCAGATCTAAGCTCTGCAGTCCTGCCACATCTAGTCGTGAATGGTGGTGGACAATTAACTCACTGGAGGAGAAGGCTCCACTAATATTGCCATCCTCAATGACAGAAGAGGCCAGCACATCGGTGCAAAAGATAAGTCTGAAGCATTTGCAGAAATCTTCAGCCAGAGGTGCTGAGTGGATGATCCATCTCGACCTCCAGTGGTCCCCAGCATCACAGAAACCAGTCTTCAACCAATTTCACTCACCTCACATGATATCAAGAAACGATTGGAGACACTGAATACTGCAAAGGCTGTGGGCTCTGACAACATTCTGGCAATAGTACTGAAGACTTGTGCTCCAGAACGTGCCGCTCCCCTAGCCAAGCTGTTCCAGTGCAGTTACAAGACTGGTCAGGTGGACACCAATGTGAAAAATTGCCCACATGTCCTGTACACAAAGCAGGAAATGTCCAACCTGGCCAATTACCACCTCATTAGTCCACTCTGTGTACCATCAGTAAAGTGATAGAAGGTGTCATCAACAGTGCTATCCACCAGCACCTGCTCAGGGACGCCCATTTTGGGTTCTACCAGGGCCTGCTCCTGACCTCATTACAGCCTTGGCCCAAACATGGACAAAAGAGCTGAATTCCAGAAGTGAGGAGAGAGTGACCAGCCTTTGATATCAAGGCTGCATTCCTCCACATGTGGCATCAAGGAGCCCTAACAAAAGTGGAATCGATAGGTATCGGGAGGCAAACCTTCCAGTGGTTGGAGTCATACTTGATACCTTTTGGAAGATGGTCGTGGTTGTGGGAGGTCAATCACCTTAGTTCAAGGACTTCTGTGCAGGAGTTCCTCAGGGTAGTGTCCTAGGCCCAACCATCTTCAGCTGCTTCATCAATGACCTTCTGCACCCCCGCCCCCCCCAAAAAAAATCATAAAGTCAGAAGTGGGAACATTCCCCTTTCATTGCACAATGTTCAGCACAATTTGCAACTCCTCAGATACTGAAGCAGTCCATGTTCAAATTCATCAAGATCTGGACAATATCCAGGCTTGTGCTGACAAGTGGCAAGTGACACTCATGCCACACAAATGCCAGGCTATAAGAGACAATCTAACCATCACTCCTTGACGTTCAATGATAACATCACCGAATTCCCCACTATCAACATCCAGGGGGTTACCATTGACCAGAAAATCACCTGGACTCCCCACATGAACACTGGCTACAAGAGCAGGTCAGAGCCTGGGAATACTGCGGTGAGTAACTCACCACCTGACTCCCCAAAGCCTGTCCACCATCTACAAGGCACAAGTCAGGAGTGTGATGGAATACTCCCCACTTGCCTGGATGAGTGCAGCCCCAACCACACTCAAGAAGCTTGACACCATCCAGGACAAAGCAGCTGCTTGATTGGGACCACATCCACAAACATCCCACTCCCTCCACCACCGACACTCAGTAGCAGCGGTGTGTACTGTCTACAATTTGCACTGCAGAAATTCACCAAAGATCCTCGGACAGCACCTTCCAAATCCATGACACCTTCTATCTAGAAGGACAAGGGCAGCAGATACCTAGGAACACCATCCCCCTGCAAGTTTCCCTCCAAGTCACTCACCATCCTGACTTGGAAATATATCCGCTTCCTTCACTGTCACTGGGTCAGAATCCTGAAATTCCCTGCCTAAGGGCATTCGGGTCAACTCATAGCACATGGACTGCAGTGCTTCAAGAACACAGCTCACCACCATCTTCTCAAGGGGCAACTAGGGGTGGGCAAGAAATCCTGGCCAGCCAGTGATGCCCACATCCCCCAAATGAAAGAATAAGCATAAACTGCATCTCCATTCCTCCAGTGGGGGGATCACGTCTCCACATCGTATTCCATCTACCATGGACCCCTTGAGACCTCTTCACGGCTCACATCCAACTAAAGCAGAAGTGTGTAGATGCTGAAGATTTGAAACGAGAACAGAAGTTGCTGAAGAAACGTGGCATGTCTGGCTACAGAAACAGTGTTAATGCTTAGAATCTAGTAGGACTCCTGTTTGGAGTAGTTCTGAAGAAAGGTCACCGAACTTAACATTTATCTCTATCTCTATCTCCATTTCTCTTACCACAGATCCTGCTACACCCATATCCTATGTGGTCTGATCTTGTTTGTTATTGAAATCTTCCCTAGTGGTTCTCCATGCATGTATTTTGCTAAAGTCATTCTCAAAACAATTTCTCTCGCTAAACATGATACCCCCTTCACATATCCCTGTTACCTCTGCTCAGTCAGTTCATTATTTTCTAAATGTCCAATTATCAAATCTTTTATAGGTTCTGGATCTGTCAATTTTCAGTGCCAGTGCAACTTTTTATCTCTCTCTCTCTCTCTCTCTCTCTCGCTTTCTCACTGGATTGCTGGATCCTTATTATTTCTGGCTGATTTCGTATATCTTAATAAAGATCGGCACAAAGTAATTATTAGGCTTCTCTGCAACTTTGCATGACAAATTCTGATAATAGATCCATATTTGCCTTTTGGTATCAAAAGTGTGGCGCTGGATGAACACAGCAGGCCAAGCAGCATCTCTGGTGCATCCAGCTCCACGCTTTATCTTGGATTCTCCAGCATCTGCAGATCCCATCATCTCTGACCCATCTTTGCCTTTGTTTGCCTTTACCTTGTTACATACTGAGAAAAGCTTTCATAGTCTGCTTTTCATGTTATATTCTCCCTTTCTTCATTAGTTTCTTGATTCATTGAATTGTAAAATGCTTCCAGTTATCAGTCTTATCTCAACATTTGAAGCTCCTCTTGTACTGCTAACGGTTACATGGTTAACCACACATGGCAGCGGCAGCAGGAGGTCACTCTTACCCAGCGTCCTGTTACACCTGAGTGGGTTACAGATCATACAGGTGAGGACCGAACATGGTGCTGTGCTATGCATTGCTGTAGTACTCAGCAGGCTATGCCATGATCCCCCAGCTCAATCTGTAACCACTTGGCCAAATTTAGATCTTATAGAATGCCTATAGTGTGGAAGCAGGCCATTTGGCCCACTAAGTCCATGCTGACACTCCAAAGAGCATCGTACCCAGACACCACCACCACCACCCACCCACCACCCCCCCACCACCCCCCCCCCCCACCCCCCCCCCCACCCCCCCCCCCCCCCCCCCCCCCCCAAATACACTATGGACAATTTAATAGCTGATCCACTTAACCTGCGCATCTTTGGACTGTGGGTGGAAACCACAGCACTCAGAAACCTACACAGACATGGAGAGAATGTGCAAACTCCACACACAGTTGGCTGAGGGTGAAATTGAACCCAGGTCCCTGGTGCTGTGAGGCAGCACCGCTAACCACTGTACCGCACCTGGCCAATATCACCTGTGATTTTTGTGGTGAAGAAGCAATTGCCTAGTGGCATCAACACAGACTAGTAATGCATAAATTTAGGTAATCTTCTGGGTACAGATGGCGGAAATTCCAGATTCGTTTCACGGAATTGAAATAAGGGTCTAATGACCACAAAAGCATTGATTGTCAGAAAAAAAAAATTTAGTTCACTAGTGTCCTTTGGGGAAAGAAACTGCTGACCTTACCAAGTCTGGCCCAAATGTGATACCGGACTTGCAATAATGTGGTTGCCTCTTAAATACTCTCTGGGTGGTTAGGGGTGGGCAATAAAAGCTGGTCTAGGTTGTAGACTTGCTTGCTGAGCCAGTGTTTGGTTGCCCTGCTAGGTAACATCGTCAGTTTGCCTCTGGTGAAGCATTGGCGTTCTGTCCCTCTTGTTATTTATATGCCTTGGTTTGCTGGCATGGTTGGCATCACCACATTTTTTTTTAGTGCTGTGTATATTGGGTTCAGTTCAGTGTTTGTTGATGTAGTTCCAGTTGGAATGCCAGGCCTTCAGGAGTTCCCTGGCACATTGATGTTTGGCTTGTGCTATTATGGATGTCTTTGTCCATGTGTACTGAGACCAGTGAGAACTGGTCATGTCTCTTGGTGATCAGAGATAATGGGAACTGCAGATGCTGAAGAATCCGTGATAACCAATTGTGAAGCTGGGTGAACACAGCAGGCCCAAGCAGCATCTTAGGAGCACAAAAGCTGACGTTTTGGCCCTAGACCCTTCATCAGACCCTAACCTGTTCTTCCTCTCGCCTATCCCCTCCTCCCACCTCAAGCCGCACCTCCACTTCCTATCTACTAACCTCATCCTGCCTCCTTGACCTGTACGTCCTCCCCCGGACTGACCTATCCCCTCCTTACCTCCCCACCTATTCTCTCCACTCCACCTATCTTCTCCTCCTATCTGTCTTTGATCTGCCTCCCCCTGTCTCTCCCTATTTATTTCAGAACCCTCTTCCCCCTCCACCTTTTTCTGCTGAAGGGTCTAGGCCCAAAATGTCAGCTTTTGTGCTCCTAAGATGCTGCTTAGCCTGCTGTATTCAACCAGCTTCACACTTTATCATGTCTCTTGGTGTTCTAAATTACCAAACTGGGGTGGAAGCTGGCCAATGTAATGTTTTTCTCAGTCCTTGCATAGTATTTTAGATATTGGTTTTGGGTATGGGATCCTTTTTACATTTGTCAGTAGCTGTCATGCGGTGGCTGTTCATTCTGTGGCCCACCCTGATACCTAGGGGTCTGAGTGGTCTTGTGGTCATCTCTGTATGTATGGTAGGCTGACTAGTGTGTCTGCCTGACTATGTTGTGGTCTATCATGGAGGTAACAGCAGTTTGTGTTTTTTGGGTATTCATTCCTTTTTAAAAACACTTCCATGGAAGTGCTCCTGGTCTGCTTTTTTGTGCAGATCTGGTTGTTGCAGTGTATTGTGTGGCTCACTTTGAATGCAGCTCCATTTTATGGGTGTTGGGGTTGATTTGCTGGTGTAGCTAGGTATCTGGTCTTTCTGTATACACTAGTCTGGAGTTCTTTGTTCTTACATTCCACCATTTATGTCTAGGAAGGGTAGTCAATTATTTTTCTTTCACTCACTCGGATGTTGTTTACACGTTGGTGGGTTTCTTCTAGTCTTGTGCATTTTGATAACCTGTCTGGGTTGGATTGTGGGGAGTGCAGTCCGTTCTAACCTTTTTTTTTTTTTGCAACAATCCAAAATTGCGCAAAGCAGAACAAGAGTGCTTGTATGGAGTTTTTAAAAGGAATGGATACCCAAAAGCACAATCTGCTGTTACCTCTGTAACAGACCACAACAAGAAGACGCAACTGAGCCAGACACACTAGTCACCCTACTGTATATCGGAGATGACCACGAGACCACTCAGATCCCTACGTATCAGAGTGGCCCACAAACCAACAACCACCCTGTGACAGCTACCGACGAACATGAAGGACCCCATACCTGCAACCAATAAAACCAACGTAATACACAAAATACCATGCAAGGACTGAGAAACAAACACCAAGAGACATGACCCATTCTCGCTGGTCTCAGTATGTATTAACCAAGAAGGACATTAATTCGACTGGAACAATCCGTCCCTAATAGCACAAGCCAAACAGAGACATGGAATGTAGAACACAGAACAGTATGGCCCCTTCGGCGCATGATGTTGTGCCTAACTTTTACACTAAACCTAAGGCTTATCTAAACTCCACCCTTCCCTTAGATAGGCATACAGATGCTTGTATAATAGCTGCTTAAATGCCCCTAATGAGGCCGATTCCAGTACACACACTCTCTCCAGCAATGCATTCCATGCCCCGACCACTCTGAGTAAAGAACCAGCCTCTCTCTCATCTCCCCAATATATACCTCACTTTAAAACTACGCCCCCTCATAATAGTTACCTCCACCCTAGGAAAAAAAATCTCTGGCTGTCCACTCTATCTATACCTCTGATCACTTTGTACTCCTCCATCAAGTCACCTCGCATCCTTTTTTCATTCTAAAGAGAAAAGCACTAGCTTCCGCAGGAGACCTTCCCTCTATTCCAGGCCACATCCTGGTAAATCTCCTCTGCACCTTTTCCAATGCTTCCACATTTTTTCCCTGTAATGAGACAACCAGAACTGGACACAATACTCCCAGATGTGGCCGAACCAAGCTTTTGTATAGCTAGAGCATAACTTCATGGCTCTTGAACTCAATCCCTCTATTAACGAAAGCTAACACACCATACGCCTTCTCGACAACTCTAGCAACCTGGGTGGCAGCTTTAAGGGGACTGTGGACATGAACCCCAAGATCCCTCTGATCTTCCACACTGCCAAGAATCATTCCGTTAACCCTGTATTCTGCTTTCAAGTTTCTCCTTGCAAAATGCATCACCTCACACTTTTCAGCGTTAAACGCCACCTGCCACTTCTCAGCCCAGCTCTGCATCCTATTAGTGTCCCTTTGTGGACAGTTCGGAGGGCTGTTCTAGGTTACAATGTGACCCACCTTTAGTATCGTCCGTGAACTTGCTAATCCATCCTTCCACTCCTTCTTCTTCCAAATCATTTACAAAAATCACAAATAGAAGTAGACCCAGAACAGATCCTTGTGGCACACCACTTGTAACTGAGTACCATTTTGAATATTTCTGTCCGCTACCACCCTTTGGCTGACCCTTTGTCTTCTAGTTCTGACTGCTATCTGCCACATTTTCCCCCCATCCCATGCCTCCTTAACTTCTGCATGAGCCTACCATGGGGAACCTTATCAAATGCCTTCAATCCATGTATACCATTTCCACTGCTCCACCTTCATCCACATGTTTGGTCACCTCAGAGAATTCAATAAGGTTTGTGAGTCATGATCTACCCTGTCATATCCATGTTGACTATCACAAGTTAGGGAATTCCTGGATGCCAGCATTCCAAGCGGAACTCCATCAACAAATGAACAGAGGGGAAGTAATAGCCTAGTGGTGGTATTGTTGGACTGTTAATCTGGTGACCTAGATAACGTTCTGGGGACCTGGGTTTGAATCCCGCCACAGTAGATGGTTGAATTCGCATGCAATAAAATATCTGGAATTAAGAATGTAATGATGACCGTGCATTTGTTATCGGTTATCAGAAAATCCCACCTGGTGCTCTAATGTCCTTTTTAGGGTAGCAAACTGCCATCCTCACCTGGTCTGTCGTACATGTGCCTCCAGAGCCACATCAGTGTAGCTGACTGAATTACCCTCTGGGCAGTTAGGGGTGGGGAGAAAATAAAGCTGCCTCGCCAGTAACATCCTTGCCCTGTTAATGAATAAAGGGGGGGACCTTTATATATAAATGACTGAAAAACAGATTTGGAAGTGATGCCAACCACCCCAGCAAACTGAAGCATATAAGTAATACACAGGACAGAACACCAACACTTCACAGGTGCACCAGCGATGTTACCTAGCAGGGTGACAAAACGTCTGGAATCGAACACACCAACTCAGCGAACGAGTCCAGAATCTCATCCACAATCTGAGCTTTAATTCTTCTCAAAAACTTTGAGATGCTGATGCAGCTAGGGATGCCCATAAGCCTGTTTTTAAAAAAAATGGTGATGGACATTCTACGTGGTTCACTGTGAATCAAGATGCTTCCTTTTGAATAGCAATAAAAAGAAGTTACTTAGGATCTTTCTTCTGTGAGGTGTTCAAAATGTCATTTTTTTTGTTTGCTTTTATCTATCATTTTATTCCTTTTTTAAAAATTCCATAAGATACAGGAGCAGCACTAGGCCATTTGGCCCGTCGATTCTGCTCCATCATTTAATCATGGCTGATATATTGCCCAACTCCATGCTCCCTTCTCCCCATAATACTTGATTGCTTACTAATCAGGAACCCATCTATCTCCATCATAAATACACTCAATGATTTTTGCCTCTGGATCCTGCTGCAGCAATGAGTTCCACAGTTTCACCACTGGCTGAAGAAATTCCTCCTCCTGTCAGTTCTGGAGTCCTCTCTTCATTGTGAGGCTGTGCCGCAGGGTCCTAGTCTGTCCTACTATGGAAAAATCGCTATGTCCACTATCTCCAGGTGTCTCTCAGTATTCTGTAAGTTTCACTCAGATTCCACCCCCCCCCCCCCCCGCATCCTTCTAAACTCCATTGAGTACACGCCCAGACTCCTCAATCACTTCTCAAATGGCAAGACCCTCATCGCTGATGAAGGGTCTAGGCCTGAAATGTCAGCTTTTGTGCTCCTGAGATGCTGCTTGGCCTGCTGTGTTCATCCAGCTCCACACTTTGTTATCTTACCCTCATTGCTGGGATCATTTTTGTAAACCTCTTCTAGACACCCTCCAAGGCCAGCTCATCCTCTCTTTTAGACATGGGGCCCAAAACCAGTCACCATATTCCCAAATGTGGTCTGACCAGAGCCTTCTACAACCTCAGCAATGTATCTCTGGTCTTGTATTCTAACCGTCTTGAAATCGATGCTAACGTTGTACTTGCCTTCCTAACTGCCAACTGAACCTGCATATTAAATTTAAGACAATCCTGAATGAGGACTCCAAGTCTTTTTTTGCTTTAGATTTCTGAAACATTTCTGCTTGTAAAAAGAAGTCTGCACCTCTAATTTTCACACCAAAATGTGCAACCTCACACTTTTCCACATTTTATTCCACCTGCTTGTTTGCCCACTCTGCTAGCATATCCAAATCCTTCTGCAGTCTTCCTGCTTCCTCAATACTACCTGTCCTTCCACCTATCTTTCTATCATCTGCAAACTTAGCAACAATGCCCTCAGTTCCTTCATCTAGATTGTTAACGTATAACGTGAATTACAAAGAACAAAGAAAATTACAGCACAGGAACAGGCCCTTTGGTCCTCCAAGCCTGTGCCAATCGAGATCCTCTGCCTACACCTGTCATCTATTTTCTAAGGGTCTGTATCCCTTTGCTCCCTGCCCATCCATGTACCTGTCCAAATATATCTTAAAAGACGCTAACGTGTCTGCGTCTACCACCTCCGCTGGCAACGCGTTCCAGGCACCCACCAGCCTCTGCGTAAAGAACTTCCCGCGCATACCTCCCTCAAACTTTCCTCCTCTCACTTTGAACTCGTGACAATTGAATTAGCAAGTTCATAGACGATACAAGGGTATCATGTTGTGGACAGGCGGAGGGCTGTTCTAGGTTACGAAGGGACATTGATAGGATGCAGAGCTGGGCTGAGAAGTGGCAGATGGAGTTCAACCCTGAAAAGTGTGAGGTGATTCATTTAGGAAGGACAAACTTGAAAGCAGAATACAGGGTTAACAGAAAAATTCTTGGCAGTGTGGAGGAGCAGAGGGCTCTTGGGGTTCATGTTCAGTTTCCTTAAAGCTGCCACCCAGGTGGATAGAGTTGAGGCTCACCGCAGACCCCTGTGGAATTCTGCTAGTCACTGTCGTCCTGAAAAAGACTCCTGTTATTCTTACTCTCTGCCTTATGTCTGTCAGGCCATTCTCTATCCATGCCTGTAGGTTGCCTAACTCCATGGGCTCTTATCTTATTTCACAACCTCCTGCGTTGCACCTTGTCAAGGGCTTCCTTGGCAGCCATGACCACATGACATTGATAAAGCTGTGCTGACTCAGTGATAATGGGAACTGCAGATGCCCTCTCCCCATCCCCCTCTCTGATGAAGCGTCTAGGCCCGAAACGTCAGCTTTTGTGCTCCTGAGATGGTGCTTGGACTGCTGTGTTCATCCAGCTCCACGCTTTGTTATCAGTGCTGACTCAGCCCAGTTTATCTGTGCATTTCCAAGTTCCCTGTTCTCTGCCTCCCTCCCTTCTTAAACAGTGTGTTAAATTTGCCATTTTCTGGCCCTCTGGGACCCTCCCTGACTCCAGTGATTTTTTTTTTTTGAAAGATCAACACCAATGCTTCCACAATCATCTTAGTTATCTGGTGCAGAACTCTGGGGCGTAGTCCATCTGATCTGGGTAACTTATCCACCTTCAGACCTTTCTCAGCGTCCCTTAGCACCTGCTCACTGACAGCTGCTAGCCTCACTTCTGCCCCTGACTCTTGAAGTTCTGGTATGTCATTGGTGTCGTTTTCAACGACGCCCCCCCCCCCCTCCCCAGCCCACTGTGAAAACTGATGCAAAGTACCTGTTCAATTCCTCTGCCATTTCTTTGTTCCCCATTACTACTTCTCCAGTCTCCTTTTTCAGTCATCCTGTGTCCTCTCTTGCGTCTCTTTGACTTCGCAATTTTTTTTCCCTTTGTATACAATCTTATTTTATATTACTAGCTATTTTGCCCTCATATATGTTTATCTTCTTCCCCCCCCCCCGCCACCTTAATTCTTCTTTTAGTTATCCCCTGCTGGTTTTTAAAGGCTTCCCAATCCTCTGGTTTCCCACTAGTCCTCACCACATTGTCTACTTTGTCTTTTGTTTTTATGCCGTCCCTGACTTCCCTTGTCAGCCACAGTCGCCTCGTCCTCCCCTTAGTTTGTTTCTTCTTCCTTGGGAAGAATTTTTGCTGTACCTCCTGAATTCAGAAACTCCTGCCATTACTGTTCCATTGTCTTCCCTGCCAGGCACCCCTTCCAATCAATTCTGGCCAGCTCCTCTCTTGTGTCTCTGTAGTTATATTTACTTAACTGTAATAGTCAATCTTTCCCCCTCTGAAACTGCAAGGGAATCCCATCATATTATGGTCATTGCCCCCTGGTGATTCCTTCACCTTAAGCTCCCTAATCAAGTCTCCTCATTACACCACCACACCCAGAATTGCCAGTTCCCTAGTAGGTTCTACAACAAGCTACATCGAAAAACCCATCTTGTGGATATTTTATGAATTCCCTTTTTCTTGACTTCAGCCTGTTTTTTTTCTCCCCCAGTCCACCTGCAGGTGTAAGTGTTTCTTCAACCACCACCATCATGATTATTGTCATTGTTACTTGCTGAATCCAAGGCACTAAGTGTGGAGCTGGATGAACACAGCAGGCCAAGCAGCATCTCGGGAGCATAAAAGCTGACGTTTCAGGCCTAGACCCTAGCACCCAGCCCTGATCTCTTACAGCTATGTCTCTGTGATACCCACAATATTGTACCCACCTATTTCAATCTGTGTTACAGGCTCATTTACCTTGTATTATATACTGTGTGCATTTAAGTACAACACCCTCCGTCCAGTGTTGACTGCACCCCTTCTCATAATTGTCCCCTTACCTCCTGTGCCTGAAGTTAGATTCCTGACCGTTTCTACACTCTGACCAATTACTTGTTCTGGAACCTTAAATAACATCCCCTGAGACACCCTCTAATCCTCGACCGGCCCCACCAAAAACAAACACTTTCCATAATTTTCTGTGCAGCTGAATCCACTCTCCATTATTTAGTTTAGAACATAGAAGAATACAATGCACAACAGGCCCTTTAGCCCTCGATGTTGCGCCGACCTGTGAACTATTCTAAGCCTATCCCCTTACACTATCTCATCATCATCCATCTGCTTATCCAAGGACTGTTTAAATGCCCTAATTTTTAGACATTTTAGCTTTTCTAGCACTTCCTCTTTTGTAATGCTTACCATACTCAATTCTGCCCCCGACTCTCCTTAATTGTTGGGATATTACTCATGTCTCCCACTGTGAAGACTGACGCAAAGTACTTATTAAGTTCTTCGGCTATTTCCTTATCTCCCATCACTCGCCTTCCAGCATCAGTTTGGAACAGCCCAATGTCTACTTTTGCCCCTTGTTGTTTCTTATGTATGGGAAGAAACTTTTACTATCATTTCTAATACTACTGGCTAGCCTACTTTCATATTTGATCCTCTCCTTCCTTATTTCTCTCTTTGTTATTCTTTGTTTGTTTTTGTAGCCTTCCCATAAATAGTTTGAATATTGAATGAAATTATCAGTGAATTCAAAATGAAGCTGATGCATTGTCTTTTCTGTATCTGAGGCATCATGATCCAGTCAGTAGCTGGGACAGGAGACAACAGTCTTGGTTTTCTGATGTTAGCTGGTGGTCAGGTGGTAACTGAGTTGTCTGGTAGCCTTAGTAGGTCTAGACTGAGGCAGAGTTAATCAACCAGAGACCTTGCTCCGATTCAATAAAAGCTGTGATGCAGATTGACATTAAATAGCTGTGTGGAAATCAAGGCCATCCTGAAACTCTGAAATCAAACCCTCAAGTACAGCATCTCAGAGGAATTGTTTTTCTTCACTCACTAGGGGCATTGCTGGCTGGAGCAACATTTTATTGTCCATACCTAGTTGCCCCTTGAAAAAGTAGTGGTGAGCCTGCCTTCATGAATTGCTACAGCCCATGTGCTGTGGGTAGACCCACAATGTTACTAGGGAGGAAATTCTAGGATTTTGACCCAGTGATAGTGAAGGAATGGTAATATGTTTCTAAGTCAGGCTTGTGACTGGTTTGGCGGGGATCTTGAAGGTGGCGGTATTCTCATATATCTGCTGCCCTTGTCCTTCTAGATGGAAATGTGGTGGTTTGGAAGGTGCTGGTCTGAAGATTTTTGGTGAATTTCTGCAGTGCATCTTGCAGATTAGATTTTCAGTAGCAGCAGTGTGTTCTATGGTGGAGGGCGTGGATGCTTGTGGATGTGATGTCAATTAAGCAGACTGCTTTGTCCTGGATGGACAAGCTTCTTGAGCGTTGGAGTTGCACCGACCCAGGTAAGTGGGGAGTATTCCATCACATGCCTGACCTGTCTTGTAGATGGCGGATGGGCTTTCTCCCTTTGGACATGGACTGCTTCAGCGTCTGCGGAGTCACAAATGATGCTAGACATTGTGTGCAATCTTCAGCAAACATCCCACTTCTGACCTTTGTATGATTTGTCCTGCTTTTTGTGTACAGGACATACCTGGGCAATTTTCCACATTGTCGGATAGTTGCCAGTGTTGTTCTAGGCAGGAAGTCCTGGAACAAGTCTTCAGTGTTATTGTCAGAATGTTATTAAGGTCCACAGCCTTTGTAGTATGCAGTGCATCCAGCCATTTTTGTTATCACCTTAGTGACTTGAACTGGCGGAAGACAGGTATCTGTGATGCTGGGGACTACTGGAGCAGACTGAGATGGATCATTCACTCAGCATTGCTGGCTGAAGAACATTCACAGAATCATACAGTACAGTAGTCGTCTTTTGGCCCATTGTGCCTGTACTATCAAAACTATACTAAATGTACACTAGCAAACAACCTTCCAGGGAGAATGTTACTGTTCATCTCCGATGTATTGTGTGTTTGAAATGGGACCTGTACTTTTTGACATCTGTGATCTTTTATCTGAAAGATGCCCACACCCTGATGGTACCTGCTCTGCAGCAGGAGGCTGTGTGTGAAGTTTGTACCTCGGCCTTGTGTAGCATGTGAACCGCGACCTCCTGACACAAGTGGCCAAAGAGTGTGTTCTCCAACACTACTTGGCATTTCCTGGAGCTCAGAATGTGGCCATTTCAGCTCCTGCTCATTGACTCTTGGGCATTTTTGTATGTTATTAAACAGCTTTGGCTTCACACAGCTTTGAAAACAGCTTCAATATTCTTTCACAAATAGTAGTGAGGAGTGATCTCGGCCTACCCCTTTTTAGGAGGAGGAGCCCTGTGAAAACTGCAAACCATATGTGGGTATTCCTTGAAACAGCTGTTAACATTGATTACATCCTTTGAATCTTAGAGTCACAGAAAAGGGCAAGTTTGCTGTCTCTAACCCCATGATGTTCCTGTCCTGGGAGTGGTTTGGGGATAGCATGAACCATATTGTTCAGTCTGTTGTTTTGGAATGCTGACTGATCTGTCTGCGTTCTCTCGCTTCAGTGAGACTGGGAAGGTTCTGCTTTCCTTTTCATCGAAACGGGATCTCGGCTCATTGTGGGAGAATTTGGCAGTTTGTTGTCTGGGGCTGGCAGTGATTTCTGCGCCTGAGGTATTGTGTTGTTTGGAGTGGGCTTTCATAGGTCAGGACTGTGCAGAAGGGCATTTTTGAATTTGGGATTATGGTTTGATTCTCTTTTGATTTGAAGGGTTTTCTGGCTGCCCAATCTGATTTGGTTGTGAAATTTCTCTATCGTTACCCATGTTTGAAGACTTTGAATCACCAGTTGTGATTTCCCCCAGACTGTAATATCCACTCCTGGTTATCCTGCTGGTTACTGTGATGTAAGGGTTGAGGGTGAGGAAGAGGAGCGAGAGGCTTTGTGAGGGATTGAGGAGAGATGAGGGCTGTTGGCAGGCCTCACACTTGCCCCAACAAATGCCTGTGAAACTGAAAATGTATGAATGAGAATTCTGAAACCGAGATTATTCCTGCCAGCTCAGAACATTGTATTTTCTCTCTGTCTCTTTCCTGTTCCACCCTCCTCAGGGCCCCACAACGCTTCCAGATCCACTGCAGAAGGGGAGATCTGGAGTCTGTCTGTCCACACTTTTATAGAAGTATGGTGTTGGACAGCACAGAAGAGGCCCTTCAGTCCATCAATTCTGTGCTGACCTCTCTCTAGTCCCATTTTGTGCACTTGGCTCATTGCTTTGAATGTTATGATATTTCAAGTGCTCATCCAAGTAATTTTTAAAGGTTGTGAGGTTTCCTTCAACGACTCCCCCAGGCAGTACATTCCAGAGGTTGTCCTCAAATTCTCTCTCAACTGCCTGCCTTTCGTCTTCATGTTCTGCTCCCAAATTATTAGAACACAGAAATATACAGCACCATAGAGGACCTTCGGCCCACGAACTTTTATCCTAATCCTAAGATCTATCTAACCTCCACCCCTACCCTATACTATCATCCATATGCCTATCTAATAACCGCTTAAATGCCCCTAACGAGGCCGACTCCACCACCCTCTCTGGCCATGCATTCCACGCCCTGACCACTCTGAGTAAAGAACCTACCTCTGACGTCTCCCCGATATCTACCTCCTCTCACTCTAAAACTATGCCTCCTCGTAATAGCTACCTCCACCCTAGGAAAAGGTCTGACTGTCCACTCTATCTACACCTCTGATCATTTTGTACACCTCTATCAAATCACCACTCATCCTTCATTGTTCTAAAGAGAAAAGCCCTAGCTCTCTCAGCCCTTCCTCGTAAGACCTTTCCTCCATTCCAGGCAACATCCTGGTAAAACTTGTGATCAGTGATAATGGGAACTGCAGATGCTGGAGAATCCCAAGATAACAATGTGAAGCTGGATGAACACCGCAGGCCAAGCAGCATCTCAGGAGCACAAAAACTGACGTTTCAGAGGGACGAGCTGGGCTGGTTTTGTGATGCAGTGGGGGGAGGGGACAAGGTTGGAGGAACAGCAACTCATATTCCGCTTGGGAGGCCTACAGCCCAATAGTATCAATGTGGACTTCACAAGCTTCAAAATCTTCCCTCCCCCTACTGCATCCCAAAACCAGCCCAGCTCATCCCCGCCTCCCTAACCTGTTCTTCCTCCCACCTATCCGCTCCTCCCACCTCAAGCCGCACCTCCATTTCCCACCTACCAACCTCATCCCACCTCCTTGACCTGTCCGTCCTCCCCGGACTGACCTATCCCCTCTCCACCTATATTCACCTATCTTATCCTCTGTCCGTCTTCGGTCCGCCTCCCCCCCACCCCCCACCCCCCACCCCCCACTATTTATTTCAGAACCCCCTCCCCATCCCCCTCACTGATGAAGGGTCTAGGCCCGAAACATCAGCTTTTGTGCTCCTGAGATGCTGCTTGCCCTGCTGTGTTCATCCAGCTTCACACTTTATTATCCTGGTAAATCTCCCCTGCAACTTTTCTAACGCTTCCACATCTTTCCTGTAATGAGATGACCAGAACTAGACACAATACTCCAGATGTGGCCGAACCAGGCTTTTGTATAGCTGGAGCATAACTTCGTGGCTCTTGAACTCAATCCCTCTAACGAAAGCTAACACACCATACCGCCTTCTTAACAATTCTATCCACCTGCGTGGCAGCTTTCAGGAAACTGTGGACATGAACCCCAAGATCCCTCTGCTCCTCCACACTGCCAAGAATCTTTCCGTTAACCCTGTATTCTGCTTTCAAATTTGTCCTTCCAAAATGAATCACCTCACACTTTTCAGGGTTAATCTCCATCTGTCAATTCTCAGCCCAGCTCTGCATCCTATCAATGTCCCTTCGCAACCTAGAACAGCCCGCCGCACTATCCACAACGTGACCCACCTTCGTATCGTCTGCGAACTTAGTAATCCACCCTTCCACTCCTACATCCAAATCTTTTACAAAAATCACAAATAGAAGGATTATTGATCCTTCGATTAAGGGGAATAGCTGCTCCCTATCCATCCTGTCCATGTCTCTCCGTAATCTTTCTATCTCCCCTCAGCCTCCTGAGAAGGCTAAGAAATCTGAGTTTTTCTAAGTCTCCTCAGCACTGAAATGCTCCATCCCAGGCAACTTCCCAGTCAATCTCCATTGCACCCCTGCGACTGCAATCCCATCGTTTCCTATGGTGTGGCAACTGGAACTACAGTGCTCCAGCTGTAGCCTCATTGAAACTTTGTACGCATTTGTTTGTTTAGAGTTCCCACTAAAGGCATACACCTGTGAACTCCCACTAAAGGCATACACCTGTGAATATCCTAGTTTCAATATGTTTCAATAATAAGGGCTGAAGTAAATGCCTGAGGTGTTGCTCATCATCTCCATGCAGTCAGAAAATGTGATTAACAGGCTATTCAACACACAAAGCTACCTCTTATCTCACCTTCAATCACATCTTGCCATACCCTGCGCGCTCATTCCACCCACACAGTTTTAACCATCAGTTACAGGGCTTTCATCAAACAGAAATGGAATACAAATATCCTGTTTGCAAATGAGTCATTGAGTTAGGGAAGCTAGTGCCTTTGACAATTTTCTGATTCTCAGCTCAAGCCCTCTGGGCCTCTGTGTACCTTGCTATGCTATAACTTGGCTGCTGTGACCTCACTGTGTTCATCACGGGGACTCTGTCGAAGTCTGTGTCCATTGGAAATGCTGACACGCAGCATGCTGCCTGCTCCTGCTTGAAATCCACCAGCAACGAGCAAGCTCAGCCCAGTTGAAGGCTAAGGGGTGAGGTGGTGATGTTGCAGGAACTCATTGGCTACAGACAGACTCAACTCCAAAGCGTACAACAAGATTTGTATCTACATAGCCCCCTTTCTTAAAAAAACAATTCCCACGGCTTTTAACAGTAGGGTTATTGAATCAAATTTGAAATTGAGCTAATGGAATGATATAATGCACCAGAACTTCAGCCAATAGCATTTGTTTTAAAGACCAACTTAAACAAGAGGAGAGGTAACATTGGAGTTCAGAGCTCAGGACCAAAGCAACTGGACTGGTTACAATGGGGTGACAATAATGTAGACTGCAATAAGCACTGAGATCCCAGAGGATTGTAGGGCCAGAAGAGATTTGAAAAATAGGGGTGGTGAGGACGTGGAGGAGTTTGAAAACAAAAGTTGACTATATTAAAATCAAGCTGTTCCTCTGCCAGAAATCAATGTAAGGTCTGCTGTACAACACTGGGGCGCTGTGCTGGCGGGGGCAGGTCTGTAGCGGTACAACACTGGGGCGCGGTGCTGGCGGGGGTGGGTCTGTAGCTGTACAACACTGGGGCGCGGTGCTGGCGGGGGCAGGTCTGTCGCGGTGCAACACTGGGGCGCGGTGCTGACGGGGGCGGGTCTGTCGCGGTGCAACACTGGGGCGCGGTGCTGACGGGGGCGGGTCTGTCGCGGTGCAACACTGGGGTGCGGTGCTGGCGGGGGCAGGTCTGTCGCGGTGCAACACTGGGGCGCGGTGCTGACGGGGGCAGGTCTGTCGTGGTGCAACACTGGGGCGCGGTGCTGACGGGGGCGGGTCTGTCGTGGTGCAACACTGGGGTGCGGTGCTGGCGGGGGCGGGTCTGTCGCGTGCAACACTGGGGCGCGGTGCTGGCGGGGGCGGGTCTGTCGCGGTGCAACACTGGGGCGCGGTGCTGGCGGTTGTTTCTAAATCTAACCCTTGACTGCGTTGCAACAGGAATGCCAGTGTTTGTAAGTCTACAAATTCTGCCTTCAGTATAACCTCCTGAATCGTCTGAAGGGAATGATTATAATTAAAGCTTTGATTTTTAAGAACATTTTAGGGTTTGCATGGTTTGAATTTTGTTTCTTCTTGCTGCCCAGATCCTCCTCCTGTTTGAGTCATGGCACCATTTCTTCGCCTCTCGTTTAATTCCTACGAGGTGGGATCCTTGGTGAATTCAGCTGACCCTCTACCGCCATTCGTTGCTGTAAAGGTGAAGGAAGCCTTGACAACAGGTATGAAAAGGTGCAGCTCTGAGCTTCAATGGAAGGGATTCTCACTCTCTACAATCCGGGGAGTTTGGCGGGGAGTCTGCCCCTTCTGGAGGTGCCAGGGTAATGCCCACCCATTCTTGCCCATTCACTGCAGTATTGGGTGGGGTCCTGTGAGAACTAGATGTGGATATTCTGATCTGGTGACAGTGTGGGTCGAGATGCTTCCTGGAAAGCAGCAAGATCATGTGGATTATTAATGATTTAGATGAGGAATCTAGATGTAATATCTCCACATTTGCTGATGACACAAGATTGGGTGATCTGTGAGCAGGAAGCAGAGATGCTTCAGTGTGATTTGGACAGGTCCAGTGAGGGCGGAAGGTAGACTATTATCTGAGTGACAATAGATTAGGAAAGGGAGATTGCATGAGATCCGGGTGTTCTCGTACATCATTCAGCAAAACAAGTGGGTACAGCAGGTGGTGAAGAAGTTAAAGTTATACTTTTGGCCTTCATAGTGAGAAGATTTGAGAGCAGGAGCAGGGATGTCTTGCTGCAGTTATACAGGGCCTTGGTGGGACCACACCTGGACTATTGTATCCAGATTTTGCTTCCTCCTCTGAGGAAGGATGTTCCGGTTAGGGAGGGAGGCGCAATGTGGATTCATTAAATTGATTCCTGGGATGGCAGAACTGGCACATGAAGAGATAACTGCAGTGGTTTGGATTATAAATTTTTTAGAAGAATGAGGGATTCTCATAACCTGTAAAATTTTACCAGAGTATAGACCAGGTAAACACGGAAATGATGACTGGGGAATCTAACCCTAAGCTTTGATCATAATGAATGGTGGAGCATAAAGGGGCTGATGGCCTACTACCCCTGTTTTCTCTGATTTAAATTGTATCATTGGAAGTGAACTGACAAGCAGCTATGGTCCTGAGCTTCTCAAATTGTTTGTGGGTTTGAAGGGAAGTCACTGACCTCAAACTCGGGTCACTCAGTCAAGTGAGATTAGTAATTAGAGTGAAGACAGGAAGTAGGGAGGGGAGGCCAGTTACTGTCAGGAATATCACAAGATCTAAAGCACGATGGCTGAATAAACACAATAGATTAAGAAAATATAAATTGGAAATAACTGTTTTTGGGCACAAAAAAAAAGACTGGTCACTATTTAAAAATTAAGTGATCCTTTTTCAAGACAGATGCAAGTGTATTTTCCTGTAGCGTTGTGTTGCTTTGAAACTGTGTCTTTGGAAGTGGGAGTGTTGAATATTTTTAACGGTGAGAGTGATCCTTTTTGGTAAAGAAATCAGAGGGCAGTGGGGGTAAATAGGAAGGTGGATGTTGAAATATAAACTGATCTTATTGACTGATAGAAAAGACTGAAGGAGATGAATGGCCTACTTCTGCTTTTAACGAGTTTGTTTGTAATGATATGACTGTGCCCGGAGAAATGTGCTGATGAAGAAGTCCCACCAGCTGCCCGTTTTGTAAATATGTTGATTCAATCACTAATGCGGCCAGTTGCTTTTCTGCTGTTCTGGACTGAAGTACAAGAGGGATGTCCCTCAGGCTTCTTTTAATGAACCCAAAATAATCTGATTATTGTAAATGAAGCTTACTCTTAAAGCAAGTAGCAAATGCTGGTTAACATTTAAAATGTAATCTGTAATCAAAACTATATTCCATAATCCCACAACCAGACACAAACTTAGAATGCAAAAACTCAAATTTCTGCATGTGATTTTTGTTTTTTTCTTTGCTCTTTAATAAAAGGGGAAGTATGACTCCTTTTAGGCCAAGGATAGGATGTGATGACTTCTCACACTCCTTTGCTGATGATGAAGCGGAAGATTTAATGGTATACATTGAAACAAGTGTCTAGTCATGACGACGTTTGATTCTTCAGAACATGGTCACAGCCCAACTTCTCAGCCCCTATTGGTAGACAGGAACTATTGGTATTAGAAAAATCTCAGGTTCCCAAGGGCTTCTTCTGAGACCAAGATTTCAGGAGAGTCTTGCAGTCTCTGGGTATTCTGCTTTTCTCTGACTCTGTCTGTAGAACAGAACGCTAATATTGTAAAGGGTTGCCATGCAAGTGTTAACAGAAGGACCTCTAATCCCCTCGATACCTGGTTTTTCCAGTAATTAAGGCCATAAACCTTATTTCTTGTTGGAGAAGCAGCGAAGCAAAGCTTTCACTAATCGATTTTTCAATAAAAATAGCTTGGTGCTTACGGCATCATAAAGCTGCTAACTTCATTTATAAGAAGTCAAATGGCAAAACCACTTTTCAGTTGAAATAGTCCTGAAAAATAACTTCATGGATTCAGTATGATAAGATGTGTCCAAATTCTGACTGACCGTGCAAATAAAATCACTCAAGTCTAATGAGACCATTTGGCTCATCAAATAAGCATCATGACCTAGTGTCAAAGTCTTCCTTTACCCCACAAGCCCTTGTACATTATTTTTATCCAAATAATCATCCAATACTCTCCTGAACACCTAAATTTAACCTGCTTTCACCATACTCCCAGGCAGCTCATTCCAAGCTCTAACTTTGTTTCTTCACGTCACTTTCGATTTTAATGTCCTTTCATTGTTGTTCCTTTCTTGTGCAGAAACGGTTTCTCCCCATTACTCTGTCCAGCCTACTCATGATTTTGAAAACTTCTATCTGATCTTCTCTCAAAGCAAACAATGCCAATTTCTTCAATCTATCCTCATCATTGAAGTTCCTCATCCCAGGAACCATTCTTTTAAACTGCTTTTGCAGCCTGTCCAGTATGTTTACACTTAAGTATTCCAGCTAAGGGTTGTGTACAAGTTCAGCATCTCCCCCTTGCTTTGGTACCCTGTTTTATTAACTGCTCTCTCTACCTGTCCTGCCACCTGCAATGATCTGTGCACAAAAATACACCCAGATCCCTCCTCTTCTGAACCCCCTTTAGAATTGTATCCCCAATTTTATACTTTCTTCGAATGTTCTTCTGGCTGAAACGCATCACCTCACACTTCTCTGTATTAAACCTTACCTGTCCCTTGTCCCCCCCATTCCACCAACTTTTCAGTGTCCTTCAGGAGTTCCATATTGTCTTCCTCACAATTTACAGTTCTTCCAAGCTTTGTGGCATCTGCAAACTTTGAAATTGCCCCCTGCACATCAAAATCTGAATCACTAATATATATCAGGAAAAGCAAGGGTCCCAAATTCTGACTCCAGTAAAAGCAAAGTACCACGGAGGCTGGAAATTTGAAACACCGAAAATGTAACAGTGGGGGTGGAGTTGCATTATTAGTCAGGGAGTCACTTACTGCAGTTAGGAGGAATGATACCTTTGGAGGGGTCATCAAAGGGAAGCTTTGTGGATAGAATTTAGGAATAAAAATTGGCAGTCACACTGGGAATATAATACAAGCCCCAAACAACCAGGCATTTGAGCAGATATGCAGTTAATTCAATAAGGCATGTAAAAGTAGTAAGAGGGTATTACATAAGAGGACTTCAACCACCCTGATGTTAGTTGGGACAATGGAGACAGAAAGGACTGCAGATGCTGGAAGCTAGAGTCCAATAATGTGGAACTGGAAAAGCACAGCAGGACAGACAGCATTCAAGTTGGACAGCATTTCAGATTGGAACTTTCTTCAGCCCTGAAGAAGGTCTTCAATTTGAAACATTGATTTTCCTGCTCCTCTAATGCTGTTTGACCTGCTGTGCTATAAGTAGGATAATATTGTGTAATAGATTTAGTGTTGGGGAGGGGGAGGAAATGGCATTAAAAAGCCCATCTGACACAAAAAATGTACATAATGTGTAGATTAGTCTGTCTGACAAGGAACAGTGCAGTGCTGGACCTAATTGTGGGGAATGAAGCCAGACAGGTGTGTGAACTGACAGTGGGACAGTATTTTAGGGATGGCATCCACAATATTTTACATAACAAATTTGAAATGTACAAGGAAAAAGTGGGTCTGCCAAAAAAGGCTTGGAATTGGGGGTAAAACAGATTGTATTAAAATTAGTAAAGTGGGAATTGGACTGGGAGCGTCTACTTGATGGTAAATCTATGGCGGAACAACGGGAGGTGTTCGAAAAGGAATGTCACTGTGGAAGAGTATGGGCCCAATGTGTTACCCTTAGGGTGAAGCATTGGAGCAGCAGGCCCAGGGAACCTGGATGTCTAGGAATATTCAGGAGTGGAGAAAAAAAAGAAGAGAGAGACCAATAATAACTGGTACAAAGGGAACAAATCAACAGGGGCCCGAGAGGAGGAAAGATCTTGCAGGGGGGGAAACTGAAGACAGCAATTAGGGGCTTGAAAAAACCGCTGGTGGGTGAGATTAGGGAAAATCCAATTTTATATTTTGCAAATATATCAAGGGGAAGAGATTAACCAGGGAAAGGATAGGGCGCATAAT
Organism: Stegostoma tigrinum; assembly: GCF_030684315.1. Lineage (NCBI taxonomy): Eukaryota > Metazoa > Chordata > Chondrichthyes > Orectolobiformes > Stegostomatidae > Stegostoma > Stegostoma tigrinum. The sequence continues at coordinate 528,048 of NC_081364.1, forward strand.
GGAAATCTGAGTGGAGCCAGAGAACGTTGGTAGAGTGATAAACAATTATTTCTCTCTGGAGAGAGAGGATGTAAGTACAGAATTCAAGAGGATGATGGACATTGAGGCTCTTGAGCAGATTGATATAAGAAACAAGGAGGCTTTGGTGATTTTTCGCAGATTTAGAAGTAGATAAATCTCTAGGACTGGATGGGTTGTATCCCAGTCTGTTGTGCGAGATGACTGAGGAACTCATAGGGCTCTGACCCAAATTTTTATTTCATCTCTGGCCAGCGGGAAGGGCTAGATGACTCCATCTCACAAAAAGGGTGGTAGAGAGAAACCAGAGAATTGCAGACCAGGGAGTCTCACATCAGTAGTAGGAAAGCATATGGAGAAAGCAGTAAACAAAAACATTAATGCCCATTTAGAAAGAATTGGGTAGTTAATATGCCTTAGTCAGAGGGAAGTCATGTAAGAATTTTTCAAGGTAACCAAGTGTTTAGATGCAGGTGGGGCATTTGACGTAGTTTATATGGATTTCAGCAAGGCATTTGACATGGCCCTACATGGGGAATCTGATTAAAGAAGGTAAAAGCACATGGGACCCAAGTAACTTGGCAAGTTGGATCCAAAATTGGCATTGTGACAGGAGACCGAGTGGTGGTAGGAGGCTGTTTGTGTGATTGGAGCCTAATCTGCAGTGGTGTACCACAGGGATCAGTGCTGGGTCCATCATTGTTTGTGATATTCGTAAACAATGGATCTGAGAATGTGTCCGGGGGTGTTGGAGTGTTTAGACAGCATGGAAGTAGACCCTTTGGTCCAACCCATCCATGCTGACCAGATATCCTAAATTAATCTAGTCCCATTTGCAAACATTTAGCTCATATCCTTCTAAACCCATCCTATTCACATACTCATCCAGATGCCTTTTAAATGTTGTAATTGTATCAGCCTCCATCACTTCCTCTGGTAGCTAGTTCCATACACGCACCACCCTCTGTGTGGGAAAAAGCTGCCCCTTAGACCTCTTCTATATCTTTTCCCCCTAACCTTAAACCTATGCTGTCTAGTTTTGGAGTCTCCTACCCTGTGGAAAAGACTTTTGCTATTCACCCTATCCTTGGCCTTCATGATTTTCATAAATCTCTAAGGTCACCCCTCTGCCTCTGCTTCACGACAAATAACCTCAACCTATTCAACCCCTCCCTGTCGCCGAAACCCTTGCTGTGGTGGTATGAGATGACAAGTAAGTTTGCCAGTGATGTGAAGATTGGCCAGATTGGTGAAGAAGAAGGTGTTTGGTTACAGGAGGAGATAATGTATTGGGCATGTCAGTGTTTGATGGAATTGAACCCTGATAACTATGAGACAAGGGAGTACTTAAATGGCTGGACACAAGGAAGCTCAGAGGAATGGAGGGATCTTGGGGATCCTGTCGACAGATCCCTGAAGATGGCAGGATGGGTTGATAGGATGGTTCAGAAGGCTTATGGGATACTTGCCATTATCAGTTATTACACAGATTATAGGAGCACGGAGGTGATGTTGGAGCTGTACAGGACTTTGTGGCCATAGCTGGAGCACAGTGTGCAATTCTCTTGTCCTGATGTGATTGCGCTGGAACGGGTGCAGAGTAGATTCACCAGGATGTTGCCTGGTACGGAGCGTTTCAGCAGTGAAGAGAGGCCGGGTACACTTGAGTTGTCCTCTATGGAGGAAAGGAAGTTGAGGAGGGACTTCATAGAGGCATTTTAAGATTATGAGGGATATGGAGACAAAGCCGCTGTTCCCCCATTTGAAGGGGCAGAAACAAGGGGGTATTATTTTAAAGCGAAGGGTATGAGGTTTAGAGGGGATTTGAGGAAAAATGTTTTTCACCCAGAGGGTGGTAGGGGGTCTGCAGTGCACTGCTTGGGAGGGGGGTTAAGGTGGGAAACCTCAAACATTTTAGACAGTACTTGGATGAGCATTTAAACTGTCCAAGGGCTGGAAGGTGGGACTATAGAGCTAGAAATAGAAATAGAACATTACAGTACAGTACAGGCCCTTCGGCCCTCGATGTTGTGCCAACCTGTCATACCGATCTCAAGCCCACCTAACCTACACTATTCCATATATGTCCATATGCTTGTCCAATGACGACTTAAATGTACCTAAAGTCGGTGAATCTACTACCGTTGCAGGCAAAGCGTTCCATTCCCTCACTACTCTCTGAGTAAAGAAACTACCTCTGACATCTGTCCTATATCTTTCACCCCTCAATTTAAAGCCATGCCCCTCGTGCTCACCGTCACCATCCTAGGAAAAAGGCTCTCCCTATCCATCCTGTCTAACTCTCTGATTATTTTATGTTTCAGTTAAGTCACCTCTCAACCTTCTTCTCTCTAATGAAAACAGCCTCAAGTCCCTTAGCCTTTCCCCATAAGACCTTCCCTCCATACCAGGCAACATCCTAGTAAATGTCCTCTGCACCCTTTCCAAAGCTTCCACATCCTTCTTATAATGCGGTGACCAGAACTGTACACAATACTCCAAGTGTGGCCGCACCAGAGTTTTGTACAGCTTCACCATAACCACTTGGTTCCGGAACTCGATCCCTCTATTAATAAAAGCTAAAACACTGTATGCCTTCTTAACAGCCCTGTCAACCTGGGTGGCAACTTTAAAGGATCTGTGTAGATGGACACCAAGATCTCTCTGCTCATCTACACTACTAAGAATCTTACTATTAGCCCTGTACTTTGCCTTCTGGTTACTCCTACCAAACTGCATTGCCTCACGCTTGTCTGCATTAAACTCCATTGCCACCTCTCAGCCCAGCTCTGCAGCTTATCTATGTCTCTCTGCAACCTACAGCATCCTTCATCACTATCCACAACTCCACTGACCTTAGTGTCATCTGCAAATTTACTAACCCATCCTTCTACGCCCTCATCCAGGTCATTTATAAAAATGACAAACAGCAGTGGACCCAACACCGACCCTTGCGGTACACCACCAGTAACTGGTCTCCAGGATGAACATTTCCCATCAACTGCAACCCTCTGTCTTCTTTCAGCAAGCCAATTTCTGATCCAAACTGCTGTATCTCCCACAATTCCATTCCTCCGCATTTTGTACAATAGCCTATTGTGGGGAACTTTATCGAACGCCTTGCTGAAATCCATATACACCACATCAACCGGTTTACTCTCATCTACCTGTTTGGTCACCTTCTCAAAGAACTCAATAAGATTTGTGAGGCATGACCTTCCCTTCACAAAACCGTGCTAACTAGTGTAACTGCAGTTCAGACCTGATGGACTGAAGAGAACTTGCTCAGTTCTGAGGATGGGTCATTGGACCCGAAACGTTAACTCTTTTTTTTCTTCACAGATGCTGCCAGACCTGCTGAGCTTTTCCAGGAACTTTGTTTTTGTTGTTGTTGTCATTGATATCAGCATTGACCCCACCCTCTGGTTACTCACCATTCCCAGAGGAATATCCTGGAACCACTCTGAGACATTGCATCCCTGGTGCCAGGGTCAACAACACATCATCCTGGAGTTACATTGATGCGCAGAGATAGACCCATCTATTCCCCTCATAACAAATTCCCTATCAATATCACTCCTGGTTTCTTCCTGTCAGCTACTCTCACTGCTTCAGACTCGGCTCTGACTCCACTCCCTTGAGGAGCCAGTGCCCTCAGAGTCCAAAATGGCAAGCTGGTTTGTGAGTGAGACTCCAGGCACTTGGATTGCCTGGCAATCACCCATTTCCTTTCTGCCCCCAGGCCACCCGAATTGTGGGAGATATAGCAGTTTGGATCGGAAATTGGCTTGCTGAAAGAAGACAGAGGGTGGTAGTTGATGGGAAATGTTCATCCTGGAGACCAGTTACTAGTGGTGTACCGCAAGGGTCGGTGTTGGGTCCACTGCTGTTTGTCATTTTTATAAATGACCTGGATGAGGGCGTAGAAAGCAACTACAGAGGGGAGTGAGAATGAACAACTGTTCCAGTATTTTAAAAGTGGAACGGGAGTTCTGTATCGGAACATAATGTTTTAATTCTGCTTTAGGTCAAGGTGGACCATGAGTTTGTTTTCTAGTTGTGTGATCACTTGTTCCTGTTCTGTGCTGGTTGTCTCTCTGTTCAGCTGTTCCTTGTCTTTGAGCAGAACGCGGGAAGACTCTGGTTCAGAAGAAGCCAACTATGTATCCAGACTGGCAATCTTCCTTTGATGCTCACATTTACGAGGGACGTGTGATCCAGATTGTGCTGATGAAGAGTGCAGAGGAACCTCTGTCTGAGGTCACTGTCGGGGTTTCAGTCCTTGCTGAGCGTTGTAAGAAAGGCAATGGCAAGGCAGAGTTCTGGGTAAGTGAGGGTTAATGAGCTTAGTGCACAGAAAGTATACAGACTGGACAGTAGCATCATTTAAGGAAGAGAATATTCAATCTCCACTTCCCTAAATCAGCTCAGGAAAATCAGTTGGCAGGTAAAGACCAGCCTGTGCTGTCCATCTTGTGTCTACTACAACACCATGTTTAAACAGAAATAAGGAACAAATGCTGTGACAGGGAGAATTGGCAGAAACAGCGAGTTCTAAACCCACACGTTGTAGACTCGTGCTAACCCTTGCAGCTGGGGATGAGCAAAACGTCCTTTGTCCTGCAACTGTTTGATGGGCGCAGTGTCAAGGGAACTTCAGCTTTAGATATAAAAGAGTAGAGGAAAAGTTACTCTGCATTGAACCCCATTTCCCTATCAACGTTTTCATACATGAGAACAGATTTAAAGTATTATGAATTTATTTTTAGTTTTAGCTGTGATTGTTTTAAAGGCAGATGTGACAGTGAATTGTACACAACCAAGGTCCTTTTGTCTAAGCAGATCAATGATCATTTTCCCTGCCCTGACACCAAGGAATCCTGCATTCCAAAAATCTCATCTTGCCTCCGAGTTCACAGTGAGCTCAAGTCTTGGTTTAATGTATCACCTGAAAGCCTGATCCTCTGAGGTTGGTACCCTTCCTTAGCACTGACCCTTGGAGGGTGGCATCATCGTGCATCACCTCTGTTCTGAGTCTGAACTGTATTTTAAAAAGTGACTAGGAGGGAGTGTGTAAGACTGCTGGCCCTGTAGTAACAAGTAGGGTGTGCAGTCACACCGAATTCACCAAGCCCTGACTATGAGGATGGTTTATAATGTTCACTAATGACTGTCTGTGTCTCACTCCACAGTTGGATTTGCAGCCCCAGGGGAAGGTACTAATGGCAGTGCAGCTGTTCCTGGAGGATTCAGGTGAGATTCTGGAGGGATCATTCCTTAATGTGCAAGTTTCCTCCTTACTTGTTTCTTTCCATGCCCTTGTCCTGTCAAGAGAGGTTGAGGAAGAATTTTGTTCACTGTGTTTTGGAGTTGGTGTGTGTAAAAGGTTGCTTTCCTGCTATAGCTGCTGCACAGTTAGAAATCTCTTCATCTCAGACTGGTTAGCGTTTGTAATATATGAAAGAGTAGGGGTTGGGGGGACATTGTGAAGCTGGTGGACACTTGGCAAAGTTAACTGACGTTAATCACAGTGTTGCAGGGTGAATCACTGATCTTTGCACTATACCTTGTCAATGAACGCCATTGTTAGGCAGCAAGGTGTTTACAGGAGAGTTTAAAGGGATATTTTTTACTGATTTTTATGAATCATTTACAAGTTAAGGTGAACATCCAAGGCCTTTTCCCCAGGTTAGGGGATTCCAAAACTCGAGGGCGTAGGTTTAAGGTGAGAGGAGAAAGATTTAAAAAGAGACCCAAGGGCAGTGCATGTATGGAACTTCGAGAGGAAGTGGTGGAGGCTGGTACAATTACGACATTTTAAAAGGCACTTGGATGGGTTTATGAATAGGAAGGGTTTGGAGGGATATGGACTAAATGCTGACAAATGGGACTAGATTAAGTTTAGCTATCTGGTTGGCATGGACGAGTTGGACCAAAGGGTCTGTTTTCATGCTGTACAACTGTATGACTCTATGGCTGTTTCTGCTCCATTTCATTGCGCATTCTTCCTGTTCTCCCCACCTCCCCCCCTCCCCAATCTCTACAATCCCCTGGAGTGTGTAAATGTTTTTCCCTACTGCTGTATTACCACAAATTCAAATCCTAAGTGTCTCTGATTTCTTGAACATTGTTACTCTTAGGACGGCACTCACATGGTCATCCCATGTTTCAGTCATCCACTTTCCCATTTGTGCCCACGCCTGCAGCCACCTTTTGGCTAAAAGATTGGTCTTTGTAGTTAGCAATGACAATATGCCTTGTTTCTCCAATATGCATTGGTTTGAACACAGTAAAGCTGCAAGCTTCAGCGGCTGAATCCTTTCCCTGGGAGTGTTTGATGGGGACAGTGTCGAGAGAGCCGTGTCGGGTAGGAAGGGTCATTGGACTCAAAATGTTAACTCTGATTTTGTTTTTTCTTCATAGATGCTGCCAGACCTGCTGAGCTTTTCCAGCAACTTTTGTTTTTGTTCCTGATTTACAGCGTCTGCAGTTCTTTTGGTTTTTGTTTAGAGAAAGCTTTGCTCTTTACCTAACCTTGTGCTGTACCTCCTGTGGGGATGTTGGAAGGGAATGGTGTAGAGAAAGTTTTACTTTGGTTTTAAAAAAAATGGCAGACCTCCAAATGTTATTTTAAAGGAGTCAAGCAATATTCACTTCCTACTTTTAAAAAAAATAGAGCAGCTTTACTCTTCCACAGAACAGTTCTGAGGAATAGTCACCAGACCTGAAATATTCACTGATTTTTCTTCCCAGATGCTGCCAGACCTGCTGATCTGTTCCAGCAACTTCTGTTTCTGTTTAGAAGAAGGTTCACTCTGTACCTAACCTTGTGCTGTTCCTGATTACACTGACACTAGCAGCACAGGCTTTGGAATGTATGCAATTTGAGGAAGTGATGGTTTTTTTTTGCTGATTGCTGGGCCTAGTTAATGTCAGGGTGCCAGATAATGGGAGGTGAATAGAAAGGAGCTGAAAGAAAGATGAGTTTCTGAAGGTCCAGATCTGAAACGTTAGCCTTCCTGCTTCTCTGATGCTGCTTGGCCTGCTGTGTTCATCCAGCTGTACACCGTGTTATCTGTGAATGAAAGATCTGATCAGAGATGGGAAACCAATCATCGTACTTGCAATCAGCCACACCCACTAGCCCCCATACCTTGTTGCTGTGGTAAAATAATAGGTTGTAAAACCTGAATGACTGGCTTCCCAAGTCCCTGATGATTTTAACTGTACAATTTTATGCCCAACCTTGTCTTGTTAAATGGCGCTCTCCAGGCCACTGGGTTGAGTTATCAGTGGGTCAGGACAGTGTGACAATGGGCTTTTCTGAAAATCTGATATTGCGGTGGAGAGACTTTGAGAGGGGCCATGCACAACCTTCTCAAAGTAGCAGAGCTGGCTAACTGATCATCATAAAGTGCAGAAACAGGCTATTCCTCCAAGTCCACACCGAACCTCCAAAGAGCATCTCCCCTGCCCCACCTTATTCCTGTAACCCTGCATTTCCTGTGGCTAATTCACCTAACCTACATATCCTTGAACACTATCGATAGTATAGCATGGCCAATCCACCTAACTTCCACATCTTTGTGTTGGAGGAAACTGGAGCACCCAGAGGAAACCCACACAGACACAGGGAGAACGAGCAAACTTCACACAGCTGCCCAAGACGGAGAATCGAACCCGTGTCCTTGGCACCTGCGAGACATCAGTGCTAACCACTGAGCCACTGTGCCACCCTAATGATTAGGGACAAGCCAGTTGAGCTCACCGTTAAGGTCTTTCTAATTGGAAGAATCTAAAAGCTGCAGTGCACCATTTTCTGTCCTGCCCTAAACCACAGCACCACCACCCCTATTCACTGGGGAAAGGTAAATGACATTACTGAGCCATTGGATTTTATGATTTAATAGACAATTTCATGACCTGATTATGGACCACCCTCCATTTCCATACATTTTCCAATTCCCCTTGTGACTCTTCTGTCTGTCAAAAATCTGTATAACTGAGCCTTGCAAATGTTCAATATCCCTCCGTCCACTGCTCTCTGGGAAAAGATTCCACGGCTAACAACCCAATGAGGAGGTGAAAAGAAAGTCTTGTCTCTGCCTTAATGGCTAATTTCTTCACGTTTAAATTGTCTGTCTGTGGTTTAAGCTCTCTCGCAAGGCAAACAATCTTTCAACATTCCACCCCCACACCTCAAATCCCCTCTGGATGTTTTATTTTTCTAAACTCCAATGGCATAACTTGTCTGACCTTTCGTCATGAAATAAACCTCTTCATCGCAACATTTCACCTGAGTGAACATTCTCTGAATTTCTTATAACGGTTACATTATTTATGGAGCCATATGGTTACCCTTCCTTCCAATTTATTCATGTTGACTAGCCATCCCAATCTAACCTAGTCCGACTGGCCAGTGTTTGGCCCATGACCCTCTTAAACCCTTCCTGTACGTACGCCTTTTAAATGTTGTAACTGTACCAGTCTCCTCCTCCTTCCTCTAGCAGCTCATTCCATATACGCACCACCTTCTGTGAAAAGGTTGCCCTTTAGGTTTCTTTAAAATCTTTCCCCTCTCACCTTAAACCTATGCCCTCTAGTTTTAGACTCCCCTACCCTGGGGAAAGTAAAATAGAGACCAGCTCTCTAGACTGTACTCTGATATGGACCCACCAATCCCATGTACATCTGTGGCAAAGCCCCTGCTTTTCCTATTCTGTTCCCCTCTGCCTGATTGCGTTAAGTTTATTTTTAAGTACCATGTCATGATCTCTGTAACCATAATCTAGCATTTCTGTTTGGTAGCTGTTAAGCTAAGTGACCTGTAGTTTCCTGTTTTCGGTATCTTCCTACAGACAAAGGGGGTGGCCATGGGTACCCGCATGGGCCCAAGCTATGCCTGCCTCTTTTGTCGGTTATGTGGAACAGTCTCTCTTTCGCACCCACACTGGCCCTAAACCCCACCTCTTTCTCCACTACATTGATGACTGTATCGACGCTGCCTCATGCTCCCAAGAGGAGATCGAACAGTTCATCCATTTCGCCAACACCTTCTACCCCAACCTCAAGCTCACCTGGACCATCTCCAACACATCCCTCACCTTCCTAGACCTTTTCTATCTCCATCTCAGGCAACCACCTATGCACCGATGTCCATTTCAAGCCCACCGACTCCCACAGCTACCTGGAATACACCTCCTCCCACCCACCTTCCTGCAAAAATTCCATCCCTATTCCCAATTCCTTCGCCTCCGCCGCATCTGCTCCCAGGATGAGGCATTCCACTCCGATACATCCCAGATGTCCTCGTTCTTCAAGAACTGCAACTTGCCCCCCCGCAGTGGTCGAGAACGCCCTTGACCATGTCTCCCGCATTTCCCGCACCTCATCCCTCACACCCCGCCCCCGCAATAACCAACAAAAGAGAATCCCCCTCGTCCTCACATACCACTCCACCACCCTCCGGATCCAACGCATCATCCTCCAACACTCGCGCCATCTACAATCCGACCCCACCACCCAAGACATTTTTCCAACCCCACCCTTGTCTGCCTTCCGGAGAGACCACTCTCTCCATGACTCCCTTATTCGCTCCACACTCTCCTCCAACCCCACCACACCCAGAACTTTCCTCTGCAACTGCAGGAAGTGCTACACCTGCCCTCATCTCCTCCCTTACCTCCATCCCAGGCCCCAAGATGACTTTCCACATCAAGCAGATATTCACCTGCACATCCGCCAATGTGGTATTCTGCATCGGCTGTACCTGGTGTGGCTTCCTCTACATTGGCGAAACCGAGCGGAGGCTTGGGGACCGCTTTGCAGAACGCCTACGCTCAGTTCGCAGTAAACAACTGCACCTCCCAGTCACGAACCATTTTAACTCACCCTCCCATTCCTTTGATGACGTGTCCATCCTGGGCCTCCTGCAGTGCCACAATGATGCCACCCGAAGGTTGCAGGAGCAGCAACTCGTATTCCTCTTGGGAACCCTGCAGCCCAATGATATCAATGTGGATTTCACAAGCTTCAAAATCTCCCCTCCCGCCACTGCATCCCAAAACCAGCCCAGCTCGTCCCCGCCTCCCTAACCTGTTCTTCCTCCCACCTATCTCCTCCTCCCACCTCAAGCCACACCTCCATTTCCCACCTACTAACTTCATCCCGCCCCCTTGACCTGTCTGTCCTCCCCGGACTGACCTATCCCCTCCCTACCTCCCCACCTATACTCTTCTCTCCACCTATCGTATCCTCTATCCATCCTCAGTCTGTCTCCCCCTCTTCTCCCTTTTTATTTCAGTTCCCTCTCCCCATCCCCCTTTTCTGATGAAGGATCTAGGCCTGAAATGTCAGCTTTTGTGCTCCTAAAATGCTGCTTGGCCTGCTGTGTTCATCCAGCTCCGTACTTTGTTATCTTCGGTATCTATCCTTGCTTGACTACAGAGCTCTTATTTAGTATTTTCCAGGATGTAGGAGACTATAGTAAATTAAACCCAATATGTCTGCTCCTCAGCAGCCACATCTGGTCAAAGCCTGAGCTGTTTTGTGTTGACAGATTGTCACCAGTCTGTGAGGGAGGAAGATGGGGCAGTGACACTGAACCGGCGCCGAGGAGCAATCAAACAGGCGAAAATCCACTACATCAAGAACCATGAGTTCACTGCCACCTTCTTCCGACAGCCCACCTTCTGCTCAGTGTGTCGGGATTTTGTCTGGTAAGGATGATGGGACAGAGCCTTTGTGACTATGTAACTCGGCTCAACTGCATGAGATTGATGGAGGTCAGCAAGGCCTATCACCCAGCGCTGGGGGAGAGTGATTGATTGGAATATAGGGACAAAGGGGTTTGGTGACTTGAGGGGAACACAGTTCGGGAATTGGCTGGTTCAGGGGAATGCGTGGTCACCCTTAACACTCAATGTGCCATCATGCCGTTCTCCTGTGGTGCAGTGTTTCCAGATTTTGATTAGTAGCACAGATCCAGTTTCTGGGCCTAAGCCTCAGTTGAGAGTGAGTGCCACAATTGTGGCCTTTGGATTGTCTGCTGTTATTGACTCTGTGTCTGTGATGTGGCCATTAAAATCAGCCAACTGGCTTCTGGGCACAGCCTCCTCCTAGGGGCTATTAGCCACCACATCCTCTGCTGAATCCTGGGCCATGCCAGGGTTTTATTTGTTTTGTGGTGAATGTTGTCTTTGTGTGCTGCAGTTTGCTCAGTGTTGACTCTCCTCCACAGGGGCCTGAACAAACAGGGCTACCAGTGTCGACGTGAGTATTGTGCCTACCCCAAACATTGACTAACAGGCAGATCTTGTACACACTCTCTCCCTTGTTTTGGTCTGTAATCCCCTGTTTCATTTCCTTGCAGAATGTAATGCTGCAATCCACAAGAAATGTATTGATAAAATCATTGGTCGTTGTACAGGCACTGCCACCAACAGCAGGGACACTGTGGTAAGTTCAGCAGAACTCTTAAGTCCTGCACCAAACTGTCTTCCTCTTAATGATAATGGGAACTGCAGATGCTGGAGAATCCAAGATAATAAAGTGTGAAGCTGGATGAACACAGCAGGCCAAGCAGCATCTCAGGAGTGCTCCTGAGATGCTGCTTGGCCTGCTGTGTTCATCCAGCTTCACACTTTATTATCTTGTCTTCCTCTTACCCTCCTGCCAGACTCCCATGTCCTTTCATTGGCTGTTCTGTTGTTGCCACAGCTCCATTTATTGTCCATTCCTGAATGTCCACAAGAGCAATTTGATACCAACCAGACGGAGGGGGGGATGGGGAATCTGGAGTTCCACGTCGTACTCACCAGGTAAAAAAGGCAGATCCCCTTCCTGAGGCTTTTCATGAACTAGAGGTTTAGACAAGAATTTACCAGTGCAATGATCACCAGATACCAGCTCCTATGTGGATATACAGTATCCTCCTAGTACTTCATAATGACTGTGTCTGTGCTTCTGAAGGTGGGTGCTGTCACTCTAACACTTTGTTCTCTAGTTCCAGAAGGAGCGTTTCAATATCGATGTTCCACACAGGTTTAAAGTGAATAACTACATGAGCCCGACATTCTGTGATCACTGTGGGAGCTTGTTGTGGGGGCTAGTCAAACAAGGACTCAAATGTGAAGGTGTGTCTCTCACTTGTCCCCAGAGCTGAGCTGATATCATCTGTGGGTGTCCTGCGCTGATTCACTCTTAAAACTTGCTGTTTGTCTTCCTGCTGCAGAATGTTTGATGAATGTGCACCACAAATGTCAATCCAAAGTTGCCAATCTTTGTGGGATCAACCAGAAACTGATGGCTGAGGCACTGAACCAGATTAGCCTGGTAAGTAAAACCCAGTGCAGGGGATCTGGGTGTCTGGTTTTGGTTAACTGTGGATTTTTCTTTTAAATAATAACTATTTAAACAAAGTTTGGATTTTCCATCCATACCAATTACAGCAACAGAAATTACAGAATGAACAGTCATAGAAAGAGCTGTGGGGGAGATGTAGGGGTGTGTCAGACTGTTTTAGCTGGAATGAGACTTCCATATCTTCACCCAACTTGCCTGTGACCAAAGGAGTTGTTGAAATTTATCCCATTTCTCTTGCTTTTCCTACAGTCCTTCAAATTTGAAATCTAAAGTTGAACCTGTTTTCTCCAACTTTCTGAACAGCGTATCCCAGACCATAATTTGCTGCATAATTATAGAATTAAAATGGTGATCATGTTGGCTGAGGCCAATCAGCCCGTTATCCGTTCTGATTCTCTGAAGAAGTGATTGGCCGAGTATCATTCCACATTGCTTTCTCCATATACCTCTGGGAGTGGAAGATAATAGTGACCCAGACAGTGATGCCAATGTCGATGGCTTGGTGGTTAGCACTGCAGCCTCACAGCGCCAGGGACCCGGGTTCGATTCCAGCCTCAGGTGACTGTCTGTGTGGAGTTTGCACATTCTCCCCGTGTCTGCGTGGGTTTTCTCTGGGTGCTCCGGTTTCCTTGCACAATCCAAAGATGTGCAGGTTAGGTGGATTGGCCATGCTAAATTGCCCATAGTGTTCAGGGATGTGTGGGTTATAGGGGAATGGGTCTGGATGGGATGCTTCAAGGGGCGGTGTGGACTTGTTGAGCTGAAGGGCCTGCTTCCACACTGTAGGTAATCTAATCTAATCTAAAAATGTACTTCATTAACCAGCTGTCATTGCTATTTTAAAACCTCGCGCACATATTCACCCACGTTCCTCTGCTCACCCTCTTAGAATTGTCTCCTGCATCTTGTGTTGTCCTTCCAGACTAACCAAAATGAATCATTTCCTCATTCTCTGTGTTAAATTTAATCTGCCATGTGTCTGTCCATTCCACAGACTTGTGTTTTGGAAATTCTACACTAATCCTCATCATGGTCCACAGTGATTCCAAATGTTGCACCATCCGTATGTTTTGACCCTGTTCACCAAGGACTAGGTCATATATATTAAGAAAAGGCAAGGGTCTCTAAGAAACTGCCCTAAACACCACCTCCTGCCTGATCATTGATCATGACTTTGTTTCCTTTCACTCAGCGACTTTCATAACTTTGCTCACAACTCTGGTGGGCACCACTTTATCCAATGTCTTTAGGAATTAAATATACCATCCTAAACTGCAATACCGTCATCAATATAAAATCATAAAATGTTTTTTGTTTTTTAAAAAAAATTTCAAAAATAGTTCTGGGCAATTCATTAATTACAATTTGCATTAAGAAATCCATCAGAATTTTCTTAATTAATCTTAATTAATTAGAGGTGGCTATTACAAGGGGGCGTAGTTTTAAAGTGAGTGGAAGTAGATATAGGGGAGACGTCAGAGTTAGGTTCTTTACTCAGAGTGGCCAGGGCGTGGAATGCATTACCAGAGAGTGTAGTGGAGTCAGCCTCATTAGGGGCATTTAAGTGGCTATTAGATAGGCATATGGATGATAGTATAAGGTAAGGGTGGAGGTTAGATAGACCTTAGGATTGGGGTAAAAGTTTGGCACAACATTGTGGGCCGAAGGGCCTCTACTGTACTGTACCTTCCTCCTGCCCTCACAACTATAAATTTTTGTCCCAAATTCCTTTTTCTAGAAACCTGTAGTTAACCATTGAGGTTAAACTGGCCTCTTGTTGCTGGATTTAACCTTAGTGTGTCTAATTAAAGATGTAATATTGAAAATGTTCCAGTCCCCTGGCAAAATTGCTGAGTCTCAACAATTTTGGAAAGTTATAGTTAGTGCCTGTGCAGTTTTTTTGTTTTTGCACTCACCTTCCAGACAATATTCTCCTCCCCTCACCACCACTGTTTAAAAATCAGCTCTTGCTCATCTAGAACATGGATGAGTCAATATCTTTTTTTGTCTGAGGGTTGAATGTAGTTGGAACTCTTCCTGAATAGGTGTTGGATGCAGACACTTCTGAATATTTTTAAGAACAAGGTGAATGGTTTCTTAATGAAAACCAAAAGAACTGCAGATGCTGTAAATCAGAAACAAAAACAGAGTTCAGTTCTGAGGAAGGATCACTGGATCTGAAGCATTAATTCTAATGCTCTCTTCATGGATGCTGCCACCTACTGAGCTTTTCCAACAACTTCTGTGAATATATTCTTAAGCAAGGTATTGGCATATTTGTGGATTTGATGTCACACTCTGGCCTCGTTCTTTTTTTTGTCCTTCTAACTTGTTCCATTTTTCTACCAGATGTTTCTAAATCTGTATTTCTCTGGGCTTACCAACTCCTACTGAAAACACTTTATTGAACTGATTAAAACTCCATGTTAAACATTCCATTCACTTTCACTGGAGGACAATATCAGCTTCCCCAGTAGTTTCACATGTTTAGTTGAGAGTAGTACTGTTCAATGTTTAAAATAGTCTTTATTCTTTCAGAAATCATCTACTCGGAGATCTGATAGCAGTCTGCCTGACAATTCAAATATTGGCATTTATCAGCCTTTCAACAACAGCGGTGGTCCTGGAACCCCACACCTGGACAGCACAGGTAACTACATGGACACTTCCTAATTGAAATCCAAGAGTGAGTCTGGAACTGGTGCTGTGACTTCGGAATTCTCATTGGTACAGCTGAAAAGAGTGAACCGTGACTGAATCCTGCTGGAGTTAAGGCGAATTGCAGCAGCAGTGAGTCCTCTAGACTGTTGCTGATTAGCCAGGATGGCACATATTTTCCAAGGTTCTAGAACATAGAACATTACAGCACAGTACAGGCCCTTCGGTCCTCGATGTTGTGCCGACCTGTCATACCGATCTCGAGCCCATCTAACCTACACTATTCCATGTACGTCCATATGCTTGTCCAATGATGACTTAAATGTACTTAAAGTTGGCGAATCTACAACCGTTGCAGGCAAAGCATTCCATTCCCTTATTACTCTGAGTAAAGAAACTACCTCTGACATCTGTCCTATATCTTTCACCCTTCAATTTAAAGCTATGCCCCCTCGTGCTCACCGTCACCATCCTAGGAAAAAGGCTCTCCCTATCCACCCTATCTAACCCTCTGATTATTTTATATGTTTCAATTAAGTCACCTCTCAACCTTCTTCTCTCTAATGAAAACAGCCTCAAGTCCCTCAGCCTTTCCTCGTAAGACCTTCCCTCCATACCAGGCAACATCCTAGTAAATCTCCTCTGCACCCTTTCCAAAGCTTCCACATCCTTCTTATAATGCGGTGACCAGAACTGTACGCAGTACTCCAAGTGCGGCCGCACCAGAGTTTTGTACAGCTGCAGCATAACCTCTTGGTTCCAGAACTCGATCCCTCTATTAATAAAAGCTAAAACACTATGCCTTCTTAACAGCCCTGTCAACCTGGGTGGCAACTTTCAAGAATATGTGTACATGGACACTGAGATCTCTTTGCTCGTCTACACTACCACGAATCTTACCATTAGCCCAGTACTTTGCCTTCCGGTTACTCCTACCAAAGTGCATCACCTCACACTTGTCCGCATTAAACTCCATTTGCTACCTCTCAGCCCAGCTCTGCAGCTTATCTATGTCTCTCTGTAACTTACAGCATCCTTCGTCACTATCCACAACTCCACCGACCTTAGTATCGTCTGCAAATTTACTAACCCATCCTTCTACACCCTCATCCAAGTTGTTTATAAAAATGACAAACAGCAGTGGACCCAACACTGATCCTTGCGGTACACCACTAGTAACTGGACTCCAGGATGAACATTTCCCATCAACTACCACTCTCTGTCTTCTTTCAGCAAGCCAATTTCCGATCCAAACTGCAATATCTCCCACAATTCCATTCCTCCGCATTTTGTACAATAGCCTACTGTGGGGAACTTTATCGAACGCCTTGCTGAAATCCATATACACCACATCAACTGGTTTGCTCTCATCTACCTGATTGGTCACCTTCTCAAAGAATTCAATAAGGTTTGTGAAGCACGACCTACCCTTCACAAAACCGTGCTGACTATCCCTAATCAAATTATTCTTTTCTAGATGATTATAAATCCTATCCCTTATAACCTTTTCCAACACTTTACCAACAACTGAAGTAAGGCTCACTGGTCTACAATTACCAGGGTTGTCTCTACTCCCCTTCTTGAACAGGGGAACCACATTTGCTATCCTCCAGTCTTCTGGTACTATTCCTGTAAACAATGATGAGTTAAAGATCAATGCCAAAGGCTCGGCAATCTCCTCCCTGGCTTCCCAGAGGATCCTAGGATAAATCCCATCTGGCCCAGGGGACTTATCTATTTTCACACTGTAGGTTTTCTACAGGGTGGATTGTGTTTGTGTGTATTCAAGGATGAAGTTACTGAAACAGTTTGACAACCCATTGGCAGTAGTAGGAGATCACGTTGGAAGTTGACTTGGTGTACATGCATCCAGAAAGTATTGTGATGGAAGTGCAGGAGCAGGATGATTGATCCATGAGGAACTTCAGTTACCAGCAAGAGATTTGGAAGTGGATTGTGTGGTCAGGAGCTTTTCTGTTTACTCATTTGTGGGATCTTGGCATCAGTGTTTAGACTGGGATTTATTGTCTATCTCTAGTTATACTGTAGAGGGTGTTAGAGAGGGAATTCCAGGATTTTCACCCAGGGACACTGAAAGAATGACAGTATATTTCCTAAAGAAGATGGTGTGTGGCTTGGAGGGGAACCTTTGAGGAGGTGGTTTTGCTATGTATCTTCTGACCTTTTCCTTCAGAAAAGTAGTCATGGGTTTGGAAGATCCTGTCCAAGGATCATAGAATCTCTCCAGTGTAGAAGCAAGCTATTGGCCCAACACGTCCACACCCAACTCTCGGATGAGCATCCCATCCAGACTCACCCACCTACTGTATCCTTGTAACCCTGCATTTCCAATGGCTAATCCAGCTAACCTCAGTATCCAGAGACACTATAGGCAATTAATGTGGCCAATCCACCTGACCTGCACATCTTTGGACTGTGGGAGGAAACCAGAGCACCTGGAGGAAACCCACGCAGACACAGGAAGAACAAGCAAACTCCACACAGACAGTCATCAGAGGCTGGAATAGAACCCAGGTCCCTGACACTGCAAGGCAGCAGTGCTAACCACTGAGCCACTGTACCATCCCTTTTTGTTTGTGATGGCCCCTCTCGTTCAGAAGCCCCACCCCTGCTGTGAAACTAGTTTAAACCCTCCCCTCCCAGTTAAAACTAGCAAATCTTCGCACAAGTATATTGGGCCTCCTCTGGTTCAAGTACAACCTGTCCCTCTTGTACAGATCACCCCTACCTCAGAAGAGATTGCAGTGATTCAAGAAGTCTGGTGAATTTCTGCAGTGCACCTAGTGGATGATGCACACTGCTGCTACTGAGCATCGGTGGAGGAGGGAGTGGATGTAGCGCCAGTCAAGCGGCTGCTTTGTCCTGCATGGTGTCAAGCTCCTTGAGTCTTGTTGGGGCTGCACTCATCCAGGCAAGTCGGGAGTATTCCATCATAATCTGGACTTGTCCATCATCTACAAGATTTGGAGAGTGAGGAAGTGAATTACTTGCTGTAGGATTCCTAACCTCTGACATGGAGTTGCCTTTTTATGGCTAATCCAATTAAGTTTCTGATCAATGGTATCTCATAGGATATCGATAATGGGGAATTCCAAGGAAACGCTGTTGAATATCAAAGGAAGATGAATAGATTCTCTTGAACTAGAGATGGTGATACCTTGACACTTGTATGGCATGGGTGCTATTGATCACTTATCAGCCCAAACCTGGATATTGTCTAGATCTTGTTGCATTTGAACATGGGCAGTATCTGAGGAGTCAGGAATGATGCTGAACATTGTGCAGTCATCAGAAAACATTTCCAATTCTGACCTTATGATGGAGGGAATGTCATTGATGAAGCAGCTGAAGATGGTTGGGTCTGGGACATCATCCTGAAGAATTCATGTGGACATGTCCTGGAGCTGAGATAATTGACCTCCAACAACCACGACCATGCTCCAATGTCTCAGGTATGACTCCAACCACCGGAGAGTTTGCCCCCGATTCCCATTGACTGCAGTTTTGGCTGGGGCTCCGTAATATCACGCTTAGTCAAACATTGTGTCATGGTTGAGGGAAGTCACTCTTCCTCCCTTTTTGAGCCCAGCTCTTTTATCCATACTTGTCTGAAGGCTGTAATGAGATTAGGAGTGGAGCACCCTGGTGGAATTTCAGCTGCATGAGAGTGAGCAATTGTTACAATGTAAGTGCTGCTTGTTACACCATTTCAGCCATTCTGCTCAGGATGGTGATGCCCCAGATAAGGCTGAGGGGTGGTAATTGGCTGTTTTTGTTTGTTTTTAAACCGATTCATGGGATGTAGGTGTCACTGTGGAGGTCAGCATTTGTTGCATGTCCCTAATTTCTCTTGAAATTGAGTGACTTCCTTGGCCTTCCAGAGGGCTATCAAGAGTCAACTGTATCCTGAGGCCTGGAGTCACCTGCAGGCCAGACCAGGTAAGGATATCAGATTTCCTTCTCTGAAGTTTTAATAGTGGGATCCCTCATTTTGTTATATTGATATGTATTATATTGGATTCCAGTTTCATCTGGTTGCTGTGCTGGGATGTGTCTCTGTGTTCCCGGAGCTCCAGCCTGAGTCAGACATTGCTATTACACCACCAACTTTGTAACAACCTGCTCTGCTTTTTATGCAGGGATGTATCTGGGTACTTATCCAAGTTGTCAGCTAGATACCAGTGTTCTCGCTACACCAGGCAGAGCTTAGTCAGGGCTTTGGAGAAACTGGGATAGTGACCCAGTCAACATCTGCTTGGATATGTCTAGCTAATTTACATAGGTGGAACCTGCCAGCACAAGAACGAGGGGCTGAATGACCCCCTTCTACATTTAACAGTTTTGTGATTGTGACAAGAGATTGTATATCTGAGAGATGGCAGTTATAGAGGATTGTTTTAAGACGGGGTGACTAGCATAAAAATCGCAGAAACAAGTTGTTTTTGTCCGTTGAGTCTTGCTGTTTATATTCTGATGAAAGCAGTTTGTGATGTGATGGTGAATATGTAAAAAGTATTATTTCATGTGACCTAATGCCCCCTGACATGATCAGCATCTGGTCATTGAGTCACAGAGTATTGAAACAGGCCCTTCTAAACCGACCAACAAATATGAAACTGCTCTAATCCCATTTACCTGCACTTGTTGTATAGACTGCTATGCTCTGGCATTTTAAATGCTCCTGAATTGTTGAGAGTACCTGCCTCTGTGACCCCCTCAGGCAGCACCTTCCATATTTCTACCACACTCTGGGTGAAAATATTCTTTCTTTCTCCAGTTTCCTCTAAACCGTTTACTCCACATCATAAACATATCCCCTCTGGTCTTAGACATGGCCTCTATGGGGAAAAGGTTGACACAATCCATGCTTCATGATTTTGGTGTCTGTCCCGAACTGAGCAGAATGGTTTGTGAAGTCATTACAGAAAACTGTGGGTCTGAATCAATGAAGTCCATCACACTGACTCTCCAGAAATAGTGGTTAAATAGTTGCTCCCTGAGCTGTACCTGCCGGGATTAGTAACATGTTCAAAACCACCCCCCATTCCCTCTGTTCCACAACACTCCTCAGGACCTTCCCATAAGTCTTACTTGGTTTGACTTTCCAAAATGCAACACCTCACACTTTTTAGGTGTATTGAATTGCATTTGCCAATCCTCAGCCCACTTGGCCATTTGATCAAGATCACTGTAATTTGATAACCTTCGTCTATATCAACGATGCCTCCTAATTTTGTACCACCCACAAATTTACTAATCATGCCTTGTATATTCACAACCAGGTTACTGATCTCACTCAATTGCTTATGTTCATCATGTAAACCGTGAAATGCCCAGTTTGTCATATTCTGCCTGACCCTGTGCTCTCTGCCTGACCCTTTTCCTGTTTACAGACAGTCACCAATATGGCAAGTTGTGGGAAGATGGTTCACCGAAACCTCCACAGCGAGGACCCAGTCTCCGTCCCAATTCCATGAGGAAACTGACAATCGAGAACTTCACTCTCCATAAAGTGTTAGGAAAAGGAAGCTTCGGGAAAGTGAGTGTGGCTCGAGGAGCTTGAATTCTGGTTTATATCTGTCTTCGAGAGATGACTGCTGCTTCCCCCATTAAGGGGAATATTTCTCCTTATTCTCTGCTTGCTACCTTTGGAATGGGGTTCGTTTTAAGTTTGACCTCCTCTGTTATCTCCCTGGGGAAATCAGTGATGACATTGTAACATGTCTCTGGAACACTCCCCTGATGTCTAGCTGTACCTCGGGAGCAGAGACAGGGCTAACTGAGCATTGCTTCATGATGAGCCTGAATTGTCCAGTTTGTTGGTCTCAGTGCTACAGCATGTAGTCACAAGGAGTCCACCGTCACCTGTCCCCTCACAGGAGGCTGCTCCTCCTGGCTGATCCCATCAAGTTGCCCACTTCAAGTTCTTCAACATTTTTGTTCATGGGACATTGGACATCACTGGCTGGGCCCAGCATTTACTACCCATCCCTAGTTGCCCCTTGAGAATGTGGTGATGTGCTGCCGCCTTGAACCATTGCAGTCCGTGTGCCGTGGGTTGACCCACAATGCCCTTAGGGAGGGAATTCCAGGATTTTGACCCAGTGACAGTGCAGGAATGGATATATTTCCAAGTCAGGATGCTGAGTGCCTTGGGGGGCAATTTGCAGGGGGTGGTGTTCCCATGTATCTGCTCCCCTTGTCCTTCTAGATGGAAGTGGTCTGGGTTTTCTCTGAACATTTGAATGGTTTGAATTGGAAATTTTTAAAAAATTGTTTACTTCAAAAATGCCATCAGGTGGTAAAACCTTAAACAAATATATTTCAAAATTGAAATACCAGCCCATACCAAAGTGCAAAGAAAACTGATGATAGATATGTTTAATCATTCCAGAGTTTACCACAGGTTAATATGTCTTTAGTGGTTTACCAGGTGCTTGTTTTGGTAACAGGTTTTACTTGCGGAACTGAAAGGAAAGGGCGAGTTCTTCGCTGTGAAAGCACTGAAGAAGGATGTGGTTCTAATGGATGACGATGTGGAATGCACGATGGTGGAGAAACGGGTTCTGGCTCTGGCCTGGGACAATCCATTTCTCACTCACCTGTACTCGACCTTTCAGACCAAGGTAACAAATAATCACAAACAGAGAGAAGTCATTCATCAGAATCTTGCTGTCAGGCTTGCTGTGGAGAAGAAGTCGAAAGATTGTCACTGCATCACAAGAACATTAAAGGGAAAGATTTAAGAAAGGAGGTTGTGGAACTGAATGGCACCCTCCTGTGGTGATGGTCAATAATTGTACAGTAAACAGGGAAACCGGGACAAAACCATAGAATCAGAGCGTGGAAATAGACCCTTCAGCTCAACTTGTTCATGTGACCAGATTTCCTCAACTAAACTAGTCCCATTTGCCTGCATTTGGCTTACATCCCTCAAAACCTTTCCTATCCATGTACCTGTCCAAATGTCTTTAAATGTTATAATTATACTCATCTCAACCAATTCCACTTCCTCTGGCAGCTCATTCCATAGACACACCACCCTCTCTGTGAAAATGTTGCCCCTGTGGCCACTTTTAAATCTTTCCCCTCTGGTTTTGGACTTCCTCACACTAGAGAAAAGATCTTTGCTATTCACCCTAATCCATGCCCCTTGTGATTTTGTCAACCTCTGTAAGGTCACCCTTCAGCCTCCTACACTCCAGGGAATAAAGTCCTGGCCTATCCTTATAACTCAAGCCCACTACTCTTGATAATACACTTGTAAATTTTTTTTGCACCTTTTCCAGTTTAGTAACCACCTTTGAAAGCAGGGTGACGAGAATTGTACACCAGTACTCTAATGCCTCAACAACACACAGTATGCCTTAACAATGTCTTGTAACAGCTGTAACATGATGTCCCAACTGCTTTGTCTGAGCAATGAAGGAAGAGTGTCAAATGTCATCTTCACTGTCTTTGTCTACCTGTAATTCACCTTCGAAGGAACTATATACCGGCACCTCTTAGGTCTCTCTGTTTGACAACAGCCCCCAGAGCCCTACCACTACCTGGGAAATTCCTGCCATGGATTTTCTTACCAAGATGTAACACCTCACATTTATCTGAACTAAATTCCATCCACCACTCCTTTGTTCATTGGCCCAGTTGATCAAGATCTCTTTGTAATCTTAGATAACCTTCACTGTCCACTCTACCACCAGTTTTGGTGCAAACTTACTAACCAGATTTCCCGTATTCTCATCCATATCATTTATATAATTGACAAACAACAGGGACCCCAGTACTGTTCCTTGCAGCACATAGCTGGCAAACCACTCGAAGTGATTTATATCCAATGAGCAAATCTAAATCATTGTCCACACTTGAGCAGGCCAGTTAAGCTGTGGCCTTTTGACTAGTTTTAGAATCACCCTCAATCCCCATTTCTGAAATTGATAGGGTTCTGGGTGGATAACCAGGCAAGCTCCAATTGCTTGAATGGCTTCTGGCTCTGGAATTGATGCTGGTGTCAGTGGGCACCTCGAGTGGCATTGGAGACTGAGTCAGGACTTGGGACTATTGGACAGATTATATTCTGGTGGTTGGGTTTATGATAGAATGTAGACTGAGATGGTTGAATTGGACCCGGTAAATTCAAAATCTAAAAATCGACGTTTTGTTTTCATGGGCAGGAGCATCTGTTCTTTGTCATGGAATATTTGAATGGAGGTGACCTGATGTTCCACATTCAGGAAAAAGGACGTTTCGATCTGTACCGAGCGATGTAAGTTAATCCACCACCAGCAACTAGAGGTTTCCGAGTACTAAACTAAACTGAACCACCCCATCCACCTCTCCTCACCCCTAGCCTGTTTTATGTTTATGTAATGATGTATTGGGCCAAAATGACATTCTGTAGAAGGCACGTGTATTGATTTAGAGAACAGTACAACCTACCTGGTGAGATAATGACTGGAATGTTTATGATCCACAGAGAGACAGGTGGAGAGGCCAGAAGCAGGTTCCATTCAAAATGTGCAATACCAGCAGACGTGCTGCTGGCAGCTTCAAATTATCTAACTTTTCCTTTTGAGTTTAGTAAGAAAAGTCAGAGGTAACTGGTTTCTTGGAAGGCACGCCAAATAAGAAATTAAGAAGTATAGATAAGAATGATACCTCACTGGGATTCAGTGTCTGTTAAGGTTATTGCTGAGAAAAAGAGTTGAAACTTATTGTTCACAACAAAAACAGAAATTGCTGGAAAAACTCAGCACCTTCAGCAGAGATGTGGAGGAGCTGATTGGGAGGCAGATACTGGAAAGGTGCAGAAGTCACAGGGTTATAGCCATGGGTGACTTCAACTTTCCAAATATTAATTGGAAATGTTTTATTTGTAATAGTTTAGATGGAGCAGATTTTGTCCAGTGCGTTCAGGAAGGATTCCTGACACAGTATTGTAGATAGACCAACACAAGAAGAGGCCACTTTGGATTTTGGTGCTTGGCAATGAACCGGGCCAAGTGTTAGACCTGTTGGGAGGAGAGCATTTTGGCGGTAGCGATCATAACTCTGTTTCTTTCACAACAGTCATGGATAAGGACAGGTACATACAGCAGGATAAGGTTTATAATTGGGGAAAGGGTAATTATAAGTCAGTTAGGCAAGAACTGGGTAACATAAAATGGGAACAGATGCTGTCAGGGAAGAGCACCACAGAAATGTGGAGATTGTTTAAGGAATGCATACTGTGTGTGCTCGATATGTTTGTCCCTAGCAGGCAGGAAGGAAGCGGTCGAGTGAGGGAGCCATGGTTCTCAAGAGGTCAAATGAGGAAGAATGTTGCTTATGTAAGGTTTAAGAAACATGGAACGGAAAAGGCTCTGGAGGGATACAAGTTATCCTGGAAGGAGCTGAAGAAAGGGCTTTGGAGAGCTATAAGGGGGCATGAGAAAACCTTGGCAGATAGGATCAAGGAGAACCCCAAGGCTTTTTACGCGTATGTGCGGAACAAGAGAATGACCAGAGAAAGGGCAGGGATGATCACGGATTGTAAAGGGAATTTGTGCACGGAGCCTAAAGAGATAGGAGAGGTCCTTAGTGAATACTTCAGTTTTCACAACTGAGAGGGACCCAGTTGTAGAGGAGAACATTGGCCTCCTCTAGCCTGCCTGCCTGTTTCACAATGTTAGTAAGGAAGATGTGCTCGGAATTCTGAGGAACTTGAAGATAGACAATTCCCCGGGGCTTGATGGGATTTATCCAAGGAATGTATGGGAAACAAGGAAAGAGATCACCAGGCGTTTGGCGATGATTATTTTTCATCCTCTCTGTCTACGGGTATAGTGCCGGAAGATTGGAGAGAGGCAAATGTCATTCCCTTGTTCAAAAAAGGGAATAGGGATAACCCCAGAAATTACAGGCCAGTTAGTCTTACGTCAGTGGTGGGAAAATTATTGGAAAGGGCTCAGAGATAGGATTTATGATCACTTGGATAGGCACAGTTTGATTTATGATAGTCAGCATGGATTTGTGAGGGATAGATCATGCCTCTCAAACCTTATTGAATTCTTTGAACTGGTGACCAAACACGTAGATGAAGGTGGAACAGTGGATGTGGTATATATGGATTTAAGTAAGGTGTTTGATAAGGTTCCCCATGGTAGGCTCATGCAGAAAGTAGGGAGACATGGGATAGTGAGAAATGTGGCAGATTGGATTCAGAATTGGCTGACCCTTAGAAGACAAAGGGTGGTAGTGGACAGAAAATATTCAACGTGGTGCTCAGTTATGAGAGGTGTACCACAAGGATCTGTTCTGGATCTTCTTCTATTTGTGATTTTTGTAAATGATTTGGATGAAGGAGTGGAAGGGTGGATTAGCAAGTTTGCAGACAATACAAAGGTGGGTTGAGTTGTGAACAGTGCAGAGGGCTGTTCTCGGTTATAAAGGGACATTGATAGAATGCAGAGCTGGGCTGACAAGTGGCAGATGGAGTTTAACCCTGAACAGTGTGAGGTGAGGCATTTTGGAAGGACAAACTTGAAAGCAGAATACACGGTTAACGGAAAGATTCTTGGCAGTGTGGAGGAGCAGTGAGATCTTTGGGGTCCACATTTACAGTTCCCTGAAAGCTGCCACCCAGGTGAATGGATTTGTTGAGAAGGCGTATAGTGGGATTGAGTTCCAGAGCCATGAAGTTATACTCCTGCTGTACAAAAGCCTGGTTTGGCCACATCTGGAGTATTGTGTCCAGTTCTGGTCGCCTCATTACAGGAAAGATGTAGAAGCGTTAGAAAAAGTACAGAGGAGATTTACCAGGATGTTGCCTGGAATGAAGGAAGGTCTAACAAGGAAAGTTTGAGAGAGCTGGGGCTTTTCTCTTTAGAACAAAAAAGGATGAGAGGTGATTTGATAGAGGTGTACAAAGTGATCAGAGATACAGATAGAGTAGACAGCAGGAGGCTTTCAACTCAAAATCTTATAGTCAAGAGTATGAGCATTGAGCTAAGCTTCACTGTGTAAATGGTGAGAGGATCTTGTAGAACCTGTTCTGTAAAAGGTTTGATGGATGGCGTATGTAAAAAATGGTTTCTTTCTCATCCAACAGGTTTTATGGAGCGGAGATCATCTGCGGATTGCAATTCCTGCACTCGAAGGGGATTATTTATCGGTGAGTGTGAGATCATTCTGAGAGTTCAGGACACGACACTGGGTCACCTTACAGTTGGACAGAGACAGTGGGACATCTTTCAGGGTTATTGGAAATTTGTTGAGAGTGGAAGAAATGGGTCTTGTGGGCCAGATGAGCTCAGAAGTTGAGAGATGGGGTGTGGGAAACTGGAGGAAGGTACAGCTTCAGAGTTGAGGTAGGGGTAATGACAGGAAGTTTGACCAATGGCCAAGATATGGCAGTGGCTGCTGACTGGGTGCTCCTGATCTTAGAGACAAGCTCTTATTCAGTACCTTTATTCTCATATAGGAAGTATGGGTAGGGAAGATGAAGGTGGATGGATTCTGGAGTAGACCACAACATTAGATGATCAAAATCTGTTCCAATTGTATCGGAGTCCAGTCAGTTCTGGCAGTGATGGTTCACTGTTGACTATGACCTTTCAATGAGAGCTCCTGCAGCTGAGGGGTGGAATGGCTGAGGTGATCTGAATGGGACATTAAAGGTGGAGCAAAGAGTACAATTGAGCAGATCAGTATTTGTAACAAAGTTGTCAGGAATTAAGGTCCTAAAAATTGGGACCTTGAAAGTCAGTGAATTGGGAAGGATCTTTCCTTCCTCCAGGATGAAGGGTTCGGATAGGAAGTGGAAGGTGATATCAGACTGAACAGAGATGGCACCATCTGTGATTGACAATGGGGAAGGGTTAGATCCATGTGAGATGGGAGGCAGAAGGGGCTAGCTGTCAGCACATGGGCTAAGGAGAGGTCAGGCTAGGGACAGTGAACTCTGAGGAGAGACAGGATCAACTGCAATCCAGTGTTGTGAAAGTTACAGGGACTGAGAGGAATGCGATGAGGATATTTTAGTGAGAGACTCAGTCTGTGGTCTCGACAATCGAGAACAAGGATTTTAAAGGACAGGTGAGAGTGTTGCACCAAAGGTGAAATTCTCAAACATGGAGAAAGTGCTGAGGAGTCAAGACAACAGACCAAGGCGTTAACATCACCCAACAAAGAAGCTGTGTCTGCTCCTCCCCTGCAGAGACCCTCAACCATGTCCTACACAGAATCTCAGAATTAGAATGCAGGAGGAGGCTATATGGCTCATCCTATCTGTACCAGCCCTGAGCATTTTGATTCGGTGCCTGTCTTCTGATATTCCCTGTGACCATATACATAGATAAACGACAAACACAAGTCAATGAATTATGGTTCCTCTCAAATGCCTCAGTTAAACCTGCCTCTGGCACATTTCTGGGCAGTGCATTCCCAACCCGAAGTATTTGCTGTATGAAAAAGGCTTTTCTGGCTTCACATTTGTTTATTTTGCTAAAGATATTTAAATCTGTGCCCCTCACCATTCTCCCCCCCCCCCCCCCCCCCCCCCCAAGAAATTCTTGATCTGTTTACAAGCAGTAAGAGTTTCTTGCAATCCACTTTGTTCAACCCACTCATTTTGGAAGGTCGCGTTTGAATGCAGATTACAAGGTTAATGGTAAAATTCTCAGCAGTGTGGAGGGATTTCCAGGTCCTCATCCATTGATCCCTCAAAGTAGCGACCCAAGTTTATAGGGTGGTGAAGAAGTCATATGGTGTGTTGCATTTCATTGACAGGGGAATTGAGCTGTGAGGTTATGCTGCAGCTCTGTACAACTCTGGTTAACCTTACTTGGAATAATGTGTTCAGTCTTGGTCACTTCATTACAGGAAAGATGTGGAAGCTTTAGGGAGGGTGCAGAGGAGATTTACCAGTATGCTGTCTGGAATGGAGGGCAGGTCTTATGAGGAAAGGTCGAGGGAGCTAAGGCTTTCTCATTGGATCGAAGAAGGATGAGAGATGACTTGATAGAGGTATACAAGATGATAGGCATAGATAGAGTGGATAGTCAGAGACTTTTTCCCAGGGCAGAATTAACTATTACGAGGGGGCATAATTTTAAGGTGATTGGAGGAAGGTGTAGGGGAGATGTCAGAGGTAGCTTCTTCACACAGAGTGGTGGGCATGTGGAATGCACTGCCAGCAGTGGGAGTGGAGTCAGAGACTTTTAAGCGACTCTTGGATAGGCACATGGAGGACAGTAAAATGTAGGGTATGCAGGGTAGATTGATCTTAGTAGGATAATAGTTCGGGACAACATTGTGGGCTGAAGGGCCTGTACTGTGCTGTACTGTTCTATGTTCTATGACTTTCAAACTCTGTCAAATCTCACCTCAGCCTTCTGCCCTCTGAAGAAAACAGTCTTGACGTCTCCGGTTGGTCCTCATAGCTGAAGTTTCTTATCCCTGAAACCAATCTCAAACTTTGTGTGACTGTAGTGGACAGAGTGCACGTAGTTCCTATGGTGTAGTGCCAGAATTGTACACGGTACTCCAGCTGACGTCTAACCAGCGTCCTAAATAAGTTTGTGAAAATCTCCCTGCTCTTGTATATTATATCTTTATTAATGAAGAATAATGTAGAATACTGTTTTGTTGACCACACATTCTTCATGTCCTGCACCTTTCATAACTTGGACACAGGTACACCCAAGTTTTTCTGCTTCTGCATACTCGACTAGGGATTAGATAAGAAAACAATCTCAACTTTATAGCAGAGAAGGCTGAAACGAGGTGTGTTTGAAGTATACAAAGTTCTGAGGGTGATACACAGGGTAGCCAGGAATAAACTATTCTATAAGACCATAAAATCTAAGTAGAATTAGGTGATTTGGCCTATTGAATCTGCTCCACCATTCAATTGTGGTTGATTATATTTCTCAACTCCCTTCTCCTGCCTTGTCCCTGTAACAGATAAAGATAGCAGTAATTCAGGAGATGCAGCAAAAACTCAACCCTAGGAAAAAGAAGCACACTAAAGGGAAGATGAGGCAACCATGGCTGACAAGGGAAGTCGGGGCAGCATAAATGCAAAAGGGAAAGCGTGTATTGTGGTGATAGGCAGTGGGAAACCAGAGGATTAGGAAGCCTGCAAAGACCAACAGAGGACAGTAAGAAAAGAAATAGGGAGGGAGAAGATTAACTATGAGGGTAAGCTAGCCAGTAATATAAAAGAAGATTACAAAAGTTTCTTTAGATATATGAAGGGAAAAAAAGAAGCAAAAGTGGACGTTAGGCCTGTGGAAGATAATGCTGGAGAAGTAGTAATGGGGATAGAAAAAAATGGCAGAGGAACTGAATAAGAGATTGGCCAGTCTTTTGGGTAGAACACACCAGTAAATCTCAAAAATTCAAGAGACTCCGGGGGGGAAAGGTAAATGTGGTGGCCATCACCCAAAGAGAAGGAGCTAGAAAATCTGAAAAGTGTGAAGGTGGATAAATCACTTGGACCAAATGGACTACACCACAGTGTTCTGGTGGGGATAGCTGAAGTTTTGAGTGAAGATCCTTCAGGAATTGCTGGAGTCAGGGAGGGTTCCAGAAGACTTGAAAATTGCTGTTGTGACACCCCTGTTTAAGAAGGTAGTAAGGCAAAAGATGGGAAATTACAGGCTGATCTTAACCTGACCTTTGTCAGAGTCCTGCAGCACGGAGACAGATCCTTTGGCCCAAACAGGTCCGTACCAACCAAAATGTCCATCCGTGTTACCCTCATTTCCCCGCACTTGGCCCATATCCTTCTAAACTTTTCTGTCCATGTATTCGTCTAAATGCCTTTTAAATGTTGTTAATGTGCCCACCTCAAACACTTCAGCTTGCTGTTCATTCCACATGTCTACCACCCTCTGTTATTTTTTTTAAAAAGTTGTGTCGACATTTCCTATGAATTCTTTCCCCTCTTACCTTAACTGATGCCCTCTAATCTTCAATTTTCCTCAACTCTCGGAAAAAGACTGAGTGCATTCAACCTATTCATGCCTGTCATGATCTTTTACACTTCTATAAGATTTCCCCTCAGACTCTTACACCCGAAAGAAAAAAAAGTCCCAGCTTGCCCAACCCTGGCCCTATAACTCGATCCATTGAGTCCTGACAACATCCTTGTAAATTTCTTTGGCACTCTTACCAGTTTAATAACATCCTTCCTATGGCAAGGTGACCAAATCTGAGCACAATACTCCCAAGTGCAGCCTCACCAAAGTCCTGTACAACTGCAACATAGCTTCCCAACTTCTGTACTCAATGCCTTGACTGATTAGAGGCCAAAAGCCGCCTTCACTGCCCTGTCTATCCGTGACTCCATTTTCAGAGAACCGTGTACCTGAACTCCAAATTCCTCTGTTCCAGTACACTCCACTACACTCACTATGAAATTCCTACCTTGAATTGACTTGCCAAAATGCAGCACTTCTCTCTTACCTATATTAAACTCTATTTGCCATTTCTCGGCCCACTTCCCCAGCTGACCAAGATCCGCTGCAATTTCTGATAACTTTCCTCATTGTCCACAATACTGCCTGTTTTAGTGTCCTCCACATACTTAGTAATCATGCCTTGTAGTTTCTCATTAGCAAGTTGCTTTTAACTTTTGGAAACCTGAGATACCCAATTTTAAAGCAATTATTTGACAAGAGCTGTTAGTGTTTGTGATCAAATAGGAATGTTTGATTTCTGTGTTAAAACTATGAGAATGTGAACAGCCCCTTTGGAAATAGTTAGGAGATATTGCAAAAGAAACAAAAGTGTAGATGAAGCAAATTAATTCTCTTGAAGATATTTAGAGTCTTTACAGGGCACTTAGCTTGGAGCAGCATCCAGGAAAGCCTGCAGCATCAGCCGGAAGACAGAGATACAGTAACCAGAAGCCTATAAATCTATGGATTATGGGCTGGCAGAAGGGACTGGTTTAACTTGGTGTCATGTTCAGCACAACATTGTGGGCTGAAAGGTCTGTTCCTGTGCTGTACTGTTCCATGTTCTGGTGCGGTACGGATTCGGGCCTAGTCTCGGAAAGTGGGTGTATAGGTGCAGCATATAATAAGAAAGGCAAATGGAATCCTGGTATTTATTGCAAAAGGACTGAATTATAAAAATAAAGAAGTGTTGTTACAATCATATAAGGCATCGATGAGACCACATCTGGAAGATTGTATGCAGTTTTTGTCTCCTTACTTGGGGAAGGATGTGGTGGCACTAGAGGCAGTTCACCTGATTTGATTTCAGGGATGAAAAGTCTGTCAGACAAGGAGCAGTTGAATATTTGGTGCGTGGACTCACTGGGGTTCAGAACAATGAGGTGGGGGGGGACCCAATTGAGGCATACAAAATGCCAAAGGGGATTGATAAGGTGATGTGGAGTCAAATACACAACGTCTGTATGGGGGAGTATTTGAGAATTAGCCATACAAATCACTTCAGGATTAAGATCTCAGACTAGAAAAGGGTAGGTTTTAGGGATCTAAAAGTTGAATGCTTTGTCGACCAAAATGCATTTCCAATGAATGAAAAATGGGAGACTTTCAAAAGAGAAGAACAGGGAGCAAGCCAGGATAGAAGATAAGAGAGAACTGTGGATGCTGTAAATCAGGAATAAATATAGAAGTTGCTGGAAAAGCTCAGATCTGACAGCATCCATGAAGAAAAAAATATCAGTGTTAATGGCTCAGGTCTGGGTCTGAGGAAGGGTCACCGGACCCGAAATGTTAACTCTGATCTTTTCTTCACAGATGCTGCCAGACCTGAGCTTTTCCAGCAACTTTTGTTTGTGCAAGCTAAGTTCATAGCCATGTGAAATAAATACAGGGAATCCAGGAATGAAGGATTTTATGTGCAAGAAAAGATTAGAGAGATTGGGCTTAAACTTCTTTGCTCCAACGACAAGAAGAGGTGACCTTTTATGGAAATGTTCAAAATTGTGGACAGTTTTGACAGGGTAAAGAAGGATATTCTGTTTGCAGTAGTTGGTATGTCAGTAACTATGAGTCACAATTTCAGGATTGTGAGCTAGTGAGCCTGGAGGGAATGACCAGAAATGTCCCTACTCCATAAGTTGTTAGGATTTAGGATGTGCTGCCTGGAAGAGTGACTGCAGATTCTGTAGGGGAGAGAGCTGGATATGTATTTAAAACTGATGAATTTGGATGGCAAAGGACAGAGGGCTAGTAGACTGGGATTATCAGGGTAGCTCTTTTGGGTGCTGGTACACAGACAATAGATTGGATGACCTTCTGTAAAATTCTACAGTTCTCACCTTTGGTCCTCTGACTAATCAAGGACCTACATATTTCTGTGTTCAATACACTCAATGACTTGGCCTCGGCAGCCCTGTGTAGCAATGAGTTCCATGGATTCACCACCCTCTGGCTGAAGAAGCTCCTTACCTCAGTCCTAAAAGGTTAGGATCATAAGCCGCCCTTTTCTGTCGCCTCTAGCGAGATGTCACGACCAGACGCACACTGCCGTCCCATCCTTTGTCAGCATTCCACAGGTATTGTGTCCTCCAGGACACCTTGGTCCACTCATCCATCACTGTCCCTTCGATTTAATTGTCCCATGCGAGGGGGTGGGGAGAGAAGAGAGAAATGTAGTAGTATCACATGGCAGAAATTCATTAAACATCCTTGGGTAGCACCTTCCAAACCCACACCACATCCATCTGGAAGGACAAGGACAACAGATACTTGGGACCCCCAAGCCCTGCAAGTTCCCCTCCAAGTCACTCACCATCCTGACTTGGAAATATATTGTTGGTCCTTTGCTGTCATTGGGTTTAAAACCTTGCTGCTGTCCCTTTATGGCATTCCCATTCCCTCCCTAACCCTGAAGGCAGATGGCACCTCAACAGAAAAGGAAGCTCTCCTCTATTTTGTCCTCGAATCACTGAAGAATGATTGGTGCCTAGTCACAAACACTTGACCTCCCAGACCTCCCAACCCCTGCATCTTGCTGCTCCATCCTCCCTGCTCCTGGATTTGAACCTATCAGCTGCAGTTACGAGAGTGAACCAGCCTACGATTGGAGGTGCAGCTCCTCACCATTTGTTTCCATTCTGATAGGGTGACTTTTTCTTGTTTTTGTTGGTATTGTTTTGGGGGATTCTGACTTCAGTTGCAATCTTTTTCTGGGTGAAGCTTGCTCTGCCCACAACAGCAGTGCTGGAGTGTCCCAGATATCTCCTGCCCAACCGCTTCAACAATACAGCAATTGAAATACAACTCTCAATGGGCTACAGTGCCTTGTGCTGCAACACCTTCCACAACTTCCTTTGTTTAAAACAGTCCTTTTCCAATTTTGGTTCACACTCTAAATACAGAGCAAAGTAAAGAATTGTGGTCTTTACAATCCAATCCTGTCAGAACATCAGAGCTGAATTTTCATGGCTCTTAAAAATGTTTTACTTTCCATAAATTTTTGTTAGAATTTAAAAACCACAAAATAATTTTTCAGTTTTAACTCTGTTCTTGGTCTTTTGATGCAGAGACCTCAAACTGGACAATGTGATGTTAGACAAGGATGGGCATATCAAAATCGCTGACTTTGGGATGTGCAAGGAGAATGTGTTTGGAGAGAACAGAGCTACCACTTTCTGTGGAACACCAGATTACATTGCACCAGAGGTGAGCACTTTCACCATGTCGAAAGCAAAGAGCCGCTGAACTGACTTCATTTGTGGGGATTCCCCAAGAGAACAAAAGGAGAATTGTTGCTTTTGGGATCTGTACTGCTGTTGCTTGTGATAATTGTTTTGTGTCCTCTGTCTTGCTGTGGTGTTTGCCCCATCGTATACCTTGTGCTTGGCTCTGTGGACCCAGGCTGGCTTCCTCCCTATCTCCCATACCTTGGTCCCTCGCAGCCTCCGTGTCTTGTCTCCATAATCTTGATTGCTCTCTGTTGATGTTTCCTGCTAGATCTTGCTGGGCCAGAAGTATACTTTCTCGGTTGATTGGTGGTCATTTGGGGTGCTGCTATATGAGATGCTGATTGGTCAGTCACCATTCCATGGTGATGATGAGGATGAACTATTTGAGTCAATCCGGGTGGACACGCCTCACTATCCTCGTTGGATCACTAGGGAATCCAAGGACATCCTGGAAAAGGTATGTACCTGCCTTTATGTTGTTACCCTGAATAACAACAAATTGCAGGATTGAAGTCATCATCCTGCTCTGACCAAGTCCAATTGATCCACCCTGCATCATCCAGTCTGGAGACTGCCTTTCTGTCTGTCTGTATGTGCGTGCACGCGTGTGTCTGTGTTTATGCACAGTTCCATTGCTGGAGGAGGGGAGAAGTGTTTTCTCAACATGATGGGTGGGATGTGGCAAAATCTTGCATCTGGAGCATTGAAAAACTGACTGGAGTTGTTGCAGTCTTTGCTTAACCCTTCCTTGCGATTAGTTGGCATTTAAAATCAGTGAGAGAAATTGGGCATGTGTAAACTCAGCGTTCAAACCAATCCCTGAGGTTGGCGGGTTTGGGGAAATGGGCTGTTATCTGGCCATATTGTTGACTAAGCATATGGCTCAGCAAAATTAGTTTCAAATGTGTTTGCTTTTCTTCAAATCCCCCATCCATATCTCCCTGATTGCCAGCCTCTGAACCTTTTGAAGGTTTCTGCTCCATTTAATTCCAGGCTCTCCTGCAGCACTACACCTTCAGCTGCCTGGGATTCCCAACCTAAACCATTTTTAATTCAATTCACTCCCAAACACACATCCTGGAACTCCCAAACACACATCCTGGATGGCGTTTCTGGTCATGGTGTCGCACAAATCTCAGTATGGGGCTTTGTAGGTTTATTTTTTGTAATCGACCTGTTCAGGGATTTGCTATACATCTTGGAGCAAATTGGAGTTGAGCCAGGGACAACCTCTGCACTACTCAAGCCCTTTGGGGGCTTTGTATTATAGATAACAAGGTGTAGAGCTGGATGAACACAGCGAGCCAAGCAATATCACAGGAGTAGGAAGGCTGATGTTTCGGGCCTAGACCCTTCAGAAAATCTTTCCTTTGCATTATGTTTTGTTTGCAAAAGGCCTGGAAGTAGATTATTATACTTTGCTGCATTTCACACATACACTTTGTTTCTTGTTTAAGCTGTTTGAAAGAGATCCAACAAAGAGACTCGGCATTGCAGGAAACATCAAACTACACAACTTCTTCAAAACGGTGAACTGGACAGCACTGGAGAAAAGAGCAATTGATCCTCCATTCAAACCCAAAGTGGTGAGGATCCCACCCCCTTGCCTCGTTCTCCTGAAACAATTCCTTGTTGGGCCTCCTTCTTTTTTTTTTCTGTTTTGTTTTGCATGTTCCCTCCCTGCCCATCTCTCCGTCCCTTGTCCCCCCAACCCCTTGCAGCACCAACCTTACCCTTCCCTCACAAACCCATCACTTTGTGCCTTCCCTGGCTTTCTCTCATGACCTTCCCCACAACACCCCCTCCAAAAAAAGGACCTTCCCTCACGACCCTCTTCCACCTCACAATCCACTCCCCCACCCACCACCTGCTTTCTCTCACTTCCTCTCACTCTTGCTCCTGCAGAATCTGTATGGGTAGTGCTGAGGAACCACAAAGGAAAGAGAGACCCCGAAAGGAGTTGTGTACAGGTGTCCTAGCAATACCAGGATGTGGGGAACAGAATAAATCGGAAGATAGAAAAGACATGTAAGAAAGGCAGTATTACAATAATCGTGGAGAACTTCAATATGCAGTGGACTTGGAAAATCAGGCTGGTAGTGGATTCTAAGGAAAGGAATTCATGGAATGTCTGCAAGATGGGCTTTTTTTAAGAACAGTCTGTGATAGAGCCCTCTAGGGAACAGCCAGTTCTAGATTTGGTGATGTGTGATGAGGCAGATTTGATTAGGGAGCTGAGGGTAAAGGAACCTGTAGGACCATAATATGATAGAAGTACCCCTGCAGTTTCAGAGGGAGAAGATTGAATCAGGTGTAATGGTATTATAACTGAGGAAAGGTAACTACAAAGACTAAGTGAGGAACTGGCCAGAATTGATTGGAAGGGAAAAATTCTTTGAGGAGGTAATAAGCAAGTTGGACAATGGAGAGCCGATGGATATAAAACAAACAAAGAAACCTACAGCACAGGAACAGGCCCTTTGGCCCTCCAAGCCTGCGCCGATCGAGATCCTCTGTCTGACCTGTCATCTATTTTCTAAGGGTCTGTGTCCATTTGCTCCCTGCCCATCCATGTACCTGTCCAAATATATCTTAAAAGACGCTAACATGTCTGCGTCTACCACCTCCGCTGGCAACGCGTTCCAGGTGCCCACCACCCTCTGTATAAAGAACTTTCCACGCATATCTCCCTTAAACTTTCCTCCTCTCACTTTGAACTCATCACCCCTAGTAATTGAGTCCCCCACTCTGGGGGAAAAAGCTTTTTGCTATCCTCCTTGTCAATACCCCTCATGATTTTGTAGACCTCAATCAGGTCCCCCCTCAATCTCGTCTTTCTAATGAAAATAATCCTAATCTATTCAACCTCTCTTCATAGCTAGCACCCTCCATACCAGGCAACATTCTGGTGAACCTCCTCTGCACCCTCTCCAAAGCATCCACATCCTCTTGGTAATGTGGCGACCAGAACTGTACACAGTACTCCAAATGTGGCCGAACCAAAGTCCCATACAACTGTAACATGACCTGCCAACTCTTGTACTCAATACCCCGCCCAATGAAGGAAAGCATGTCATATGCCTTCTTGACCACCCTATTGACCTGTGTTGTCACCTTCAGGGAACAATGGACCTGAACACCCAGATCTCTCTGTTCATCAATTTTCCCTAGAACTTTTCCATTTACTGTATAGTTTGCCCTTGAATTTGATCTTCCAAAATGCATCACGTCGCATTTGCCCGGATTGAACTCCATCTGCCATTTATCTGCCCAACTCTCCAGTCTATCTATATCTGCTGTAATCTCTGACAGCCCCTTTCACTATCAGCTACTCCACCAATCTTAGTGTCATCAGCAAACTTGCTGATCAGACCACCTACACCTTCCTCCAGATCATTTACGTATATCACAAACAACAGTGGTCCCAGCACAGATCCCTGTGGAACACCACTGGTCACAGATCTCCAATTTGAGAAACTCCCTTCTACTACTACCCTCTGTCTCCTGTTGCCTAGCCATTTTTTTTTTAATCCATCTAGCTAGCACACCCTGGACCCCATGTGACTTCACCTTCTCCATCAGCCTGCCAATATGATCTATTTGGATTTTCAAAAGGCCTCTGACAAGGGGCCACACAAGAGGCTGCTAAATACGGTAAGACCCGTGGTGTTAGCAGCAAGGTATTGGCATAGATAGAGGATTATCTGACTGGCAGAAAGTGGGGATAAAGAGGTCTTTTTCAGGATGACAGCCAGTGACTAGTGGAGCTCTACAGGGGTCGCTGATGGGGCCACAACTATTCATGTTATATATTAATGATCTGCATGAAGGAATTGATAGCATTGTTGCTAAATTTGCACAAAGATAGGTAGACAGGGAAGAAGCAGGGAGGCTGCAGAAGGACCTGGACAGTCTGGGAGAGTGGGCAAAAAGAGTAATAGATGGAATACAGGTTATCCAGTTTGGTAGGAAGATTAGAGGTTTAGACTAATGTCTATATGGGGAAAGACTTTGGAAATCTGAAGGACACGGGGTCTTGGGAGTTCCTGGTTCAGGATTCTCTTGAGATTAACGTGCAGGTTGAGTTGGCAGTTGGGAAGATAAATGCAATGTTACCATTCATTTCAAGGAGGTTAGAGCACACAAGCAGGGATGCACTACTGAGGCCATGTAAGACTCTCGTCAGACACTGTTTAGAATATTATGAGCAGTATTGAGCCCTGTATCTAACAAAGGCTGTGCAGGTGTTGGAGGTGGTCCAGAGGATGTTTATAAGAATGATACTGGGCATGAAGGGCTCGATGTGTGAGGAGCAGTTGAGGACTCTGGGTTTATACTCTGAAGTTCGGAAGGGTGAGGGGTGATTTCAGTGAAACTTAAGAGAATTTTGAGAGGCCTGGATAGAGTGAAAATGGAGATGATGTTTCCACTAGTTGGAAAGACTAGGACCGTAGGGCACAGCCTCCGAGTGAAGGGATGCACCTTTAGAACAATGATGAAAAGGAATTTCTTCAGCCAGGGTGTGGTGAATCTGTGGAACTCAACACCACAAGAGGGCTGTGGAGGTCAAGGCATTGAGTGTAATTAAGACAGACAGGTGGGGATCAGGAGGCAGCCGAATGGGGTTGAGAAAAATACCAGTCATAATTGAAAGGCAGAACAGAGTCAATGGGCTGAATGGCCTAATCCTGCTCCTACATCTTATGCTCTCTCACTCCTTCCCTCTCTCTCCACAATTGCTTCCACCCTGTCCTGCTCCCTCTCACCCTCCCTGCCTCCTTTCCTCGTCCCCACACCCCCAGCTGTCTGCTCACTCTCTATCTCTCTCACTCCATCACAATGTCATTCTCTGTCTGCACCATCTCTCTGTTTCTCTTTCTCTCTCATTCAAATTTTGACTGTGTATTTTCAGAAATCTCCTGGTGACTACAGCAACTTTGACCGAGAGTTTCTGAGTGAGAAGCCGCGCCTGTCTCAGGGCGACAAGAATTTGATAGACTCCATGGATCAGTCTGCATTCCTGGGATTTTCCTTCATTAACCCCAACATGGAGCGTCTGATCAAATAATTACAAAATGATCAGCCCTCTAATCACACTCCTGCATTTCATCTGATTTGATTGGACCCCAGGGATGGGAGTTGGGACTGTTTTCTGGTTTTTATCTAATCCACCTGTTATCATTGTGGCAATGAGTGATTCTGAGGCTGCCCATTCTTGGGGCATTACAGCGGCTCCACATCAGGGGGGGTGGTCTGGGGCTGGAGGTGGGTAATGGTGTCTGGGCATGGCCTCTGGTTGCCAGCCAACATACAGTCGGGTTTATTGTAAAGTTTTTCTGAGAATAGAGAAGCAAACGATGGTCATCGATATTTTTTAAACTCCCGGCTTTTCATCTTAGTATCATTATCTCTGATTAAAGTGTACAATGCTGTAAAGGTCACCTTCAAATTGCAGTATCTTTTCATCAGCTCTGAACAGTGTTTCTAATTACCGTGAGACAGACCTGGTGAAAGCAAAATAATCTTGTACATGTGTCGGACAGTTTTCAAAATCACTCACTGGGTGAGGGTGTCGCTGGCTGGACCAGCATTTATTGCCTGTCCTTAGTTGCCCCCTTGAGAAGGTGGGGGTGAGCTGCCTTCTTAACCACTATAGTCCATGTGCTGTAGGTTGACTCAGAATGCCCTTAGGGAGGGAATTCCCGGATTCTGACTGGATGGAGAGTGGCTCTGAGTGGAACTTGCAGGTGGCTGGTGTTCCCTTGTATCTGCTGCCCTTGTCCTTTTGGGAAAGATAGAAGTGTTCGTGATTTGGAAGTTGCTGTCTGAGGATCTTTTTATCAGTATATCTTGTGGATAGTACACACTATTGCTACAGAGCATCAGGGGGACGGGATCGATGTTTGTGGATGTCGTACCAGTAGAGTGGCTGCTTTGTCCTGGATGTTGTCAAGTTTCTTGAGTGTTTTTGAAGCTGCAACCATCTGGGCAAGTTGGGGGCGTTTCATCTCATTCTTGACTTGTGCCTTGTAGATGGTGGACAGGGATACAGGAGGAGAGTTACTAGCTACAGGATTCCTAACCCATGACCTGCTCTTGTAGTCATTGCTTACAGATAAATAAAGAATTTTACACCCTCCAAATCTCTAATTTTGAACCGCAGTCACTTGTTTGACCAATGTAAATTAAAGAAGTAGTTTGTGGATAGCAAGCTCCCACAGACTAACATATGGTTGTGGTGCTTTGGAATGGCAGTTATCTGGCATCTTTGGCTATACCAATGTTATCCCTAATCAGGCCAAGCCTGGCAGTTATCCAGGTCTTGTAAGTGGCAAACAAGTACCTGAGGAGATGTGCTTTTTCCCCACTGGTCAAATAAATGGCAGCGTTCGATGCTGAACATATACCGAAGGCTTGGAGACATCCATGTGATGTGCCCTGGGAGTTCCGAGGGATGGGATGGGATGGAATATGATCAGCCTTGTGCCTGCAAACCC
Organism: Stegostoma tigrinum; assembly: GCF_030684315.1. Classification (NCBI taxonomy): domain Eukaryota; kingdom Metazoa; phylum Chordata; class Chondrichthyes; order Orectolobiformes; family Stegostomatidae; genus Stegostoma; species Stegostoma tigrinum. The sequence goes on from NC_081364.1 coordinate 568,275, forward strand.
TTCACCAATTTGGCCGTGACATTGCATTGGTCCACATGTGGTACGGCTGGGGAGATGGTTATGATTAGAAGAATTAACTTTTATGAAACACCGTTCCCTCCATTGGACATTCCAACAAAATTAGCAAGAATTAAACAGAAAGATGTGGTTGTATGAGTACATCTCAGATCATTCTGAACTGAGCCTCCAAAAGATGATTTGATAGACTTCCTCATTAGAGAAATAGTGGCTGTGGAAAGATAGTGAATTGAAACAGGAAGGAAAGTGAAGAATATTGCCACTGAGCAGCAGGAGGTTAGATTGAATGTGCTATTCATCAGTTACTCACTGATGTCCAGTTTGAGTTCTGCCAGGGCCACTCTGCTCCTCATTCATTACAACTTTGGTTGGAACATAGACAAAAGAGCTGAATTTCAGAGGAGTGACTATCCTTGACATTTAAGATCATGTTTGGTCAAGAGTGGCTCTAAAGGATCCCTAGCAACACAAGTCAGGGAAACTTTCAACATCATCAGCATCATCATCAGTCCAACTTACCTTCCCTGCATTGTAAGGTCAGAAGTGAGAATGTTGGCTGATAATTGTGCAATGTTCAGCAACATTTGCAAGCTGTCAGATAGTGAATCAAGAGCAGGACAATATCCACAGTGGGGGCTGACAAGTGGCAAGTAACATTTGCCTCATATGTTACAGGTAGTGACAAATTCCAACAAGAGATTCTGACCACAGCCCCTTGCCTATCATTGGCATTGCCATCACTGAATCCATCACTATCAACTTCCTGGGGATTACCATTAACCAGAAACTCCAACTAGACTAGTTATATAAATGGAGTAGCTACGAGAGTGGTTGCTTTGTGCTAGATATGAGTCTAACCAGTGGAGGCCTTTCCCTCAGATTCCCACTGACTCCATTTTTCCTCTGGCTTCTTGATATCAAGGACAGTCACTCTGACCTCCTGATTTTTTCACATTGTCAAGTAGATACTAGTTTTGTAATTGTACTGGAATAGCTTGGCTAGAGGTGTACATGTTCTAGAGAACAGGTCTTCAGTACAGTTCTCAAAATGTTGTCAGGGCCTGTAGCCTTGTCCGTATCCAGTGCCTCTAACTGTTTCTCATTTTGTGTTTTTTATTCTTTTAAATTCTCTTGCAGATGTGGGCATTGCAGGCTGGGCCAACATTTATTGTCCATCCCTAGTTGCACTTAAGAAGGTGGTGGGGAGTTGCTGCCTTTGAGCCACTGCAGTCTGGGATTGCAAACCTGAGCAGGGCACAGACACTAACCGTGTAGTAATGAGATTTTAATTGGAGGTGATCAAAAGTCTGAATGAGCTGAGTGCCAATATCTCAGCTTGTGGAGCTACAGGCAATCTAAAGATAGGGGTAGGAGCTGTGGGAGTGGATAATGTTAGAGATGTGGGAAAGGATGGTCTTTGTCATGTCATACTGCTGCTCAGAAAACAGAAATTACAATTAATTGGTGGAAGGATTAGAGGGGGAGTTGAGAACAGTCCTTCAGCCAGAATGGTGGGGATCTGGAATGCAGACAGGATAGCTGAGGCAGAAAACTTTATTGTGTTATAAAACAAAATCTGGATGTGCAGTTAAGCTGCTGCACCTACCGGTATTATGTCGGGTTGGTCATTCTCAGCTTGCACAGACTTGATGGGATGACTGACTCTTTTTGTCTGCTGTAAATGTTTTCTGTTTCCAAGTCTGCCCTTAAATGTAGGGGAGCAGATACAAAAATGTCTTGCTCAGTGAAGATGTCTTATTTGTACCTTTTTTAAGATGTGAAATTCAAATAGACTGTGTGCCATTAACTTTGTTTAATTTATAATGTGCTGCTACAAAGATAGTAGCCAAAAGTCTGGTAACCTGGATTCTGAATGCAAGAACTAACTCCTGTCTCTGGAAGTCAAAATGAAAATGTAAATACACATGGGTGGAGTCATCCCTCCTGTTTTGAAAAGACATTCTCTAGATACAAAATCACTTGTGATTTATAGCTCCTATTGTTTGGACCTGTACAAAAGCTGAAAACAAATGCTCACCAAAACTCAGTCTGCAAATATAAAACTTTCAAGGGAAGTTGTAAATGGCCACCATTAATTGCCAATGTAGCGATTAGCTTCTTCTTTTGTTCAATTGTTTGGACAATAAGAGTAGCTGACTTCAGATAACAACAGTTTGTAACTCCAAGGAACAGCGAGGGATCATTCAGTCTAGACCCCCACAGCATGGAGGGGAGAAACCTGCCAAATTCCTGGCATCCCAGCCAGGAAGACAATCAAGTTTTGTTATCTGCAAATTTCAGCTAAATTTGGGGAGACTAAATTTCAGAGAAAAACCCAGGGTATTTCCAACCTCAATTTATCTCTAAATAATAACCATGAGCCAGAACACATTAGGCCACAGTGCTTGTATCTTAAAGAAGTACTTTAAAATTTGATGATCATGTTATTTTGGTCAATAATCTAAGTGCATGTTTTTTTTTCCAGAATTAATCTTTCCTTGTCTGTGTCTGAAAGTGTGAGGGGATGATTATTTTCATTGCATTTACATTTCTGGGTATTATGTGAATAAATATTTATCTTCTGATTTCAACTTACCAAGATGTCTGTTCTTTAAAGTGATCACCTTCAAAAGTTTGCAATACTCCCTTTAAAAAGATGCACGTTGCAGATGTCAAAAGTGAAGAGGTTATTCTACTCCCAGAGATGAACTCTGTTGCCTCACACAACCAGGACTCTGATTCAATTCCTGCCTCAGCCAACTGTAGAGTTTACATATTCTCTCCCCATGTTTGGACTGGTAGCCATAGCAGGGAAAGAATTGCCTGGGAGACAGGGATAATAGGAACGGCAGATGCTGGAGAATCTGAGATAACAAGGTGTAGAGCTGGATGAACATAGCAGGCCAAGCAGCATCAGAGGAGCAGGAAAGCTGATGTTTCGGGCCTAGACCCTGCACAGGACTAATTTGAGGAGATGAAGACTTCACAGCTGGGAGGTGATGCTAGAACTGTATAAAATGTTACATAAGTGGATAGTATTGTGAGTTTTGTGTGCTGTTTTGGAGTCCACTTTGCAGAAGGGATGTGATCACACTGGAGAGGGTGCAATGGAGATGTACCAGGATGTTGCCTGAGCTGGAGCTTTGGTTATGAAGAGAGAATGGACAGACCGGGATGTTTCCCTTGGATATAGAGGGGTGCATAAATTATTTTTTATTCATTTACAGAAGGATTGTCATGGGCTAGGCCAGCATTTATTGTGGATCCTTAGTTGCCCCTGAGTGTGGTTAAGGGTCAGCCACATTTGGAGTTTGGAATTCCATATCGGCCAGATCCAAGCATGGCAGATTTCTTTCCAAAAGGTCAGTAGTGATTCAAATGGGTTTTCCCAACAGTTGGTCACATGTTTTGTGGTTGTTATTCAATTCTTTATTCTACAAATTAAAAACCTAGAATTGAATCCCGACAGTGCAGAAAGAGGCCATTCAGCCTATCAAGTCTACACCACCCGGACCCCTATCCTATCCCTTTAACCCTGCATTTACCATGGCTAACCCACCTTGTCTGCACATCCCTAGACACTCGTGGGCAATTTAGCATGGCCAATCCACTTAACCTGCACATCTTCAGACTGTGGGAGGGAACACGTACAGACCACCAGGAGAATGTGCAAACCTCACTCAGAGTTGTCTCAGGGTGGTAATCAATCAAACCCTGGTCCCTGGCACTGAGACAGCAGTGCTGACCACTGAGCAACCGTGCCTACTGGATCAAAAACGGAAATTGCTGGAAAAGCTCAGCAAGTCTGGCAGCATCTATGAAGAAAAAAGTCAGTTAACATTTTGGGGTCAGTTGATCCTCATAACTGATGGTAGTGGAAAATTGTTGATTTATATGCAGAAAATGGGAGGAGGATTGGTTAAGGAGTAAATGATAGGATAAAGGATTGAGCCCAGAGAGCGAGAAGAGCAGTTGATAACGATCTGGCAGGGAGGCGAAACAGTTGTTAATGGGAACTGTTAGCCTGACACCACCTATTGTTAGTCATATAACAAGGCCTGGTGTGTGGGGTAGGGGGCTAGGACATAGGAGTGTTTAGCCCCCTTAAAATTACTGAACTTCGCTGGAACACTGCAGCAAGCCAGAGACAGAGATGTTGGCCAGGGAACAGGGTGGTTTGCTGAAGTGGCCTCTAGGTCATCATAGATTCTTCATAGATGCTGCCAGACTTGCTGAGCTTTTCCAGCAATTTCCGTTTTTGATCCAGTAGGCACGGTTGCTCAGTGGTCAGCACTGCTGTCTCAGTGCCAGGGACCAGGGTTTGATTGATTACCACCCTGAGACAACTCTGAGTGAGGTTTGCACATTCTCCTGGTGGTCTGTACGTGTTCCCTCCCACAGTCTGAAGATGTGCAAGGCCTCTATCCCCTCACAGGGTATTTACTGAACAAGGCTCTTATGAAAGCGAGTGATGTTAGGTGTTCAAGCCGCCACTCTCTGAGGGTCCTGATCATCTGCCCCATGTTGTGTATAGCTGCCCCAGCACACAAGCTTTCTCATCTCAGAGCAAAACACTGCACTAATACTTTACACAATTGCACTTCTTGGGATTGAAGCATGTAGCATCAATTCATCCATAAAACCAGCATTTTAAAATGTATTTTTATTTAATATATACAAATTAATCTCTAACTAGCAGTCAATTTGGGTACATACAGAATGTTAGGTGGGAGGTGGGGGCAACACTGTTTGCTGGTTTGTGTAAATATACAAATTTCCCATTTAAGTTGGGAGATTCCACTGATTCTGCCAAAGGAGTTTTAAGAGTGGAATATGGAATAAGATTATTTTCTTGGAATTCAGTGATGAATCCTGAATGAACACAAATGAATTCAGGTTCTCCATCACTCAGATAGAAAACTCACTGTACTCCACAAGACACAGAACTGAATGGTTCCACAATATTCAGGAACACAGAGTTGATTGTTCTGTGCTTTTCCTTATCTTTGCCAAGAGATGTCCGAACTGAGGAATAGAGGACACTCTGTTCTATGTTCTGGGAATGACAAAGAGAAACTCAATTTGCCTTGGCGAAGAACTCTCAGAACTGATATCAGACAAAGCTGCTGATGCTTCATGTTCACTTTATTAAAACTTTGCTAACAAAAGGTTCTCTTTTATATGGCACCTGTCACAAGCTCATTACAACCAATGAATATTTTATGCCATGTCATCATTGTTGGTAAAGACTGCAATCAATGTCAGCACAGCAAGATCCCATAAGCTAACCATGACTGAGTCAAGAAGCTGCTGAAACATCACAGCACATGGGAAGAACATCTCCTCATCTTTCAATAGACACACCCTGTGATGGCACATCCCCAGTGCCGACCCCCTCCAACAGTGCGGGTCTCCTGCGGCGCTGACCCTCTCCGACAGTGCGGGTCTCCCGCGGCGCTGAGTCTCTTCGACAGTGCGGGTCTCCCGCAGCGCTGACCCCCTCCGACAGTGCGGGTCTCCCGCAGCGCTGACCCCCTCCGACAGCGCGGGTCTCCCGCAGCACTGACCCCCTCCGACAGCGTGGGTCTCCTGCAGTGCTGCAGTGAGCTCAGGCTGGACTCTGGGTTCAGGTCACTGCACCATGTTGTAAAGCCTCATCATCTGTTCAAACCTCTGAACCAGGAGGCCCAGGTCAAGTCCCACCTGTTCCAGAGGGGTACAATGTCATCTCTGAACAGGTTCATTTGAAAGTTTGAGCCTTAGGGAAGGCTACACCCAGCTAACAGCTAAGTGCTACACTCAATTCAATAATAGGAAGCTTGTGCTAAAATACATTTCACTTTTAAGACCCTGAATTCCAAAACTGCAATCTTACAGAGTGTCAATTCCATCTCAGTGTGAAGAAGAGAAAAACAAACAGAATTGATAGCATGGCACGAATAAAGACCTAAGCTTTGCTGGCACACAAGACAAGCTGAAAGCCTCACAGCTCAAGCAGCAGACAAATACAGAACCTGCTGAGAGAGCCGGTTAAATAACTCTGAAGGCACATGAAGACAACGTCTCTGTGATCGTAAATCAAATGTATCTGACCCTGAACAGTGAGGCGGATTACACTGTGTATATCGGGTCCCTTGCTGCCCAATCACAGGAAGGATCTCAGTTTCAATCTTGTCAGTACTCGAAGTCAGCAGCTGGGTATTGAGCTGGGACAGTTTTCAGTGCATCCTCCGAAGTCCGATTCACATTCACATTCTGAATAAAAAACAATAAATGGACAAAAAAGGATTAGGGCACATCAGCTGATTTGGGAGGATGTGATGTAAATCACATATAAAGCCCAGAGCCCCACAATGCACTGTCGGACGGTCAGGGCTGAGGGAGCGCTGCGCTGTCGGAGGGTCAGTGCTGAGGGGGCGCCGCGCTGTCGGAGGGTCAGTGCTGAGGGGGCGCCGCGCTGTCGGAGGGTCAGTGAGGGAGTGCGCCATTGTCGGAGGGTCAGTGAGGGAGTGCGCCATTAGTGAAGGGCCAGTGCTAAGCCACAGTGCTTAATGGCAATCAACGTTAAATAACTAATTGAGGTCATAGTATGGGAGGCCTACATTCTTACTCAGGGATAAAGTCTCTGCAAACAAATGAACGTGTTTTAAAACTTGTGTCTTTTTCCAAGTAGCTGTGAGCTTGAGGAGCCTATAACTACATGTTGCTGTCTCTTTGGAAAAGTTTCAGCCAATAACACCCTCTTATCCTGTAGTATAATTTGTTGCAATTATCTGAAGTTTTGTATTCTTGCATTGGTCCTGATGAGTACAATACAAAAAGCTGCAACATTTCTCTCTCATCCATATTATTCAATACTTGTTCGGCTGAGCAACTATTTACTAACTGCAATTCTTGCTTTGGATTTGAATATGAATATATGATTCTCAAATTTAATAGTAAAATGATTATGATTACCTTTTCCAAGTGGATCTTTTATGATGAGTTTGTTAAACACTGTGCCTTTTAGATGGAATTGTACAATAGTTATAGAACAGAAACAGGCTATTGGGTCTGTTGTATCTGTGTTGGCCATCAGTAACAGTAATTCACCTGGAGCCTCTGTCCTATCTTGATCCTACAGACCAACATTTTCTTTTCTCTTCAATTGTTCAGTTCCCTTTTGCAAGCCTGTTAAACTTCCTTCTATTACAATCTCAGGCTATGTATTTCAGAACCTAACCACTCACTGCATGAAAAATTTTGTACGGGGAAAGGAACATTTTAGAAATCAAAGATTGTGGAACGAATACTGCATTTTTGACACCAAATAATTCCGCTCATTGTGTACAATGTTTACACTGCTTCTTTGTTTAAGCAGTGAGGGATGACACCTGCAGATGGCAGAGCCCTGGACTGCATGCACTGAGATTTGGTTGTTGGAAGTAGCTGATTGGTATCTTTAACTGGGCACAACCGTACAAACCAAATTACATTCACCTTATAGGCAGCTGACAAGCTTGTGGGTGTGAACAACTGTGTGTAACAATGCCAAAATTATTAATGTATTTCAAAGAAATTATTCCTAATACTGACCCCCAGAGAACACTACAGTGACCCAACTCTCATCCTCAAAATCTGAGGCAGGAAATCCTTCCCACCTAAGTAATTAAGATTGACATAAGGACCTTCCCCTGGCATTGCTGGTACTTAATCACAAGTAGGTGGGGGCATAACTTCACAAGAATCCAGTCAGGGTCCTTGGGGGCAGGGGCAGTGAAGAGTAGGGGTCCCTCCATCACAAGCACTCAGTATCTGATCAGGGTACCCAGTGTAAAGAAGGAGGTGGTCTGCTGAGATACTTTGTTTGCCCTTTCTACAGAGCCAGGGATACCTTCCCTAGCCTCAGTCAGCTGTGGCCAGTATTGTCAATGATCTTCAGGCCCTGGTGCTGTTGACAGGCATCGAGAGCTGTCAGCTTCTTATCCGCCTAATGTCTGGCTGACTGGGGTCTGGAGGATCTGGGTTGATTGGTCATGGTGAGTTGGGCATTAGCTGGAGAACCAGTTAATATTGAGCTCTCAGCTCTCAGAGGGCAGGATCCCAAGGAAGACCCGATTCTGGCCAGTTGTTACAACCGAGGACACAGTTTAAAAATAAGGGGTAGGCCATTTAGAACAGAGTTGAGGAAAAACTTCTTCACCCAGAGAGTGGTGGATATATGGAATGCACTGCCCCAGAAGGCAGTGGAGACCAACTCTCTGGATGCTTTCAAGAAATAAATGGTTAGAGCTCATAAACATAGTGGAATCAAGGGTTATGGGGATAAGGCAGGAACAGGATACTGACTGTGGATGATCAGCCATGATTGTAATGAATGGTGGTGCTGGCTCAAAGGGCTGCACCTATTGTCTATTGGCCCATCACTATAGGAAGTGGCACATGGTTCCGCCAATGGGCCAGATTTCTGTCGCCAACATTAAACATTCTGTCCAGTGAGTTAGAACAGTTTTGTGCTGAGAATGGGATGAATTATTACATAAAAGGCAGAAAGAAGTCTTCCCAGATAAGGAAGCTGTTGGGACATTAAACTCACTGAGTCACATCTGTGATAATCTTCAATGTGTTAATTTAGCACTTGTGTTACAGTGATAAGAATAATGACCAATCGAAAAGGACAATATGATTAAGGTAATGAAACAATGGATTGCGAACTGTGAAGTGAACATAGAACATAGAAAAGTACAGCATATACAGGCCCTTCAGCCCATGATGTTGTGCTGTGGAATAATCCTAATCCAAAAATAAAATAACCTAACCTACATGCCCCTCAATTCACGGCTGTCCATGTGCATGTCCAGCAGTTGCTTAAATGTCACTAATGACCTCACTTCCACGACTACCACTGGTAAACTAATAGAACAAAGTGCATTTTGCTAGGTCCATGTTGGTATTCTGTTACACTCATGTGAATTTTGATATGCTGTAATTTATTGGTTGTATGTAATCAGTGTGATCTGTACGCTGCACTCAATTTGTAAAGGACCATGAAGCTAAACAGATCCTGCAGTTGTGTCTCACACTGATGTCTTAGCCATAACCTAACTCTATATCATTACAGGTCTGTATAAATTCTGCTGCTCTTTTCTGTCACTTTGTCAGTTTTGTATCTGTGCTGCCTTTGGCCATTTATGCCCATAGGATTACAATGTGTTTACAACTCTATAATATTACACTGTATAAGACCCAGATTTAGAACAAGCTCAAAACAATAAAAGGTGAGGCATTGCAGGTGATGCAGATCTGAAATACAAACAAATTGCTGGAGAAATACAGCTAGCCTTGCCCCACAGAACTCTTTTTCAGAGTTCAGAAAAAGTTACTGGATCCAAACTAACTCGGTTTCTCTCTCCATAGATATTGAGAGACTTGCTGAGTTTCTCCAGCACTTTCTGTCTGTCTATCAATTAGCATACCCTCGTCAATACTCACAATCACAATCACTTCAAACAGCTCAAAGCATTGCTTGCTTCATCTAACAACCCTCATTTCTGCAGATACCAATTAATTTTGTCCTGAGTTATTGTGTTTAAACATTTCCCCACCAGGCAGACTGCTCTGCAGTTTCTGGGTTTATAGTGAATAGAGGAGTTAGTTACTTTTGGACTCTGTACCTGGGGTGTAGGATCCTCTCTTCCTGTCCAAGTTTATTGTAAACTAACAGATTTTGATCACTCTGATTATCAATAATTTTTAAAGCACCTTTCATCATGTAAGGAAGTTCCAAAGTGTTTCACATTAGTCAGTGCTGTAACAGAGGAAGAGTAGCAGCTAAATTGTGCATAGCATCTACCAGAAACTGCAACATGATGAGGGGAAGATCAACTGCTAGTTGTAATACAGTACACTCCCAATTCCACTCACCTGGATTGCACAGGGATCCCAAAACAACAGACTGAAGCTGTCAATAAATGCTAAATGCAGTAGTAGTGGTAGTTGGTAATTTACTTCCAGGACTCTACACAATGGAGGAGGTTGCTAGCCGAGGAGATTGAGGTTCATGATTGAGTGAGTTTGAGATGTAATGTTTACAGGAGGTTAATATTTAGAGGCACATATTCAGCTGAATAGACAGATTAAAAGTACCTGAGTGTAAATAGCACAATAACACAACTATAGAACAGACAAGAATGTACTAGATGCAAATAATTTCCATTTAAATGCTACAAAATTTAATTAAAATCACCTTGAAGTGAAGCGATAGACTGAAATGAAACCAGTACAATGATAAATAAAAATTCTCACCTATCTTTTGATAATTTGCACAGTTTGAACATTCTATACATCTCTGTAACTTTTATGTAATTAAAATCATTTATTCCAAACAGTGAGACATCCTATAGCAATACTGCTCAGCAAAACATACAACATTGTGCATCTGAAATAAAAGTAAATTTACACAGTAATCAACCACTTTGAAACAACTTCTTCTGAATCAATGTCAGCTGTACTGTAGAAAAGGTACTTCACTAACTTAGTCCCAGCCCATTAAAGACTGTGTTTCACTTGCCAGAATTCACTTCACTACAATGAGATATCAGTTACCAGCTGCATTGTAAGACTCCTCTTAAATTAGATCAAATTCATTTCAATTTCCAGCTCTGAGTTACATACTTCCCTTCCAGAAAACAAAGTGTGGCTATGAGGTTGTTAAACTCAATACCAGGTTAAAACAAACATGCCAAATGCAAAAAGAGTTAATAAATGTAAACAGTTTTGAAAATCTTAACATTTCCCCAAATGGTGGCTGCTCACTTTCTCATGTTGATCAGTCACTACTAAGTATTGTGGCTTTGAAGGAACACAGTCTAAACTCTCAGAAGTAAACAGTCCATTGGATGATGAATAGATGTACAATCACAGATATACTGAAAGTTACTCAGGCTGCAGACATCGGTTATAGTCCATTCAGGTCAGGCAGATCGGTGCAGGATTGGTTAGAACTGGATTTGATGATCTTCAATCACAAATTTCATTGCACTGTTACCCCAAAAAGTCTTGCGTACAGTAGCATTTAATCCACAAACACTTAATAAAACAGCCAGAAGTAAAAACATTTCTTTCCAGTATTACTTAAGGATTTGAAATAAAATCTCAAGTTGCATCATGAGGTTAGAAGCTGAGGGCTGACCCCCAGATAGGGCTGCAGTGGTGAGAGGACAGGCAGCAAGTCTCACTGGTGAGCAGGGACGGTTAGAAGGGCTTCCTCAGGAGGTCTTGAAATGTCTACATTCTGCGTGACAATAAAACAGAAAGGGTGAAGAGTAAACCAAACCAGCAGCACAGGCAGAAGGACAATGCAAATGTAGTTAACAACATGCCAAGTGCAAAACCACAGGAGCTTCCAGCCCCCGTTCCAGACTTACCCACATCCCAGGAGACTCAAAGCGGGGGTTCTGAAGGACTGTGAAGAGAGGATGGGGCCGGATGGGGAAGCGGTGGTGGGGAAAGGAATAATACTGGAGGTTATTGCAAATGAGGGAATAAGAAAGGGATGTGGTTAGGCAGGGCTGTGGGGTATTGGAGCTAGGGGGTACATGTTGGAGATTGGGGAGTATTGAGGGTGTGGGGAGGTGATGGGGGTGGAGGTTGTTGTGGGTTGGGGGGTGATGGAGTACGGAGGGCTGTTGGAGGTGGGGGATATTTTTGAGTTGTGGGTTGTATTTTGAGTTGTGGATGATTCAGGGACAACGGATTGAGGGACCCAGTGCTTGAGGCTGTGTAGTTAGTGACTGTCGCAACAGCAGGTTGGTTGTGGGCAGTGGGTGACTCTGGTGCCCAGAGCTCCCTTTCTAACCATCACTGGCCTCACACTGCGTTCCTGCGCCAGACTGTGTTTACGACTACACAAAAATGGCTCCATCTGCATTTCTTGCATTAAAAATGATGAAAGGTGAAGGAACCTTCACTTGGTTTATGACCATTCAAAACTTAACTGTCATCAATGGGTTTTTGATTGGGAAGGTGAGTCCATTACAAAATGCCAAATCATACAGATGCTGGAAATCTGAAACAAAAACAGAAAATGCTGGAGAAACTCAGCAACAGGTTTGACAGCATCAGCAGAGAGACAATGAGCGGGTCGAGTATGAGTTTGAGATGACGTCTCATCAGAATTGGGGCCATGATTATCAAATTGTCAGTGGCATGAAATTCAGGAAAAATAACTTTTACATTGAGTGTTAAGAATTTTATTTATTTATTCTCAGGACATGAGCAAAACTGGCATTTACTTTAACTCAGCAGTCCCTAATTGCTTCAAGAATGTGGAACTCGTTATCACTGGGCGTGGTCAAAGCAAAAAGTAGCATTTCAGAAGTGGATAAACACAAGACTAAAGTGTGTGTCAATGGGGTTAGATGGAAAAAGCCAGGAGGAAGTTTGAGGGCAGCATCAGCAGGAGACAGTGGATTAGTGCTGATGTCACCAGAATAATAATCTAGAGGCCAAGGCAAAAGCCCTGCAACCTGGTACGTCAGCTGTTTAGAATCTGAAACTAAACCTGGAATTAAGGGCTAGTCTCCGCGATAGAGACCCTGAAAATATCATCAATTGTTGTAGAAAGCCCATCATAATACTTTTCAGTGAAGGAAATCTGCCGTCCTTACAGTGTCTGGCCTACATGCGACCCCAAGACACATAGCAATGCAGCTGATTCTTAACTGCCCTGAGACCAAGCAAAAGACTCAGTTCAAGGGCAGTCAGGGTGGGTAACACTAGACTCGCAATATGTACCAATGACAGCCACATGAAAATTTATACAGTCAGTCATACAGCATAGAAACAAACCCTTTGGTCCAAGTCTTCCATGCTGACCGGACATCCCAATCTGACCTAGTCCTATTGCCAGCATTTGGCCCATATCCTTCTAAACCCTTCCTATCCATGCACCCACTCAGATGCCTTTTAAATGTTATAACTGTACCCAACTCCATCATGTCCTCTGGCACTTTTCCATACACACACCACCCACTGTGTGAAAAAGTTATTCCTCAGGTCCTTTTGAAGTCTTGCCCCTCTCACCTTAAATCTGTGTCCTCTACTTTTGAACTCTACAAAAAAGACCTCAACTATTCACCCTAACCATGCCCTCATGATTTTATAAACCTCTGTAAGCTCACCCCTCAGCCTCTGTTGCTCCAGGAAAAACAGTCCCAGCCTATTCAGCCTTCGCCTGTAGCTCAAACCCTCCATTCCCAGTAACACACTTGTAAATCTCTTCGGCACCCATTCAAGTTTTAACAGCAAGCTTCCTTTAGAAGGGTGACCAGGATTGTACACAGACAATATCCTTGTGGAACGGCAATTTGGATTTTTCAAACAAGAGATAATCTCACATTTAGTATTTCACAACCAATGGCTTAAGTGCAGGGAAGTGCTGTCAGATTCAGAAACATGCAGTGCCTGTACAAGGTTGGTAGGATCTAACTGATAACTAATAAATATGAAATGCAACTTTGGGCAAATTGGTTAAGGAACAAATGCTAAACAAAAACCAAAAGAACTGCGGATGCTGAAAATTAGAAACAAAAACAGAAATTGCTGGAAAAGTTCAGCGGGTCTGGCAGCATCTGTGGAGAGAAATCAGAGTTAATGTTTCAGGTCCAGCGACACTTCCTCAGCACTTAGGAAGTAAGAAAGGAACGTTGATCAAGATCCCAGCAGATCTCACTCTTCATCGAATAACGTTATGGCATCTTCTATATCTTTGAAGTTTATGGATGACATGAAATTTGGAGGAATAGTAATCTGTGAAGAAGACAATGTGGAATTCCTTAAGGACACTGACAATTTAGTGGGGTGGGTGAGTAAATGGCAGGTGATGTTCAATGCAGAGAAGTGATGCATTTTGGTGGGAAGAGCATTGAAAGACAATGTAAAATAGTGGTACAATTCTAAAGGGACTGCAGGAGGAGAGGGTGCTGGATGTATTTGTGCATAGATCAGTGAAGGTGGCAGGACAGGTAGAGAAAGCAGTTATAAAGCAAACAGTGTCCTTGGCTGATTTCCTGAGAGAAAAGGACATTTGTGAACCAAATGGGTTTTTAATGACAGTGATTGCTTCATGATCACTTTCAGCAACACTAGCCATTTTGTTCAAACTACTTCATTATTTGTTAATTAATTGAGTTTAATTTCACCAGCTGCTGTGGTGGAATTTGAAGGCATGCCCCAGAGTATTTGCTGAAGCCTTTGGATTACTATCTCAGTAACATTATCCCAAATAATGGACAGCCCACCAATGAGGCTAGAACTTCTATAAATGAGGAGTATAGTAACGAATAGTCAGAATGGACTATTAATGTTTCAAGGTGACAACAAAGAGTGGACAAAGGAGTGGACGCTAGATGTCATTTATCTGAATGTGTAATTCCGTTCCTGAAAATAGACTCATGAATATTCATGTTTTTTTAATAAAGTCAGAGAATATGGAGTTAGGGAATGAATGGCAGAATGGATTGCTGTCAGAACAGCACTATCAAGGCAGAAAACATCAAGTGGGAGCAACAGAGAGTTAGTGACAGAAATTGGGAAGTGATGTTCAACAAGGCTCAGTCACGGGGCCATTGCAGTTCACAATTTTCATCAATGACTTGGATTTTGGAATCCGAAACGCAATTCCTAGATTTGCAGATGACATCAGATTGAGAAGAATAGAGGGTGGAGTAGAGGAGCAAAGAGATCTCTGGTGTACAAATACACCACCACTAAAGATTGTATCACAAGCTGCATCTAGAAGCACAGGATAGAAAATTGGACAAGTTATTAAACCAGTACTGAACCTTAGTTTGACCACATTTATGAGTACTCCAGGCAGTCAAGTCACCATCCTATTAATAAGGGTACAGAGGCACTGGAGACGGTCAGGAAAGATTTATGGGGATGATGCCAGAAAAATCAAGGAAGGATTGACCAGCTGGGTCTGTTTTCTCATGGGAAAAGGCTGAGGGTAATCTAATGGGGATCTTTAGATTGATGAAAGGTTTTGATTGCATGGATATAGAGACAATGTCTTCTCTTGTGGGCAAGAGCAGAACAAGAGGCCATCAGTATGGGAGTAACTAAGAGGTCAGGAATTCAGGAAAAATGCCCTTAGCCTGGGAGTGGTGAGAATGTGGAATTCCGCGGCACAAAGACTGGGTGAGGGAATGTGTATCAATGTATTTATGGGAAAACTAGACAAGCCAATGAGGGGGAAAGGAACTGGCGTTTACAGTAATTAGAAAGATGGGAGGGGGCTCGAGTGAAGCATAAACAATGGCAATGTTGTGCCCATGGCCTGTTTCTGCCATGTGGCTGATGTAACATATCCCACCTAAAGGAAAATCCCAATGAGTATTTTAAAAAAAAGAGCATTCAGACTTTGAGTGATAGGTAGAAAGTAACCTTCCAAAAGACAATCTAACTACTGCCTCTTGACACTCAATAGTGCTACATTCACCAAAATCCCCCAGTATCAACATCCTGGGGTTACTATTGACCAGAAACTCAACTGGACTTGCCATACTATTATATATACACGTACAGACAATGACTGCAAAAGCAGGTCAGAAGCTTGGCACCCTGCAGCGAATGACTCCTTAAAGCCTGTCCACCATCTACAAAGCACAAGTCAGGAGTGAGATGGGATACTTCCAATTTGCCTGGATGAGGAGTGCAGCTCCGACAATAATCAAGAAACTTGGCACCATCCAAGACAAAGCAGCCTATTTACTTTGCGCCACATCCACAAGCATCTACTCCCTCCACCACTGAAGCTCAGCAACAGCAGAGGGTGTACCATCTACAAGATGCACTGCAGAAATTCACTAAGGCTCCTTAGACGGCACCTTCCAAACTCATTATCACTTACATGAAGAAGGACAAGAGTAGCAAGTACATGAGAACACCAATCCCTACAAGTTCCTCTCCAACACACTCACTATCCTGACTTGGAAGTATATCGTTGTACCTTCAGTGCTGCTGGGTCAAAACCCTGGAATTCCCTTCCTAAGGATATTGAGAGTCCACCTGCAGCATATGACTGCAGTGGTTCAAGAAAGCAGCTCACCACCACCTTCTCAGGGCAACTAGGGATGGGCAAGAAATGCTGCCGCAGCCAACGGGGCCCACATCGCAATGAATTTTTAAAAAAAATTTTCTTCAACAAATTTAAAGTAGTTATACATGATTTTTATTTCATAAAGCCATGATGACTCTGATTGAATACCCTGAAGTTTCCTAAATGCCCTGCTCCATCTGATATTTTTGTATGACGTGGTCTGAGCACTTCCTTATACATTAGCTAATGTATCATATACAACAAAGACTGGGATCTTGTTGAGACAGATATCTTGAAGTTTATTAACAACAGTATTTACACTGTTATACAGTTTCATATGCACAGACTGAGTTCTATTATTGCCGATGCAATGCATAGTCCCTGTTGCTATAACTACCAATGATATTTACCAGAACAAGTACACTGCCTTTCTGCAATTTATGCAATATGGAGCATTCCATTTTTCTCCTTTAAAGAATGCAAACTCTTCCAATAAACATCCACAAGGAAACATATTGATACATTACCTCTACACATTCAGATAACAATGTAGTGAAGGTACAGCACAACATATTCTTGTACTTTCACAATCATTCTGACTTGGTTGTGTGGCTTCACTCTACAGTGTCATCGCAGATGGTGGAGTGCCATGTGATGGAGGTGTCTGGTTGTTGTCTGGAATGATGTCCTCATTGTCCAAGTCAACACCCTGTGTGACAGGTGGTTGATGGAATACAGTTTGGAAATGTCATCAGTGATAATGGGAACTGCAGATGCTGGAGAATCCAAGGTAATGAAATGTGAGGCTGGATGAACACAGCAGGCCCAGCAGCATCTCAGGAGCGCAAAAGCTGACGTTTCGGGCCTAGACCCTTCATCAGAGAGGGGGATGGGGTGACGGTTCTGGAATAAATAGGGAGAGAGGGGAAGGCGGACCTAAGATGGAGAGAAAAGAAGATAGGTGGAGAGGAGAGTATAGGTGGGGAGGTAGGGAGGGGATGGGTCAGTCCAGGGAACAAGGACTGGTCAAGGAGGTGAGATGAGATTAGTAGGTAGGAGATGGAGGTGCGGCTTGGGGTGGGAGGAGGGGATGGGTGAGAGGAAGAACAGGTTAGGGAGGCAGAGACAGGTTGGACTAATTTTGGGATGCAGTGGGTGGAGGGGAAGAGCTGGGCTGGTTGTGTGGTGCAGTGGGGCGGGGGGGACAAACTGGGCTGGTTTTGGGATGCGGTGGGGGAAGGGGAGATTTTGAAGCTGGTGAAGTCCACATTGATACCATTGGGCTGCAGGGTTCCCAGGCGGAATATGAGTTGCTGTTCCTGCAACCTTCGGGTGGCATCATTGTGGCACTGCAGGAGGCCCGTGATGGACATGCCATCTAAAGAATGGGAGGGGGAGTGGAAATGGTTTGCGACTGGGAGGTGCAGTTGTTTATTATGAACCGAGCGGAGGTGTTCTGGAAAGCGGTCCCCAAGCCTCCGCTTGGTTTCCCCAATGTAGAGAAAGCCGCACCGGGTACAGTGGATGCAGTATACCACATTGGCAGATGTGCAGGTGAACCTCTGCTTAATATGGAAAGTCATCTTGGGGCCTGGGATAGGGGTGAGGGAGGAGGTGTGGGGGCAAGTGTAGCATTTTCTGCGGTTGCAGGGGAAGGTGCCGGGTGTGGTGGGGTTGGAGGGCAGTGTGGAGCGAACAAGGGAGTCACGGAGAGAGTGGTCTCTCCGGAAAGCAGACAGGGGTGGGGATGGAAAAATGTCTTGGGTGGTGGGGTCGAATTGTA
The DNA here is from genome assembly GCF_030684315.1 of Stegostoma tigrinum. Lineage (NCBI taxonomy): Eukaryota > Metazoa > Chordata > Chondrichthyes > Orectolobiformes > Stegostomatidae > Stegostoma > Stegostoma tigrinum. The sequence continues at coordinate 586,157 of NC_081364.1, forward strand.
GATGGCGGAAGTGTCGGAGGATGATGCGTTGTATCTGGAGGTTGGTGGGGTGGTGTGTGAGAACGAGGGGGATCCTCTTTGGGCGGTTGTGGCGGGGACTGGGTGTGAGGGATATGTTGTGGAAACCCCGCCCCCGCCACAACCGCCCAAAGAGGATCCCCCTCGTTCTCACACACCACCCCACCAACCTCCGGATACAACGCATCATCCTCCGACACTTCCGCCATCTACAATCCGACCCCACCACCCAAGACATTTTTCCATCCCCACCCCTGTCTGCTTTCCGGAGAGACCACTCTCTCCGTGACTCCCTTGTTCGCTCCACACTGCCCTCCAACCCCACCACACCCGGCACCTTCCCCTGCAACCGCAGAAAATGCTACACTTGCCCCCACACCTCCATCCCAGGCCCCAAGATGACTTTCCAAATTAAGCAGAGGTTCACCTGCACATCTGCCAATGTGGTATACTGCATCCACTGTACCCGATGTGGCTTCCTCTACATTGGGGAAACCAAGCGGAGGCTTGGGGACCGCTTTGCAGAACACCTCTGCTCCGTTCGCAATAAACAACTGCACCTCCCAGTCGCAAACCATTTCCACTCCCCCTCCCATTCTTTAGATGGCATGTCCATCACGGGCCTCCTGCAGTGCCACAATGATGCAACCCGAAGGTTGCAGGAACAGCAACTCATATTCCGCTTGGGAACCCTGCAGCCCAATGGTATCAATGTGGACTTCACCAGCTTCAAAACCTCCCCTTCCCCCACCGCATCCCAAAACCAGCCCAGCTCTTCCCCTCCACCCACTGCACCACACAACCAGCCCAGCTCTTCCCCTCCACCCACTGCATCCCAAAATCAGTCCAACATGTCTCTGCCTCCCTAACCTGTTCTTCCTCTCACCCATCCCTTCCTCCCACCCCAAGCCGCATCTCCATCCCCTGCCTACTAACCTCATCCCACCTCCTTGACCTGTCCGTCTTCCCTAGACTGGCCTATCCCCTCCCTACCTCCCCACCTATACTCTCCTCTCCACCTATCTTCTTTTCTCTCCATCTTCGGTCCGCCTCCCCCTCTCTCCCTATTTTTTCCGGAACCCTCACCCCATCCCCCTCTCTGATGAAGGGTCTAGGCCCGAAATGTCAGCTTTTGTGCTCCTGAGATGCTGCTGGGCCTGCTGTGTTCATCCAGCCTCACATTTCATTATCTTGGAAATGTCATCTATTTTTTCACAGGACATGACCGCTCCTCATTACGATGTCATAAGGGTGTTCATGGCAAGACAATATCTTTTCACAAACCAGTGTGTTTGTTTGAAAGTCGAACACAAAGTGTGAGAGATGACAGGTTGTATGTCTTCTTTCAGATGATGCATTGTCTTTAAATTTGCCAGTTGCAAGAAACCTGTCTGCGTAAAGGCCAATTACAGATCATGGACAGACTCGATGTTGCAGTCTAGAATCTCTGCGGTTGGAATTGATGGATTGTCACCTCATAGCCCACAATAATATGTCGGTCTGTGCAGGCTGGTAGAAGAATTGCTGGCGCAGCTGCTTCAACAATTATAAAGATTTTCAGATGTTCATCTCAATGAGCCATATTGACATTTAAGATGCAGAACATCAATACAAGAGATGTCAGACCCACTATAAACTGTTAGCTTATCATCTGTAGTCTGTACCATACTGTGCTAGCTTCCTGAGTACACTTCACTGCAATCACAGTAGTGTGTACTGTTATAAGATACACTTCAGAAATTCATCAACGTTCCTCCAGCAGCACCTTCAAAACTACAACCACTACCACCTAGGACAACAGCAGCAGATACACAGGAACACTACACCCTGAAACTTCCTTTCTAAACCACTCATCATCCTGACTAGGAAATATATCAACTCTCTTTCAATGTTGCTGGGTCAAAATCCTGGAGCTCCCTCCGTAACAGTATTTGAGGGTGCTCCGACACCCCAAAACATTGCATCGTTTCAAGAAAGCAGCTCACTGCAATATTCTCAAGCAGCAACGAGGGACAGGCAATAAATGCTGGCCCAGCCAACAACACCCACATCCTGTGAACAAATGAAAACAAGTGAATAAATGACTGCAAATTACTGAGAGAAGAGGAAGGGACAAAAACAAAATCCAGATTTTGGCCTCAATCTCAAGACAAATCTTCATGGGAATATAATGTGAGGCTGGATGAACACAGCAGGCCAAGCAGCATCTCAGGAGCACAAAAGCTGACGTTTCGGGCCTAGACCCTTCATCAGAGAGGGGGATGGGGGGAGGGAACTGGAATAAATAGGGAGAGAGGGGGAGGCGGACCGAAGATGGAGAGTAAAGAAGATAGGTGGAGAGAGTGTAGGTGGGGAGGTAGGGAGGGGATAGGTCAGTCCAGGGAAGACGGACAGGTCAAGGAGGTGGGATGAGGTTAGTAGGTAGCTGGGGGTGCGGCTTGGGGTGGGAGGAAGGGATGGGTGAGAGGAAGAACCGGTTAGGGAGGCAGAGACAGGTTGGACTGGTTTTGGGATGCAGTGGGTGGGGGGGAAGAGCTGGGCTGGTTGTGTGGTGCAGTGGGGGGAGGGGATGAACTGGGCTGGTTGAGGGATGCAGTGGGGGAAGGGGAGATTTTGAAACTGGTGAAGTCCACATTGATACCATATGGCTGCAGGGTTCCCAGGCGGAATATGAGTTGCTGTTCCTGCAACCTTCGGGTGGCATCATGGTGGCAGTGCAGGAGGCCCATGATGGACATGTCATCAAGAGAATGGGAGGGGGAGTGGAAATGGTTTGCGACTGGGAGGTGCAGTTGTTTGTTGCGAACTGAGCGGAGGTGTTCTGCAAAGCGGTCCCCAAGCCTCCGCTTGGTTTCCCCAATGTAGAGAAAGCCGCACCGGGTACAGTGGATGCAGTATACCACATTGGCAGATGTGCAGGTGAACCTCTGCTTAATGTGGAATGTCATCTTGGGGCCTGGGATGGGGGTGAGGGAGGAGGTGTGGGGACAAGTGTAGCATTTCCTGCGGTTGCAGGGGAAGGTGCCGGGTGTGGTGGGGTTGGAGGGCAGTGTGGAGCGAACAAGGGAGTCACGGAGAGAGTGGTCTCTCCGGAAAGCAGACAGGGGTGGGGATGGAAAAATGTCTTGGGTGGTGGGGTCGGATTGTAAATGGCGGAAGTGTCGGAGGATAATGCGTTGTATCCGGAGGTTGGTAGGGTGGTGTGTGAGAACGAGGGGGATCCTCTTGGGGCGGTTGTGGCGGGGGCGGGGTGTGAGGGATGTGTCGCGGGAAATGCGGGAGACGCGGTCAAGGGCGTTCTCAATCACCGTGGGGGGGAAGTTGCGGTCCTTAAAGAACTTGGACATCTGGGATGTGCGGGAGTGGAATGTCTTATCGTGGGAGCAGATGCGGCGGAGGCGGAGGAATTGGGAATAGGGGATGGAATTTTTGCAGGAGGGTGGGTGGGAGGAGGTGTATTCTAGGTAGCTGTGGGAGTCGGTGGGCTTGTAATGGACATCAGTTACAAGCTGGTTGCCTGAGATGGAGACTGAGAGGTCCAGGAAGGTGAGGGATGTGCTGGAGATGGCCCAGGTGAACTGAAGGTTGGGGTGGAAGGTGTTGGTGAAGTGGATGAACTGTTCGAGCTCCTCTGGGGAGCAAGAGGCGGCGCCGATACAGTCATCAATGTACCGGAGGAAGAGGTGGGGTTTGGGGCCTGTGTAGGTGCGGAAGATGGACTGTTCCACGTAACCTACAAAGAGGCAGGCATAGCTGGGGCCCATGCGGGTGCCCATGGCCACCCACCATTCATGACCTCATCACCTCAGGGGACCTCCCACCCACAGCCTCCAACCTCATTGTTCCCCAACCCCGCACGGCCCGTTTCTATCTCCTTCCCAAAATCCACAAACCTGCCTGCCCTGGTCGACCCATCGTCTCAGCCTGCTCCTGCCCCACCGAACTCATCTCCACCTATCTGGACTCCATTTTCTCCCCTTTGGTCCAGGAACTCCCCACCTATGTCCGTGACACCACCCACGCCCTCCACCTCCTCCAGGACTTCCAATTCCCTGGCCCCCAACACCTCATATTCACCATGGACGTCCAGTCCCTGTACACCTGCATTCCGCATGGAGATGGCCTCAAGGCCCTCCGCTTCTTCCTGTCCCGCAGGCCCGACCAGGCCCCCTCCACCGACACTCTCATCCGCCTAGCGGAACTCGTCCTCACACTCAACAACTTCTCTTTTGACTCCTCCCACTTCCTACAGACTAAGGGGGTGGCCATGGGCACCCGCATGGGCCCCAGCTATGCCTGCCTCTTTGTAGGTTACGTGGAACAGTCCATCTTCCGCACCTACACAGGCCCCAAACCCCACCTCTTCCTCCGGTACATTGATGACTGTATCGGCGCCGCCTCTTGCTCCCCAGAGGAGCTCGAACAGTTCATCCACTTCACCAACACCTTCCACCCCAACCTTCAGTTCACCTGGGCCATCTCCAGCACATCCCTCACCTTCCTGGACCTCTCAGTCTCCATCTCAGGCAACCAGCTTGTAACTGATGTCCATTACAAGCCCACCGACTCCCACAGCTACCTAGAATACACCTCCTCCCACCCACCCTCCTGCAAAAATTCCATCCCCTATTCCCAATTCCTCCGCCTCCGCCGCATCTGCTCCCACGATAAGACATTCCACTCCCGCACATCCCAGATGTCCAAGTTCTTTAAGGACCGCAACTTCCCCCCCACGGTGATTGAGAACGCCCTTGACCGCGTCTCCCGCATTTCCCGCGACACATCCCTCACACCCCGCCCCCGCCACAACCGCCCCAAGAGGATCCCCCTCGTTCTCACACACCACCCTACCAACCTCCGGATACAACGCATTATCCTCCGACACTTCCGCCATTTACAATCCGACCCCACCACCCAAGACATTTTTCCATCCCCACCCCTGTCTGCTTTCCGGAGAGACCACTCTCTCCGTGACTCCCTTGTTCGCTCCACACTGCCCTCCAACCCCACCACACCCGGCACCTTCCCCTGCAACCGCAGGAAATGCTACACTTGTCCCCACACCTCCTCCCTCACCCCCATCCCAGGCCCCAAGATGACATTCCACATTAAGCAGAGGTTCACCTGCACATCTGCCAATGTGGTATACTGCATCCACTGTACCCGGTGCGGCTTTCTCTACATTGGGGAAACCAAGCGGAGGCTTGGGGACCGCTTTGCAGAACACCTCCGCTCAGTTCGCAACAAACAACTGCACCTCCCAGTCGCAAACCATTTCCACTCCCCCTCCCATTCTCTTGATGACATGTCCATCATGGGCCTCCTGCACTGCCACCATGATGCCACCCGAAGGTTGCAGGAACAGCAACTCATATTCCGCCTGGGAACCCTGCAGCCATATGGTATCAATGTGGACTTCACCAGTTTCAAAATCTCCCCTTCCCCCACTGCATCCCTCAACCAGCCCAGTTCATCCCCTCCCCCCACTGCACCACACAACCAGCCCAGCTCTTCCCCCCCACCCACTGCATCCCAAAACCAGTCCAACCTGTCTCTGCCTCCCTAACCGGTTCTTCCTCTCACCCATCCCTTCCTCCCACCCCAAGCCGCACCCCCAGCTACCTACTAACCTCATCCCACCTCCTTGACCTGTCCGTCTTCCCTGGACTGACCTATCCCCTCCCTACCTCCCCACCTACACCCTCTCCACCTATCTTCTTTACTCTCCATCTTCGGTCCGCCTCCCCCTCTCTCCCTATTTATTCCAGTTCCCTCCCCCCATCCCCCTCTCTGATGAAGGGTCTAGGCCCGAAACGTCAGCTTTTGTGCTCCTGAGATGCTGCTTGGCCTGCTGTGTTCATCCAGCCTCACATTTTATTATCTTGGAATCTCCAGCATCTGCAGTTCCCATTATCTCTTCATGGGAATATTTACCACCACTGACAACAGCTGCAGTAACATTTGTCAAACTGACTAGAGTGTTTCTGATGAAATAAGTTCATTGGGTTTTCTATCTTACCTCAGGCCTTTCTCGGTGTGTGTTGACAGCTTCAATATTCAGGAAAATAGATTCAACCTTACATCCTAAAGTGGGAAAAAAAATGCAAACAACATTAATTCCCAATTAAAGCATCAATGTTATCGCGAGTTTCATGTAAAGCTCCTCAATATCTCCTGTCTATGAAAATCTAAAGGTCAAATAGCTCTCAACATGTCATCTGCCTCTGAACAATTCTTGCTTTTCTTTCTCTTTGGGTTCAGATGCTTCATCAACTGAAATAACAGAAGAATCACCTCTTTTGACAAGAAACGTATCCATTTCGTCCAGAATCTAAGTCTTAGACAAGTGGCACAAGTAAAAACAAACCCAAAAATATTTTCGTTTTAAAACCGTGCTGGCATGAAAAGTGTCTAGGCAGGCAGGCCAATTCAACAGCAATTACAACTATGGCCCTCGTTACTGAGCAGACTTTTTTGCCCACAGTTCTTTTAATGACAGGGTTATGTAGCCCATATTCCTGCATTCACAGGAGGAAATATACATGGAGGCTCGAGTGAAGCATAAACAATGGCAGCGTTATGCCCAATGGCCTGTTTCTGCCACGTCTTATATAACCTCTCTCATTTAAGGAAAAGTCCCAATGAGTATTATAAATAGAAAGTAATACTAAATTCCAACTCACAAATACCATCTCCAACAAGTGTTAATCTTTTTAGAATTCGTTTTATTATCACGTGTATTCAAGTACAGAAGTTCAGTGAAAATTTTACAATGTTGCCCCTCACTAATGTTACCATTACTGAATCCCCCACTATCTACATCCTGCGGGCTTACTAAATGATCAGAAACTGAACCAACTCATCAAACAAGGGATTGTGTTTAAGCTCCTTTATCACATTTAAACTTTTCCATCAACTAAAATTTCCTTTGAAGGAATATTGCCAAATTTTTTACTATAATCCTGCTCGATTGAGTCATAATGTTATCCAATAAGCAAGATTTTTAACACACACACACACACACACACACACACACACAGAATGGCTGGGGCCCCAGTACTAATCGCTGTGGCACCCGCTAGTTGCTGTCTGCCACTCAGAAAAAGACCCATTTTTGCCGACTCCGTTTCCTATCTGTCAACTAATTCTTGATCCATGCCAATATATTACCCCATATCTCGTGTGCTTTAATTTTTCCCACTAACTACTTATAGGAGACCTGATCAAATGCCTTCCAAACATCGAAATACACTGCATTCATGGATGCTCCCTTATCTATCTTACTGGTTACATTCTCAAAAAACTGCAGTAGATTTGTTAAATACAATTTGTCTTTCATAGTGCCATTCTGACTTTGTCCAATCCTGTTAATGCTTTCCAAATGTTATCATTCTGTCATCATTTCTAGACTCTAACGTTTCCCCAGTAATCTGGCCTAGAATTTTATTTTCTTTTTATGGTTCTCCCTTTTTAAGTGCTGGGACTGTATTTGCCACCTTCTGATCAATAGGAACTGCTCCAGAGTTTATAGATTTTTGGAAGATGACTGCCAATGCATCCAATATTTCCAGAGATATTTCCTTGAGAACTCCAAGATGTGAATTTTCAGGACCTGGGAACTTATCAGCCTTTAACTCCTTTAGTTTCCTCAGCACCATTCTCTATTACTGATGTCCTCAGATGTGTTATTTAAATGTGATACAATATACATCCACATTTCCCAAAGAGATCTGGGTGTACTTGTGCAACAGACAATAAACACAGACAAGCAGATGCAGCAGGCAGCTAGGATGATGTAAGATGCCATAGTCTCCACTGCAAAGGATTTGAATTTAGGAGGAAGGATCTCTTACTTCAGTTACACATGGCCTTAGTGAGACCAAACCCTGAGTACATTTTTTTTTTCATTCACAGGTTGTGATGTTCCTGGCTAGGTCAGCATTTATTGTTCATCTCTAATTGCCCAGAGGCAGATTAAGAGTCCATTGCATGGCTGTTGGACTAGAGTCATGTGTCGGCCAGACCAGGTGAGGGCAGGTTTTTCCCTGCAATTGTCAATAACTATTTAGTTGCCATTTGGCTAGTTTTTTTATTCCAGATATTACTGACTTCAAATTTCATTATGAAATTCCCTGAGGGAATTCAAACTCATGTCCCCAGAACATTAGCCGAGGGCTCCGAATTACTAGCCCAGTGACATTACCTCTACACCATCGCCTTCTCAGACAGGAGGAAAGTTGAAAGAAACTAATGTTAGTGAGAAGGTTCGTTTGGAGAAACTATAGAGAGTTGAAGGAGGTAACTACAGGGATAATGCTAGGGAATCTTCCAAAATGCCATTGAATCTGGAGTAATTCGTGCAGATGGAAGCGTGCAAAATGTCACCCTGCTATTTATGAAAGGAGCGAGGAAAAACAGGAAATTACAAACCTATCAACCTTACATCAGTAGAAAGGAAAATACTAGAATCTATCATGAAGAATGTGATAAATGGACAGAGATAAAATGACCTGCGAGGTAGAGTCGGCATGAAATTGTAAATGGGAAATAGTGTTTGATAAATTTATCAGAGTTTTTTGAGACTGTTTTAACAAAATTCACAGAAAGGGAGTTGATGGATGTAGCCCTTAAAGGGATAGACACGCTAGACATGGATAAGATGTTTTCCCTGGGTGGGGAGTCTAGAACCAGGGGCACAGTTTAAAAACAAGTGGGTTGCAACTTAGTTAGAAGACTTTCTTTTATTCAAAGGGTTGTGAATCTTTGGAATTCTCTACAGCAGAAGGCTGTTGAAATTCAGGTGTTTGGGTATGTTTGAGGTAGAGGTTGATACATATTTGATTATAAATAACTTGAAGGGTTATGGGGATAAAGTGGTTAAAAAGCATTGATATGTTCGATCAACCATGACTGTATTTAATAGTGGAGCAGACTCGACAGGCTGAATAGCTACTTCTGTTCCTAACTAGTGAAAGTAGCATTGAGCAGCAGGACTTAGCAACAGCTTCCGGACTGTTAGGGAGTGATGCAGTTGAAAACAGACCTTCAAGAAGTCTGCAGCAAAGACAGATCTCTTTATCTCGCTCTCTCAATTCTAGGTAATGGGAAAACCCTTACAGTTGTGGAGAGCTTAGCGAGGAAGAAGTATTTTGATCTCTCTTTCCCCCCTGGTGTGTAAAAGACAGTGTTCAAAGACTAACTCGAGGATCTTCCATTGCCCTGTGGTCAGCAGCAATGTGACAGAAACTGAAAGAGCGGTGAGAGAAACAGCACACTTCATCCTCATTGTCCAGACTCTCAATCCACAAGATTTTATTTCTTGCCAATTTACCCCCACCCATAACAACTCTGTAGGGGTGTATGTCCCGTCTTATCCTACCTGACAGATTTGGGTTTAAAAAATAATATCATACTCATTAATAATCCATTTTACCACCTGGTAAAGCCTGCATTTCATAATAATAAATAAGATGTGTTTACTTAAGAAATCTGGTGGGAGGCTTTTACTTATCCTAGATACTAGTAAAAACATAACAATTTAAGCATCTTGGAGATTCAACTGGATATTTATACTTTTGGACCGTTTGTGGGAGTGTGAATTGATCACCAGTGCACTCCTCCTGCCACTGCTGGAACATTATATTCATTATTACATTTGTAAAGCCTTATCACAGGCTGAAGCCGCTTACCATAAGCTACTGGGGTCAACTTTAAGACAGTGTGCAGTGGGCACTTCAGGTACGGGAGCTCCTCTGCAAATAAGAACAGAAACACTGCAATCGAAAATCACTGTAGCAAATACAGGATCAACTTAATTGCCCTTGTTGTACAAATTAATTCCCTCTTTTATTTTACATGCTTTCAAGGGCTTCAGTTTTATTCACTTTAAAGCACGGGAACAAGCCCTTTGGCCCACCATAATGCCAATCTATACTTATAGTGATGGGTCTGGGTGGGATGCTCTGAGGGTCAGTGTGAACTTGTTGGGCCAAAGGGCCTGTATCCACACTGTAGGGATTCTATGATCTGTGATACGAATTGCAAATATAAACCGAAAGAACTGCGGATGCTGTAAATCAGGAACAAAAACAGAAGTTGCTGTAAAAGCTCAGCAGGTCCAGCAGTATCTGTAAAGAGAAATCAGAGTTAATGTTTAGAGTCCGGTGACCCTTCCTCAGGACTAATCCTATTTGCCTGCACATGGTCCCTCTATTCCCTGCCTGTTCATGTCTCTTGTCTAAATGCCTCTTAAACATTGCTATTGTATCGGCTTCTACCACCTCCCCTGGCAATGCATCCCAGGCACTTATCACCCTATCTGTGAGAAAAAACTTCCCTTGAACATCTCCTTTAAACTTTCCCCCTTCTCACCTTAAACCTATTCCCCTTAGTATTTGACATTTCCACCCCGGGAAAGAGACTTCAACAATCCACCCTATCCAGTCCTCTCAATTTTGTATACATCAAACAGGTCATCCCTCGGTCCCTGATGCTCTCGTGAAAATAAAGTTTGTCCAAACTCTCCTTGTAGCTAATACACCCCAATCAGGCAAAATCCTGGTGAATCTCTTTTATACCCTCTACAAAGCCTCACATCCTTCCTAACTGTGTCAATCAGAACTACCCACAATACTTCAAAATGTGCCTTACCGAACACATTTTGCGACTTACGCTTGAAGGCAAATGCCATATGCCTTCTTTACCAACTTATCTACTTGTGTTGCCACTTTCAGAGAGCTATGGACTTAAAATCCCTCATACATCAAAGAGCCTAAGGATCCTGCCACTTACTGTATTTTTTATTTTATGAGGTGATGCATCATTTGATAACACTACTTTATGTAACTGTGTTGCTGTAGGCATTATTAGGGCTCACATAATTCAAGAAATTCCTCAATAAATTATCAATCGCTTCAATTGAAAACCACAGTATATGATTTCCCAGATACTTCAATGTTGACAATGGCAGGTGACAACATTCATAAGTCAACAAGGTGAATTTCAAAACAACTGACACACTTCTACAAAAAAGCCATCAGCCTAAACAAACTTTCCATAGATTAGTGACATCACAGCTAATATATGTCCTTTGCATGTTCAAAAACTGTGAATATTTTAAACAAACAGCTTACTACCTGTTTTACAGCTTCGTTGTACTTAATATCAGTTTTAACTTTAATAACTAACATAGTGTGCATTATGATAACATCCACTCGAATGGTCCCTGTACAGTTAATCCTGAATGTATGAAACCTTGAGGTGTAGACACAGTGATTCATTACCTACGGGATGTCACTTTTTCCTCACTCCTGGTTTGCTAAATGATCCATTCTGGCAGGTATGAAAATGTTCTCTCTTTGCTCGTTCTCCCTTTCCGTCTCTTATGGCCTCCCTGCAACCTTCCCCATCTTTCTCCATTTCCGTTGTGACTATTCTTCCTGAACCCCTCCACATCCTTTTGCTGCTTCCTCATCTCTCTCCAATTCCTTTGTAGAAGTGCCATCTCCCCTCAGGTCAACTATCTCCGCCCTCACCAGCCCCACCCTTTTAAAGACTATTTCCCTCCAGCCCCACTGCAGTCTCCCCTTTTCCTCCATCATTCCCTACCCACACCCCAACTGAGTGCAAAAGAGGCAACTCTCCACGGCACCTCTCTCTGCTCCCAGCCACAGCTCCCGCTTCTGATCTCAGTAACAACAGCTAACTACCTGACCCAGGCTTTGGCCTCACAGGCCATCCTCACGTACAGGGATGACAGTGAGGACAAACTCTCTTACATATATCACTGGTCTGGTCACTGACCCTACTGTAGTCCAACCATTGGTCTTTTCCGGCTTGCTTTTGAGCAAGGCAGTCTCCTCAGGCTGAACAGCTGATCCAATGGGGATATGAATTTGTAGCCATTACTAAAAAAGACATATAGTTACTTGATTTGGTCAAACAGGCTCAGGTGATATTCCTGTCCCTCTGCTGGGTTGACCATGAGACCTCTCAATGCTGCCAAACATTTGCATTGCATTGAGTGTGAAATTCAGACAAGTCATTTGAAATTTCATACTATGAATGTGCTCAATCAGCAAGATGCACTTTCAAAGGATCAGTACCTTCAGTAGATCATGGTTTTTCGCAGGAGAGCTGGGAGTTGCAGGATAAGGGGACACAACAGCACTGTGGTATTTTCACTGGATCAATAACCCGGAGAACCTGGTGGTGCTCTGGGGGCCCAGGGTTTCAATCTCATCACAGGAGCTTGAGATTTCAATTCAAAAGGCAAAATCTGGATTTAAAAGTCTAATAATGACTGTGAAATCTACTGTCTATACCCAGTCTGTCATATGTGAGACTTCAGATCAACAACAATGCAGTTAATTCTTAACTACCTCTGCGATGGCCAAACAATCCACAATCCTTGAAAAGTAGAACTACATAAGCTGCCGAGATAACAAAGTGTGAAGCTGGATGAACATAGCAGGCCCAGCAGCATCTTAGGAGCACAAAAGCTGACATTTCGGGCCTAGGCCCTTCATCAGCTTTTGTGCTCCTAAGATGCTGCTTGGCCTGCTGCGTTTATCCAGCTCCACATTTTGTTGCTGCTTGGCCTGTTGGGTTCATCCAGCTTCATACTTTGTTATCTTGAATTCTCCAGCATCTGCATCTCCCATTATCTCTGATCTACATGAGCTGCCCTCCAGTCCTCTGGCACCTTCTCGCTGGCCAGAGATGAAATAAAAATTTGGGTCAGAGCCCTATGAGTTTTCTCCGTCATCTCCCACAACAGACTGGGATACAACCCATCCAGTCCTGGAGATTTATCTACTTCTAAATCTGTGAAAAATTGCCAAAGCCTCCTTGTTTCTTATATCAATCTGCTCAAGAGCCTCACTGTCCATCATCCTCTCGAATTCTGTACTTACATCCTCTCTCTCCAGAATAAAGACAGATGTCAAGTACTCATTTAACACTCTACCAATGTCCGCTGGCTCCTTGTACAGATTTCCCCTTTGTCGCTCTTGAGTCCTACCTTTTCCCTGGTGATTCTCTTCCCATTGATAGACTTGTAGTATATCTTGGGATTCTCCCTAATTTCATCTCATCCGCAGTGTTCTCAAGCCCCTAATTGGTGTCTTCAGTTTCCCCCCCTGCAAGATCTATCCTCCTCTTGGGCCCCTGTTGATTTGCTCCCTTTGTACCAGTTATTATTGGTCTCTCTCTTTTGCTTTCTATCCACTCCTGAATATTCCTAGACATCCAGGTTCCCTGGGCCTGCTGCTCCAATGTTCACTCTAAAAGGGAACACACTGGGGCCCATACTCTTCCACAGTACATTTCTTTTTGAACAACTCCCACCATTCTACAGTAGATTTACCCTCAAGCAGCTGTTACATAGAAATATAGAATATGGGAGAAGGAGGAGACCATTTGGCCTGCTCTGCCATTCTTCACGATCCTGGCTGATCGTCAGACTCAAAAGCCTAATCCTGCATTTTTCCCATAACCTTTGATCCCCACCCCAAGTGCTATGTCTAGTTACCTCTTGAATACATTCAATATTTTGGCATCAACTACTTTTGTAATGAATTCCACAGGCTCACCGCTCTTCGGGTGAACAAACGTCTCATCTCCATCCTAAATAATCTACCCCGAATCCCCCAGTTCTGGACACACCCACCATCGGGAACATTCTCTTCGCATCTACCCTGTCTAGTCCTGTAAGAATTTTATAAGTCTCTAATGAGATCCCCTCATTTGTCTGAACTCCAGTGAAAACAATCCCAGCCTAGTCAATCTGTCCTCATACATCAGTCCCACCATCCCCGGAATCAGCCTGGTAAACCTTCGCTGCACTCCCTCAAGAGCAAGAGCATCCTTCCTCAGAAAAGGAGACCAAAACTGCACACAATATTCTAGGTGTGGTCTCACCAAGGCCCTGTATAACCGCAACAAATTTCCTGCTCCTGAACGCAAAACATCTCACAATGAAGGCCAACATACCATTTGCCTTCTTTACCACCTGCTGCATATGCATGCTTACCTTCAGCAACTGGTGCACAAGGACACCCAGGTCCCACTGCACACTCCCCCTCGCAAGTTACAGCCATTCAGGTAGTAATCTGCCTTCTTGTTTTTGCTTATTGTTTCACGTCTACTTTGGCTAGATCTGCCATCTTTCAATAAAATCTGCCTTTGCCCAATCTAAAACCCTTCTTGCAGATAATTTCTTTCCTTTTCCATAACAGAACAGAAATGCACGGGTAAGCAGGGCATAGAGCTGGATGAACACAGCAGGCCAAGTAGCATAAGAGGAGCAGGAAGGCTGGCATTTCGGGCCTAGATTCTTCTTCAAAAAACCCTTTTCTGAAGAAGGGTCAAGGCCCAAAACATCAGCCTTCCTGCTCCTCTGATGCTGCTTGGCTTGCTGTGTTCATCCAGCTCTATACCTTGTTATCTCAGATTCTCCAGCAACTGCAGTTCCTACTATCTTAGAAATGCGCGAGTGTTGTATCACTAAAATGCTCCCCCACTGTCAGTGTGAACACCTCCCAGCTGCAATCCCTAGAACCCACATTGCACTGTCCCTTGTCGGACCATCTACGCGATGGCATAAAAAACTCTCCTGTATACATTTCAAGCAATATTTCTCCTCTTAACCCTTTACATTATGATTACCCCAATTAATATTGGGACAATTGAAATTGCCTAGTACGTATACCTGACTATTTTTACACACCTCAGCAAATTGCCTATACATTTACTCCTTTATCATATAATGCACTCCTAACAGTGTGAGGCCCCCAAGTTCTTCCTAAGATTTGCCCACAAAGCCTCATTTAACAACACCTCTAAGATATTACTCCTGCTTACTGTAAGAACTGGCTCCTTCATTAATAATGCCACACCACCTCCACTTTTACACTTTCCTTTGTCCTGCTTGGATCCAAGGTGTTCCCCCTCCTCACCTTGTACCTAAAAGGAAACAAGGGAATGCTTTCAAGAGTCAAGCAAAGGGAGCAAAAGAAAAACAATCTGGCTGTGATTGCATTATTTTCTTGTCTCCTTACTGTGCAGGCAACCAACACAAAGCTTATCACAAAGCAACTGGTTGCAGAACAGCCTTGTACCATAGATTGCTGAAACGAAGGTCTTGATGGATGGTTAATAAGTAACAGTGTTTACGAGAACAGAATTTGAACTTTGCTTTTTTGCTAAGCAAATTGCCAACAGATGGAGGTGAATGTGACAACTGTCAGCCAGCAGCCTTGCTGCAGGGACGCCCCAATCCAAATATGGCTGTAGCAACCTTACTTTGCTGTTACCTGCTGTCTTATCGAGGAAGTACGCCAGCAAACAACGCATGACAGCCTGGTGACAGATGACCAAAACATTTTCTTGTCTCTCTAGCTCCATGATTACCGGCTCCAGGCGCTGTACCAGATCTTCATAAGACTGAAGGATAAAGGCCAGGTGTCATTGACGGCTAAACACAAATTCTATCCAACCTCCACCCTTAAGATTTCAGAGATTCACACCTCAGAAAGAAGGCATTAGATCAGGTAGGTCAACAGAAACTAATGTTAAAACTATGTGTGAAGATTTCAATTCCAATGTTCATCAACCCATCTACATTTCTGTATGTTCTAGAGCCAGCAATGAATAATGGCTTTGACAGGAATGTTACCATTAGACATGGGTATTATTATATAATCTTCAGAACTGCACAGTGTGGAGTCCCGTGAAGTAAACCCATTACTATTCCTTGCCCTCTGCCTCCCCGAAACACTTCTTCCTGCTGGGGTTCGCTCCCTAGCTTGATTCTGTCTCCTAGCCTGCCAACATAAGGAGATTGATTACTCTAGTGGAAATCTCAGTGGTAAAGACCAATTTCATTCTACCTTCTGTATTTTTGATTGTGGACTGATTTGGGTAGAAGATTGTCATAAAATCAAGGATTGTGGAAGAAACTGCAGTACATTTTAAAAACAAGTAAATGAAACTCATTATAAGATAACAAAGTGTGGAGCTGTATAAACACAGCAGGCCAAGCAGCATCTTAGGAGCACATAAGCTGACGTTTCGGGCCTAGACCCTTCATCAGAAAGACCCTTCTGATGAAGGGTGTAGGCCCGAAACGTCAGCTTTTGTGCTCCTGAGATGCTGCTTGGCCTGCTGTGTTCATCCAGCTTCACACTTTGTTATCTTGGATTCTCCAGCTTCTGCAGGTCCCATTATCTCAAAACTCATTATAAGTTGTGTTTACTGCATTGCTCAAGCAGTGCGGGAGGTGTGAATAGATGGCACAGCACCAGAGAGCGCATGAACAGAGTGAGATTCAGCTGGTAACAAGTGCTGATGATGCATGTGATGCAGTTGTGATCAGGTGAGGATGCCAAAGGTCATCAGCCTTACAACTTTCAGACCGATTCCTGGGTACCTGCACAGTTTGTGGGTGTGAACAATACTGGAAGCAGCCTTTGGACTGCTGGGAACAAATGCGATGTGTCACTCTCTCCCTACAGTAAAAATAACTGAAGCCTGAAGAAATCTGGTAACTTTTGCAAATCAGTTATTGTAAGCTACTGCTTAAAAGGCTTTGTAGTTAGTGTGCCAATCACCCTCTGCCTTGTGTAAACTGAAAAACACTAAAAGAAATTCAAGAACAGAAAAGACCTGGCAATTCAACAGAAACATCAATGAACTCTGATAGCTGGTGTTATTGAGCTGTGGACTCCACTTTATTCTTGTCTGTGTCAGGATCTTAAAAAGAGTTGAGAGTTTGAACTAGTTGAGCCATCTATTGA
Source organism: Stegostoma tigrinum (assembly GCF_030684315.1). Taxonomy (NCBI): domain Eukaryota; kingdom Metazoa; phylum Chordata; class Chondrichthyes; order Orectolobiformes; family Stegostomatidae; genus Stegostoma; species Stegostoma tigrinum. The sequence continues at coordinate 602,971 of NC_081364.1, forward strand.
TCATTCATAGCTTGGTTACTTGTGACTAGAATTTAGTCTTTTGTAATAAACAGCAGTTCTTGTTTAGTACAGGAACCTGGTCAATGTTTTCTGTTAACCTGATTCCAACAGACATGTAAATCAGGAAATGGGCACATTTTGAATACATCACTAACTCTTGTGCTGTTTCTGGAAGAGTGGAGCTTGAGAATCAGTGCATATTCCCAACTGGGTCATTACATGAAGAAAAAACACAGAAGGCTGATAAAGGAATGTAGGTGGACATTTTCAATATGGATTTTAAGAAAATATTTTAACAAATTACCCTACTCAGTAATTTTACCAACAGCCTGGGGTGGTAGACAATGGTGTCTCCCAAGGTTCAGAGGCCGGACCAATGCTTTTTTGTTCAATGAGTGATGGAAGATGCAGGATTTATTTTTTAAATTTGGATTTCAAAATAGTGGCATGTGGGTGTTAGTTACTTATGTGAAGTATTTTCTTGAAAATAGGAAGATCAGAGAACCCTTCCAGAGCAATGACCTAGTCCACCATTGCTCAGAAAGCATTGCCTTTCTCCCTTGGGACAAGTTAATGGGAAATTAGCCACAATATGTTGATTTATGATGGTAAGTGAACATTGAAGGCCATTACCGTAGATTTTCAATTCAAAGCAAATAAGTATTGACTTTAGTCTAGGAAATTAAAAGTTTTTGGGATAGTTCAAAGAAACCTGACTGGGATCAGATACAAGTTTAATTCTCTCCCCTCTAGTGTGCTCAGCTTTCAGGTCAGAAGAACATGGTCAGAAATAGATAGGTTATTAGAGGGTGAAAGAGTTTAAGCTCTCAGTTTTATGAATATTCATACAAGAAGGCTCCACCATTTACAGTATAGAACTGGGGACAATCATTTCTCAGCATCACAAAATTGTTTTGCTGCTAAAGCTTACCTTTTGGTCCATTATGTGTGTACCAATTCTATTACCAAGCACCAATCTCCTGCCTTTTCCCCACATCTCTGCACACTATTTCTAACCAAATAAACATACAACGTCCTCTTGAATGCCTCAATTAAATATGCTTCCATCACATTTCCAGGCAGATACAGAGTAAAGCTTCATCTACACTGTCCCCATCAAACATTCCCAGGGCAGGTCCATGTCAGATGTTGTATATTGTAGGGGAAGGCAATGGCCTTATAGTATAATTGCTAGATGCAGACCTAGTTCAAATCCCACTGTGGCAGATATGGGGTGTGAATTCAAGAAATAAAACATCTGGAATTAAGAGTTTAATGATGACCACAAAACCACTGTCGATATTTGGGGGAAAACCCATCTGATTCACTACTGACCTTTAGGGAAAGTGATTGCTGGCTTCACCTGGACTACATGTGACTCCAGGCCCACAACAATGTGGTTGACTCTTTACCTCTGGGGCAACTAAGGACAGGCAATAAATGCTAGTCTAGCCAGCAACATCCACGAAACATCCAGGAAGGTCTTGTGGTCATGTCTCTCTCTCTGGGCCAGGGGTTCCAGGTTTAAGTTCCATTTATCAGGGGGGAGGGGTTTCCCTGGAAACGTTCAAACAGGCTGACACAAAATAACGTGAACAGCCCAAATTTTCCAAGGTGAAATGAATTCATGATTTCTGACAATAAACGGAGACTGGCTAAACCAGCCCAGTTCGTCCCCTCCCCCCACTGTATCCCAAAACCAGCCCAGCCTGTTTCTGCCTCCCTAACCTATTCTTCCTCTCACCCCAAGCCGCACCTCCATTTCCTACCTACCAACCTCATCCCACCTCCTTGACCTGTCCGTCTTCCCTGAGCTGACCAATCCCCTCCCTACCTCCCCACCTATACTCTCCTCTCCACCTATCTTTTTTTCTCTCCATCTTCAGTCCGCCTCCCCCTCTCTCCCTATTTATTCCAGAACCCTCACCCCATCCCCCTCTCTGATGAAGGGTCTAGGCCCGAAACGTCAGCTTTTGTGCTCCTGAGATGCTGCTTGGCCTGCTGTGTTCATCCAGCTTCACACTTTATTATCTTGGATTCTACAGCATCTGCAGTTCCCATTATCTCTGATACAAAGTTACTTGCAGCTTGTTTGCTGAAGGAGCCAGCTCTGACAGACTCCCCTCAGCTTGTACATACTTTTTCAACAAGACTCACCCAGTAACTTTCACCAATTACTGAGTTTTACACATGGATGCATTTGTAATGGATTGGAAAATTCTCAATGCATTTTTCTGCCTGAATTCTCGCTCAAGAATTACAATTTCTTAGCACTCTCAAGCCCTCTATCTAATTAATAAGTTCACTCTAGCCCTGACCTACATTATTCAATCTATTAAGCTAATAGTAACTCACTGCCAAGCTCTCCTGTGCTGAGTCAGCACAAAGAAGCTGTTTACAATGAGCTCGGTATCACCGTCAACAAGCTGTTGGGGTATTTCCACGGCAGACTGTATTGTCAACATTCATTTCTATTGGTCGTACCAAAGAAAGGAAGGTTTTAATTTCAACACAGTCTGTCAGCATCAGGATGGTAGAAGCTGCTTTAGAGGAGATAATATCCTTCTGAAGGACTGTCACTGTGGGAAAAGTAAATGAACTAACAAGTAACCTGTTTACATCGAAAGAAACAAAATGCTGCAGATACTGGAAACAAGAACACAAACTGCTGGAGAAACTCAGCAGGTCTGGCAGCATCTGTGGAGGGAAAAGCAGAAATAACATTTTGAGCGTGATATGAGTTTTTTTTTCAGAACTGGTTATGTTCAGAATTCAAAGGCAGGAAGTAATGGGGAAGGACTGGGGGGAGCTGGGATGAGGGATTGGGCTGGTAGAGAGAAGTCATTTGTTAGCAGCGTATGTTCTGCAGGGCTGAAGTCAATCATTCGGGTAGAAGAAAAAGTTTATCTTCCAGTACAGAGATAATGGGTTGAATGGTCACCTTCTGCATTGTAACAATTCTGTGATTCCTGGCCTTGGGTGTTCTCAAAACAACTTTTTTTAAAATTCATTCATGGAACATGGATGTCTCTGGCTAAGTTAGCTCTTATTCCCCACCCCTAATTGCCCAGAGGGCAATTTCGAGTCAACCACATCTTGCATCTGGAGTCACATGTAGGTCAGACCAGATAAGGATGGCAGATTTCCCATCCTAAAGGGCCTTAGCAAGCCGGATGAGTTTTCCCTGACAATCAACAATGGCTTCACAGTCATCATTAGTCTCTTAATTCCAGATTCTTTATTGAATTCAAATTCAACTACCTGCTGAGACAGGATTCAAACCCGGGTCCCCGGAACATAAGCTGAATTTCTGGATTAATATTTTAACAATAATACCACTAGGCCATTGCCTTCCAGGTCATGCAGCTTGTAATCTCCCTCCACTACATGTTTCCCTGATCTTGACGACTGCAACGAAAAAGTATTAGTGTACAGAAAACTAAACACATGGCATCAGGAGTAATATCTGGTCATTGATTGAGAAACGATTGGCAAGCAGGAAACAAAGGGGGGATACATTAGTCATTGAAGAGTGGAAGCCAGTGACTAGTGGATACTGCAGGGATCAGAGTTTGGATTCCAGCTATTCACAATATATACTAAAGTCCTGGATGAGGGAAATATTTCCAAGTAAAAACCGCAAGAATTGTGGATGCTAGAAAATCAGAAACAACAGAAATTGCTGGAAAACCTCAGTAATTCTGGCAGCATCTGTAGACAGAAATGAGAATTAATGTTAACTCTGATTTCTCTCCACCAATGCTGCAAGACCTGCTGAGCTTTTTCAGAAATTTCTGTTTTTGTTACGACATTCCCAAGTTTGCTGATGGCACAAAACTAGGCCATTTTGTGAGGGGAATGTAAAGAAGCTTCAAGGTGATTTAGAGAAGTTGAGAGTGTGGATAAAGACATGGCAGATGCAGTACAATGTGGCTAAATGTGAAGTTATGCACTTTTACATGAAAAACTGAAAGAAAGAGTATTATTTAAACGGTGATGAATTGTGAAATGTGTTTGTACAAAGGGAGCCGGGTGTCTTTGTACAGTCAATGAAAGCAAACAGGCAGGTGCAAGTAAACATTTAGAAAGGAGAGTGGTATATTGGCTTTCATTACAAGAGGATTTGAGTTTGTTTTTATTCATTTGAGGCATGTGGGTGTTGCCACCTAGCCAGCCAAATTTTATTGCCCATCCCTAGTTGCCCTTGAAGAGACTTTGCAGGGATTGGTATAATTGAATGGCTTGCTAGGCCATTTTAGAGGGCAACTCGGAGTCAACCACATTGCTGTGGGTCTGGAGTCACATGGAGGCCAGGCCAGTTGAGGGTAGAAGATTTCTTTTCTTGAAGGACATCAGTGAATAAGATGGGATAAGAACGGGTAGAGCTGGATGAACACAGCAGGCCAAGCAGCATCAGAGGAGCAGGAAAGCTGACGTATCAGGCCTAGATCCTTCATTTCTGAATTTTCTAGGGAGGGGTCTAGGCCCGAAACGTCAGCTTTCCTGCTCCTCTGATGCTGCTTTGCCTGCTGTGTTCATCCAGCCCTACACCCTGTTATCCCATGGTTTCATGGTCATTGGTAGATATTTAAGTCCAATTTTGTAAAAAATGAATTCAAATTTCACCATCTACCAGAGCAGAATTCAAACCCCAGGTTCCCAGAAGATTGGCTCAGTTCCCGGATTAATAATCGAGTGATAATACCACTGGGCTAACAACTCCCCCTCCTAGTTTAGAACTAGGGATTAATTGCTGCACTTTTACAAGGCCTTGCAAAGTCCAGACCTGGAGTACTGTATGCAGTTTTGATCTCCCTGCCTAAGGAAGGATGTACCTGCCATTGAGGGAGTGCAGAGGAAGTTCAAAAGGCTGTTACTGGGGATATCAGAACTTGGTCACATGAGGAGAGACTGGTTCAATTAGGTCTGAATTCACAAGAGGTTAGATGGAGGAGTGGGAATCTGATTGAAATGTAATTCTAACAGGGCTGGGAAGACTAGATGCATGGAGGATATTTTCCTTCGTTGTGCGGTGGGGACGGTGTGGCAGTATCTAGTTTCATGTCACATTCTCTGGATGCAGAGTGGCCTGTTTAGGATTGAGACAAGAAGTGATTTTTTTTCTCTCATGGGGTGGTGAGCCTGTGGAATTCACTACCATCGAAGGCGTTGAGGTGAACTTACTGAATGTTTTGAAGAAAGCAGATGGATTTCAAAAGCTGCAAGTGTCAAGCAGCATGGAGGCAGCTGGGATATGGTGTGTGACAGCAGATCAGTCATGACCCTGCTGTATAGCAGAACAAGTTCAAAGGGCTGAGTGGTTTACTGCTTCTGGGTTCTGTTCTAACAGAAACCATTTCAAGACTGCAGTTGGAAGCCTGGAGTTTGCCAACTTTCCAAGACAGGTGAAGTGTTTAGTTCAAAGCACTGGCACAAGACAGCTCTGAGCCTGGAGAGATATCCCACCCGGAACCTGATTCAAAGGCCCTGCGTTCAATGCTGCTCGAGCACACCCTCCCTGGTTTTGACACCACACAAGAAGTGTAGCATTCTGTTACCCACCTCACCCTTTGGGTAGCGATATCTGCATTTGTCTTGATCTCTTAGTGCAAATTCAGCTGGGTAGTTCATCTGAATCTCCTCATATGTCATTTCCTCACAGACACCCTGCAAAAACATTTCACAACTGATGAGACTTAAGTTGAGACTAAAATCCATCTCCCAAATCCCAGGAACCTCGGTAACGTTCTTCCCTGACAAACCACACTGTGACTCACAGTCCGATCGATTAAATAATTGTTCACAGACATTTTGTACCAATTAAGTTTTTATTACATAGAAGGGAAAGTGTTAATATCTTATTCCAAGTTGGTTTCATTGTATAATGTTATAATCATTAGCTCCTGCAATTTTGAGTTATAGACAATAGGTGCAGAAGTAGGCCATTCGGCCCTTCGAGCCAGCACCACGATTCATTATGATCTTGACTCATCGTCCACAATCAGTTGATACCCTCACTTTAGATCAAGCTTCCCAAGAGACATTACTGGGTAATGAGCCTGGGCAGGTGTTAGATTTGGAAGTAGGTGAGCACTTTGGTGATAGCAATCACAATTCTGTTACGTTTACTTTAGTGATGGAAAGGGATAGGTGTATACCACTGGGCAAGAGTTATAGCTGGGGGAAAGGCAATTACGATGAGATTAGGCAAGATTTAGGGAGCATAGGATGGGGAAGGAAACTGCAGGGGATGGGCACAGTAGAAATGTGGAGCTTATTCAAGGAAAAGCTCCTGTGTGTCCTAGATAAGTATGTACCTGTCAGGCAGGGAGGAAGCTGTAGAGTGCAGGAGCCATGGTTTACGAAGGAGGTGGAATCTCTGGTCAAGAGGAAGAAGGCGGCTTATGTCAGGATGAGATGTGAAGGCTCAGTTAGGGCACTTGAGGGCTACGAGGTAGCCGGGAAAGACCTAAAGAGAAAGCTCAGAAGAGCCAGGAGGAGACATGAGAAGTTGTTGGTGGACAGAATCAGGGTAAACCCTAAGGCTTTCTATACGTATTTAAGGAATAAAAGAATGACGAAAGTAAGATTAGGCCCAATCAAGGATAGCAGTGGTAAGCAGTGTATGGAGTCAGATGAGATAGGGCAAGCGCTAAATGAATACTTTTCAACAGTATTCACTCTCGAAAACAACAATGTTGTCGAGGAGAATACTGAGATACAGGCTACTAGACTAGGTGGGATTGTGGCTCACAAGGAAGAGGTATTAGAAATCCTTTTTAAGGGTGAAGACAGATAAGTCCCCTGGGCCAGATGGGATTTATCCTCGATCCTCTGGGAAGCCAGGGAGGAGATTGCCGAGCCTTTGGCATTGATCTTTAACTCATCATTGTCTACAGGAATAGTGCCAGATAACTGGAGGATAGCAAATGTGGTTCCCCTGTTCAAGAAGGGAACCCTGGTAATTATAGACCAGTGAGCCTTACCTCAGTTGTTGGTAAAATGTTGGAAAAAGTTATAAGGGATAGGATTTATAATCATCTAGAAAAGAATAAACTGATTCGGGATACTCAGCACGGTTTTGTGAAGGGAAGGTTGTGCCTCACAAACCTTATTGAATTCTTTGAGAAGGTGACCAAACAGATAGATGAGAGTAAACCAGTTGACGTGGTGTATATGGATTTCAGCAAGGCATTCGATAAGGTTCCCTACAGTAGGCTATTGTACAAAATGCAGAGGAATGGAATTGTGGGAGATCTAGCAGTTTGGATCGGAAATTGGCTTGCTGAAAGAATACAGAGGGTGGTAGTTGATGGGAAATGTTCATCCTGGAGACCAGTTACTAGTGGTCTACCGCAAGGGTCGGTGTTGGGTCCGCTGCTGTTTGTCATTTTTATAAATGACCTGGATGAAGGCGTAGAAGGATGGGTTGGTAAATTTGCAGACGACACTAAGGTCGGTGGAGTTGTGGATAGTGATGAAAGATGCTGTAGGTTGCAGAGAGACATAGATAAGCTGCAGAGCTGGGCTGAGAGGTGGCAAATGGAGTTTAATGCAGACAAGTGTGAGGTGATGCACTTTGGTAGGAGTAACCGGAAGGCAAAGTACAGGGCTAATGGTAAGATTCTTAGCAGTGTAGATGAGCAGAGAGATCTCGGTGTCCATCTACACAGATCCTTGAAAGTTGCCACCCAGGTTGGCAGGGTTGTTAAGAAGGCATACAGTGTTTTAGCTTTTATTAATAGAGGGATCGAGTTCCGGAACCAAGAGGTTATGGTGAAGCTGTACAAAACGGCTGCACTTCGAGTATTGTGTACAGTTCTGGTCACCGCATTATAAGAAGGATGTGGAAGCTTTGGAAAGGGTGCAGAGGAGATTTACTAGGATGTTGCCTGGTATGGAGGGAAGGTCTTACGAGGAAAGGCTGAGGGACTTGAGGCTGTTTTCATTAGAGAGAAGAAGGTTGAGAGGTGACTTAATTGAAACATATAAAATAATCAGAGGGTTAGATAGGGTGGATAGGGAGAGCCTTTTTCCTAGGATGGTGTCAGCGAGCACGAGGGGGCATAGCTTTAAATTGAGGGGTGAAAGATATAGGACAGATGTCAGAGGTATTTTCTTTACTCAGAGAGTAGTAAGGAAATGGAACGCTTTGCCTGCAACGGTAGTAGATTCGCCAACTTTAGGTACATTTAAGTCGTCATTGGACAAGCATATGGACGTACATGGAATAGCGTAGGTTAGATGGGCTTGAGATCGGTATGACAGTTTGGCACAACATCGAGGGCCGAAGGGCCTGTACTGTGCTGTAATGTTCTATGTTCTATCTGTATCACTTCTTTCAGAAATAGTGGCTTCATCTTTGCTGCAATGAAACAAGACAGTTACTGTAGTGCTCCAAAGGTTGGCTACAAGATAATGTAGCTCTACTGAACTCACCGCATCAATTTCATTCAATATTTTCCACTGCTCATAAGGCACCTTTAAGGCTTCCGCAGTCTGGATTGTCCTTTTCATCTGACTTGTCCAGACCTTTAAGTCCCTTATGTTCTGCTCCTCTATAAACTTTCCTAATGATTTGGCAAACTAGCAAAGACAGAAAAGAGTTTAGAAGCAAGACACTGATTTCACCTGATGTCAATCACAATAACAAGTACATAAACATTACCTTCCTGAACAGTCTCTTCTGGAGCAGGTATTCTCCTGGGGAATCCCATTATCTTCCCAAACAGTTTCTCCTGGAGCAGGTGATCTCCCAGGATCCCACTACTTTCCTACCTTGTGAACACTGAACCTGCCCCCAGTGCCAATTCAGATCATTCAGTGGGTGATCAATGCCCCAGAAGCTTGGTCCCTCACTGGTGTGTATTTGCTTTGCAGGGATCCCAACAACAATTCCTTTTGGGGGCAGCGAGATGGTCACTGAAAACCAACTAAATACCCTTACCATGACACCCCTCCTCTGCAATCCTTTCTCCTGGGCCAGGATCCCTTGTACACTGGCTGCAGCAATTTCACCAGCTCTTTAACCAATGGTTCCACATGAATTGTGGCACATTATCGACACCTTCTCAAACAGTAAGTAGGGACAGGCAATCACAGAAAACCTACAGCGTGGAATCAGGCATTCAGCCCATCAAGTCAACACCGACTCTCTGAAAAGCATTTCCCCCCAGACCCAATCCCCTTAACCTATCCCTGTAACCCTGAATTTTCTATGGCTAACCCATCGGGTCTGCACATGCCTGAGCACTATGGAGCAATTTAGCATGGCCAATTCACCTAGCTCGCTCACCTTTGGACTGTGAGAGGAAACCAAAACACCCATAAGAAACCCTCGCAGACAGGGGGAGAAAATACAAGCTCCACACAGACAGTCACCCAAGGGTGGAATTGAACCTGGGTCCCTGGTGTAGTGTGGCAGCAGTGCTGATCACTGAGCCATCGTGCTGTGCCAAAACATATGTTGGCCCAGTCCAACAACTCCCACATCCTGGGAATGTACAAAAGAAGACCACTGTCTCCATAAA